>NC_090405.1:55763502-56108701 GCF_036365525.1 Heterodontus francisci
ACCCCGAGGGTGGTGGGGATGTGGAACTCACTGCCTGAAAGGATGATAGAGGCAGAAACACTCATTGAAAATGTACTTGGATTCTGCACTTGAAGTGCCGTAAGCTACAAGGCGACAGACCAAGAGCTGGAAAGTGGGGTTAGGCTGGGTGGCTACTCGTCAGCTGGTATGGACACGATGGGCCGAATGGCCTCCTTCTGCACTGTAAATTTTGATGATTTAATTTGGTGACTCCCCAGGTAAAAGAGTTCCTCCCCACCCCCGGTGATGTCTCTGTTGGTTCTTTTGCCAATTCAAAGAAATGAATTGGAATATTGGGAAGCTCATTGTGAAAAAGTTAAGACCCCAATGCCGTGTCATTGCTAGTCCGCAATGCCGTGACTCGGATTCGAACCGAGGTTGCTGCGGCCACAACGCAGAGTACTAACCACTATACGATCACGGCGAGCTACTCGGGACCTGACAACAATCCGCGCAGCCGCGCAATAAAAAGATGAACGTCACACCTGGCACCCCGCCAGTGATCTAATGGCTGCTCAGGGGGACAGGGGAAAATTCCCGCACCCGGCGGCTCCGGGTGATCGGGATCAGTGTTTGGAACTCCGGCCGGTAAAGTGCCGCCGGGAACACAGAGCCCTGTCCGCCCGCCGGCCCACTCCGCCCGCTTAGGCCGCAGTCACCACCGCGCCCTCTCAGAGGGACTACAACTCCCACAGTGCAGTTCGGTGTAAGCGCATGCGTATTGATGACACGCCCACTGGCTCAAATACAGAAGCAAAATACTGCAGATTCGGGAAAGCTGAAATAAAAACAGAAAATGCTACAAATACTCAGCAGGTCAGGCAGCATCTCTGCAGAGAGAAACAGCAAGGTCCCAGGTTGCTGACGGAATTGGGGTGGGGATAGCAGAAGGCTTCATCTTCAAATCCTCTCTAGGTGTTAAAATCAGGGATAGGCACTGATATTTGACAAAATGACACAATGTGACCGGGTGGTGACAATTTATCTCTACAACCCCCATGTTCCTGTGGTGGATGTACTCACCTTTCTCACCAGGTACGTGTTTTGTGTTTTAAAATAACCTAGCTGTTAGGGAGTGAGGGAGAGAGACAGAGAGAGGAGGTGTGGGGGTGTAGGGAGAAAGAGAGGGGGGGGGGGTGTCAAACCTTTTTGCTTGTGGAGCCACATTACAATTTTTGTCTTACATAGGGTGTCACTGAGACAATTTCAGAAAGATAAAGGCATTAAAAATTTAGCTTACTATTAATGAAAACAACAACAAATGCACATTTTTCTGAAGAAGCTTTAAATGAAAAGACTAATTTATTAACTTATTTTCTCATCACTATGGTGGATACTGATTCAGTGAGATACCAAGCTTTTTTTTTGCTTGCCCAAGTAGTCAAAGTCTGCCTGCACATTTGTAGAAGCAATGCAGAATATTCCGGATAGATGATGTCACAAAAGGTTTTATTTTTGTACTAAAATCTTGGACTTCTACGTGTTTAAAAAAAAATGAAAAAAGGATTTTGCTCTGTGAAAGACACCTGCAAAAATAATTGGAATTCCTGCATTGTTTTGAAAGGTAGTTCAGAACAAGAGTGAACTTTATGCGTGTTTTGAAAGGAAGTTAAACTTGTAAAAGGACAGGAAGGTCAGCAGTTTCAAGGAAATACAGGGGTTTGATCTTTCTTCAGAGCAGCTTGAGTGACCGGGGGAGACACTGTGTCTGGACATGTGACCATGTTCAGGAAGGTTCATTTTTCAGTTAGGACCGTCTAAAAAAGCCTGTGAATTGGACAAAGGGCAGGCATTTGAAATCTTTGCTTGACCTGCCTGGAGCAAAAGAGAAAAGACCCAGAAGTGTTATCTATCTCTGTAAAGGAGGCTTGCATCTCTTGAAACAGAATCCTGCATTTGAAAGGTGGCAGATCCCTGTTGCCTCCGGTCTCTGAAGAATTTCTGCATCCAGTGAGATTCCTGCTGCCTGCTGTGTTCTAAGAAATCTTAAAATCTGAAGTATTCTTCTACTGCTAGACTGCTTCTTCAAATCCAGGCAGACTGAGGAGAGGCAGTGGCGTAATGGTATTATCACTGGACTAATAACCCAGAGACCCAGGGTATTGCTCTGGGGACATGGGTTCAAATCCCACCACAGCTAAAGATTTGAATTCAATTAATAAATCTGGAATTAAAAAAAAAAGCCAATGTGAATCTAATGATGGCCATGAAACCCATCTGGTTCCACTAATGTCCTTTAGGGAAGGAAACCTTACCTGGTCTGGCCTACATGTGACTCCAGGCCCACAGCAATGTGGTTGACTCTTACATGCCCTCTGAAATGGCCCAGCAAGCAATTAGGGATGGGCAATAAATGCTGGCCTGGCCAGCTCACATCCAATGAATAAAAAAAAAGACCTGTTGCTGCACTCCTGATGGAAGACCTATGTGACACCTGCTGCAGTTAAATTGCCATGAACACCAATCCATCACATACTGTTCTTCAACCTCACCTGGAGAGACTTCGAATGGCATCCGACTATTCGACTCTGGGACATCTCACGTACCAAAAACATCCGACCAGAACGTGATAAAAAATATTGAGTTTATTATTCCTTCTATTCCTAAGAAACAGTTGTATTGCAAAACACCATTTTGAAACCAGTTAACCATTTCTTTTTTGTATGTATGCATGTGTGCGCGAGGGTTAAGGGACTAAGGAATTATCTCATATATATAGATTTATCTTGTTAGTAGTTAAGACCTATTATTTCTTTTCTAACAAATAATTAATGGTGTTGTTGTTTAAAGAAATGTGATTTGGTGTGGTTTATTTTGGGGGAAAAATAGTGTTTTATTTGGCGAGTCTTTGGTAGGTGGGAAACTTTTATTTGATATGCTATGACCTGTGGAGCAGTGGGACTGAATTAACAGTGTATTACTCCCACCTCTCCCTCTATCTCCCCGTCTCTCTCCCCGTCTCTCTCCCCGTCCCCCTCTCCCCGTCCCCCTCTCCCCGTCCCCCTCTCCCCGTCCCCCTCTCCCCGTCCCCCTCTCTCTGTCCCCCTCTCTGTCCCGCTCTCTCCTGTCCCCTCTCTCCGTCTATCACCCCATCTCTGTCAATCTCTCTCTTTCCCCTTCTCTCTCTCTCTGCCCTCACTCCCTCTCTTGCTCCCCTCGCTCTCTGTCCATTTCTCTCGCCTCTCTCCGACCCCCCCTGTCCCTCTCTCTCTCTCCATCTCTCTTTCCCCCCTCTTTCACTCTTTGTCCCCCCTCTTGCTCTGCCCTCCCCTGTCTCCCTCTCTCTCTTTATCCCTCTCTGTCCCTTTCTCTCTCCCCTTTCTCTATCGCCCTCTCTGTCTGTTTCCCTCCCTCCCTGTCCCACCTTCTCCCTGTCCCACCTTCTCCCTGTCCCACTCTCTTTCTCTCCACCCCCTCTCTTTCTCTCCGTCCCCCTCTCTTTCTCTCCGTCCCCCTCTCTTTCTCTCCGTCCCCCTCTCTCTCTCTCCGTCCCCCTCTCTCTCTCTCCGTCCCCCTCCCTCTCTCTCCGTCCCCCTCCCTCTCTCTCCGTCCCCCTCCCTCTCTCTCCGTCCCCCTCCCTCTCTCTCCGTCCCCCTCCCTCTCTCTTCCCCCACACCCAGTCTCTGACTGTTGCTGAGAGCAGGAACAGCAGTCTCTGAACTTCGGACAGATTTGTGGTTTCCAACGGACTTTAAAAAAAAAATTGGAAAGCTACGGAAAACTTGGAATCTGTCCAAAGTTCAGAAACTGCTGTTCTCGCTCCCAGCATCTGTCAGCTGTGAAACTAACTCTATGATTTTTTTAAAAAAGTTGGTCTGTTCATCGAGAAGAAGCCTGTGGGAAATTTCTGATCCCTGAAATTACCAACTATGGACCTCAAAATCTTTTACCATGGACACCGGTGTCCATGTATGGACACGTTGCCGACCCTTGATTAAGATATGTTTAACAAACTTGCTGGAGTTTTTTAGAACATAGAACACAGAACATAGAACAGTACAGCACAGTACAGGCCCTTCGGCCCACGATGTTGTGCCGAACCTTTAACCTACTCTAAGATCAAACTAGCTACCTACCTTTCATTCTACTATCATCCATGTACCTATCCAAGAGTCGCTTAAATGTCCCTAATGTATCTGCTTCTACTACCACCGCTGGCAGTGCATTCCACGCACCCACCACTCTCTGTGTAAAGAACCTACCTCTGACATCTCCCCGAAACCTTCCTCCAATCACCTTAAAATTATGCCACCTGGTGATTGCCCTTTCTGCCCTGGGAAAAAGTCTCTGGTTATCCACTCTATCTATGCCTCTCATCATCTTGTACACCTCTATCAAGTCACCTCTCATCCTTCTTCGCTCCAATGAGAAAAGCCCCAGCTCCCTCAATCTTTCTTCGTAGGACATGCCCTCCAGTCCAGGCAGCATCCTGGTAAATCTCCTCTGCACCCTCTCTAAAGCTTCCACATCCTTCCTATAATGAGGCGACCAGAACTGAACACAATATTCCAAGTGTGGTCGAACCAGGGCCTCATAGAGCTGCAGCATAACCTCGCGGCTCTTAAACTCAATCCCCCTGTTAATGAAAGCCAACACACCATACGCCTTCTTAACAACCCTATCAACGTGGGTAGCAACTTTGAGCGATCTATGGACATGGACCCCAAGATCCCTCTGTTCCTCCACACTACCAAGAATCCTGTCTTTAAGCCTGTATTCCGCATTCAAATTCGACCTTCCAAAATGAATCACTTCACGCTTTTCCAGGTTGAACTCCACCTGCCACTTCTCAGCCCAGCTCTGCATCCTGTCAATGTCCCGTTGCAACCTACAACAGCCTTCCACACTATCCACAACTCCAGCAACCTTCGTGTCATCGGCAAACATGCTAACCCAGCCTTCCACTTCCTCATCCAAGTCATTTATAAAAATCACAAAGAGCAGAGGTCCCAGAAAAGATCCTTGTGGAACACCACTGGTCACCGAGCTCCATGCTGAATACTTTCCATCTACTACCACCCTCTGACTTCTATGGGCCAGCCAATTTTGTATCCAGACAGCCAACTTTCCCTGTATCCCATGCCTCCTTACTTTCTGAATGAGCCTACCATGGGGAACCTTATCAAACGCCTTGCTAAAATCCATATACACCACATCCACTGCTCTTCCTTCATCAATGTGTTTTGTCACATCTTCAAAGAATTCAATAAGGCTTGTGAGGCATGACCTGCCCCTCACAAAGCCATGCTGACTGTCTCTAATCAAACCATGCTTTTCCAAATAATCATAAATCCTGTCTCTCAGAATCCTCTCCAATAATTTGCCCACTACTGACGTAAGACTGACTGGTCTATAATTCCCAGGGTTATCCCTATTCCCTTTCTTGAACAAGGGAACAACATTTGCCACCCTCCAATCATCCGGTACTACTCCAGTGGACAGTGAAGACGCAAGGATCATCGCCAAAGGCGCGGCAATCTCTTCCCTCGCTTCCCGTAATATCCTTGGGTATATCCCGTCTGGCCCCGGGGACTTATCTATCCTCATATCATTCAAAATTTCCAGCACATCGTCCCTCTTAACATCAACCTGTTTGAGCATATCAGCCTGTTTCACGCTGTCCTCACAAACAACCAGGTCCCTCTCACTAGTGTATACTGAAGCAAAGTATTCATTTAGGACCTCCCCTACCTCCTCCGACTCCAGGCACAAGTTCCCTCCACTATCCCTGATCGGCCCTACCCTCACTCTGGCCATCCTCTTGTTCCTCACATAAGTGTAGAACGCCTTGGGATTTTCCTTAATCCTACCCGCCAAGACTTTTTCATGTCCCCTTCTAGCTCTCCTAAGTCCATTCTTCAGTTCCTTCCTGGCTACCTTGTAACCCTCTAGAGCCCTGTCTGATCCTTGCTTCCTCAACCTTAAGTAAGCTTCCTTCTTCCTCTTGACTAGCTGTTCCACATCTCTTGTCATCCAAGGTTCCTTCACCCTACCATCCCTTCCTTGCCTCATCGGGACAAACCTATCCAGCAGTCGCAGCAAGTGCTCCCTAAACAACCTCCACATTTCTGTTGTGCATTTCCCTGAGAACATCTGTTCCCAATTTATGCTCCCCAGTTCCTGCCTAATAGCATTGTAATTCCCCCTCCCCCAATTAAATATTTTCCCATCCCGTCTGCTCCTGTCCCTCTCCATGACTATAGTAAAGGTCAGGGAGTTGTGATCACTATCATCGAAATGCTCTCCCACCGAGAGATCTGCCACCTGGCCTGGTTCGTTGCCAAGCACCAAGTCCAACATAGTCTCCCCTCTAGTCGGCCTATCTACATATTGAGTCAGGAAACCTTCCTGGACACACCTGACAAAAACTGCTCCATCCAAACTATTTGCACTAAGGAGGTTCCAATCAATATTAGGGAAGTTGAAGTCACCCATGACAACAACCCTGTTACTTCTGCACCTTTCCAAAATCTGCCTCCCAATCTGTTCCTCCATGTCTCTGTTGCTATTGGGGGGTCTATAGAAAACTCCCAATAAAGTGACTGCTCCTTTCCTGTTTCTGACTTCCACCCATAATGACTCAGTAGACAAACCCTCCTCGACGACCTCCCTTTCTGCAGCTGTGATACTATCCCTGATTAGCAATGCCACTCCCCCACCTCTTTTACCTCCCTCCCTATTCCTTTTGAAACATCTAAACCCCGGAACATCCAACATCCATTCCTGCCCCTGTGATACCCAAGTCTCCGTAATGGCCACAACATCGTAGCTCCAAGTACTGAGGTAACAGACGGTTGATGAGTGTAATGCTGTTGATGTGGTGTACATGGACTTCCAAAAGGCATTTGATCACAGAATTGTTACAATGCAGAAGGAGGCCATTCAGCCCATCGTGTCTGCATTGGCTCTCCCAATGAACAATTCACCTAGTTCCATTCCCCTGCCTTCTCCCTGTAACCCTGCACATTCTTCCTTTTCATATAACAGTTTAATTCCCTTTTGAATGCCTCAATTGAACCTGCCTCCACCACACTCTCAGGCAGCGCATTCCAGCTCCTAACCACTCACTGTGTGGAAAAGATTTTCCTCATTTCGCTTTTGCTTCTCTTATCCATTACTTGAAATCTGTGCCCTCTCGTTCTCGATCCTTTCGCGAGTGGGAACAGTTTCTCTCTATCTACTCTGTCCAGACCCCTCATGATTTTGAATACCTCTATCAAATCACTTCTCAGCCTTCTCTTCTCCAACCTATCTTCATAACTGAAATTCTTCATCCCTGGAACCATTCTCGTGAACCTTTTCTGTACTTTCTCCAATGCCGTCATGTCTTTCCTGAAGTGCAGTGCCCAGAATTGGATGCAATACTCCAGCTGAGGCTGAACTAGTGTCTGATACAAGTTCAACATAACTTCCTTGCTCTTGTATTCTATACCCCTATTAATAAAGCCCAGGATACTGTATGCTTTATTAACTGCTCTCTCAACCTGTCCTGCCACCTTCAATGACTTATGCACATATACACCCAGGTCCCTCTGCTCCTGCACCCACTTTAGAATTGTACCCTTTTTCTTATATTGTCTCTCCATGTTCTTCCCACCAAAATGAATCACTTCATATTTTTCCACATTGGACTTCATCTGCCACTTGTCCGCCCATTCCACCAACTTGTCCGTGTCCTTTTGAAGTTCTACACTATCCTCCTCACAGCCTACAATTGTTCCAAGTTTCGCATCATCAATTGTGCCCTGTATACCAAGGTCTAGGTCATTAATATACATCAGGAAGAGCAAGGATCACAACACTGATCCCTGGGGAACTCCACTACAAACTTTCCTCCAGTCCGAAAAACATCCATTAACCACTACTCTCTGTTACCTGTCACTCAGCCAATTTTGTATCCATGTTGCTACTGTCCTTTTTATTCCATGAACTATACCTTTCCCCCTTCAAGGGAACATACCTTGACTGTGCCCGAAATATCTCTTCTTTGAATGTTCAGCTACTGTTTTTCCTGCCAACCTTTGATTCCAATTTATTCGGCCCAGATCCATTCTTACTCCATTGAAGTTGGTTTTCCCAGTTAATTATTCTCACTCTAGATTGTTCTTTGTTCTTTTCCAAAACCAACCTAATCCTTACGATACAATTATCATTGTCCCCTAAATGTTGTCCTACTGATAATTGATTCACTTAGCCCACCTCATTCCCAAGAACCAGGTCCAGCAGTGCTTTTTAAAAAATTTCTAAAATATACTTTATTCATAAAAAAACTGTAAAAAAATACATTACAAAACAGTTCCAAAAAGCACAAAGTCAAACAATACAAAGAGTGCAAAAGAGATCAGTTTCCTTCAATACAGGAGTGAGTTTCCTCACAACCCTTCCATTTCATTTTACAGTAGAACATTACAGCGCAGTACAGGCCTTTCGGCCCTCGATGTTGCGCTGACCTGTGAAACCATCTGACCTACACTATTCCATTTTCATCCATATGTCTATCCAATGACCACTTAAATGCCCTTAAAGTTGGCGAATCTACCACTGCTGCAGGCAGGGCGTTCCACGCCCTTACTACTCTCTGAGTAAAGAAACTACCTCTCACATCTGTCCTATATCTATCACCCCTCAACTTGAAGCTATGTCCCCTCGTGTTTGCCATCACCATCCGAGGAAAAAGACGCTCACTATCCACCCGATCTAACCCTCTGATTATCTTATATGTCTCTATTAAGTCACCTCTCCTCCTCCTTCTCTCCAACGAAAACAACCTCAAGTCCCTCAGCCTTTCCTCGTAAGACCTTCCCTCCATACCAGGCAACATCCTAGTAAATCTCCTCTGCACCCTTTCCAAAGCTTCCACATCCTTCCTATAATGCGGTGACCAGAACTGCACGCAATACTCCAGGTGCGATCTCACCAGAGTTCTGTACAGCTGCAGAATGACCTCGTGGCTCCGAAACTCAATCCCCCTACTAATAAAAGCTAACACACCATATGCCTTCTTAACAGCCCTATTAACCTGGGTAGCAACCTTCAGGGATTTATGCACCTGGACACCAAGATCTCTCTGTTCATCTACACTACCAAGAATCTTCCCATTAGCCCAGTACTCTGCATTCCTGTTACTCCTTCCAAAGTGAATCACCTCACACTTTTCCGCATTAAACTCCATTTGCCATCTCTCAGCCCAGCTCTGCAGCCTATCTATGTCCCTCTGTACCCTACAACATCCTTCGGCACTATCCACAACTCCACCGACCTTAGTGTCATCTGCAAATTTACTAACCCACCCTTCTACACCCTCTTCCAGGTCATTTATAAAAATGACAAACAGCAGTGGCCCCAAAACAGATCCTTGCGGTACACCACTAGTAACTAAACTCCAGGATGAACATTTGCCATCAACCACCACCCTCTGTCTTCTTTCAGCTAGCCAATTTCTGATCCAAAGCTCTAAATCACCTTCAACCCCATACTTGCGTATTTTCTGCAATAGCCTACCGTGGGGAACCTTATCAAACGCCTTACTGAAATCCATATACACCACATCCACGGCTTTACCCTCATCCACCTGTTTGGTCACCTTCTCGAAAAACTCAATAAGGTTTGTGAGGCACGACCTACCCGTCACAAAACCGTGCTGACTATCGCTAATGAACTTATTCTTTTCAAGATGATTATAAATCCTGTCTCTTATAACCTTTTCCAACATTTTACCCACAACCGAAGTAAGGCTCACAGGTCTATAATTACCAGGGCTGTCTCTACTCCCCTTCTTGAACAAGGGGACAACATTTGCTATCCTCCAGTCTTCCGGCACTATTCCTGTCGACAATGACGACATAAAGATCAAGGACAAAGGCTCTGCAATCTCCTCCCTAGCTTCCCAGAGAATCCTAGGATAAATCCCATCTGGCCCAGGGGACTTATCTATTTTCACACTTTCCAAAATTGATAACACCTCCTCCTTGTGAACCTCAATCCCATCTAGCCTAGTAGCCTGAATCTCAGTATTCTCCTCAACAACATTTTCTTTCTCTACTGTAAATACTGACGCAAAATATTCATTTAACACTTCCCCTATCTCCTCTGGTTCCACACACAACTTCCCACTACTATCCTTGATTGGCCCTAATCTAACTCTGGTCATTCTTTTATTCCTGATATACCTATAGAAAGCCTTAGGGTTTTCCCTGATCCTATCTGCCAATGACTTCTCGTGTCCTCTCCTTGCTCTTCTTAGCTCTCCCTTTAGATCCTTCCTGGCTAGCTTGTAGCTCTCAAGCGCCCTAACTGAGCCTTCACGTCTCATCCTAACATAAGCCTTCTTCTTCCTCTTGACAAGCGCTTCAACTTCTTTAGTAAACCACGGCTCCCTCGCTCGACAACTTCCTCCCTGCCTCACAGGTACATACTTATCAAGGACACACAGTAGCTGCTCCTTGAATAAGCTCCACATTTCGATTGTTCCCATCCCCTGCAGTTTCCTTCCCCATCCTACGCATCCTAAATCTTGCCTAATCGCATCATAATTTCCTTTCCCCCAGCTATAATTTTTGCCCTGCGGTATATACCTGTCCCTGCCCATCGCTAAGATAAACCTAACCGAATTGTGATCACTATCACCAAAGTGCTCACCTACATCCAAATCTAACACCTGGCCGGGTTCATTTCCCAGTACCAAATCCAATGTGGCATCGCCCCTGGTTGGCCTGTCTACATACTGTGTCAGAAAACCCTCCTGCACACACTGGACAAAAACGGACCCATCTAAAGTACTCGAACTATAGTATTTCCAGTCGATATTTGGAAAGTTAAAGTCCCCCATAACCACTACCCTGTTACTCTCGCTCCTGTCGAGAATCATCTTCGCTATCCTTTCCTCTACATCTCTGGAACTATTTGGAGGTCTATAAAAGACTCCCAACAGGGTAACCTCACCTCTCCTTTTTCTAACCTCGGCCCATACTACCTCAGTAGACGAGTCCTCAAACGTCCTTTCTGTCGCTGTAATACTCTCCTTGATTAACAATGCTACACCCCCCCCTCTTTTACCATCTTCTCTGTTCTTACTGAAACATCTAAATCCCGGAACCTGCAACATCCATTCCTGCCCCTGCTCTACCCATGTCTTCGAAATGGCCACTACATCGAGATCCCAGGTACCAACCCATGCTGCAAGCTCACCCACCTTATTCCGGATGCTCCTGGCGTTGAAGTAGACACACTTTAAACCAGGTTCTTGCTTGCCAGTGCCCTCTTGCGTCCTTGTAACCATATCCCTGACCTTACTACTCTCAACATCCTGTACACTGGCACTACAATTTAGGTTCCCATTCCCCTGCTGAATTAGTTTAAACCCCCCCGAAGAGCACTAGCAAATCTCCCCCCCAGGATATTGGTACCCCTCTGGTTCAGGTGAAGACCATCCTGTTTGTAGAGGTCCCACCTACCCCAGAAAGAGCCCCAATTATCCAGGAAACCAAAACCCTCCCTCCTGCACCATCCCTGCAGC
The DNA here is from genome assembly GCF_036365525.1 of Heterodontus francisci. Taxonomy (NCBI): domain Eukaryota; kingdom Metazoa; phylum Chordata; class Chondrichthyes; order Heterodontiformes; family Heterodontidae; genus Heterodontus; species Heterodontus francisci. Next base: position 55,775,039 of record NC_090405.1, read on the forward strand.
CACGTGTTCAACTCCTCTCTCTCCCTATTCCTCGCTTCGCTATCACGTGGCACGGGCAACAACCCAGAGATAACAACTCTGTTTGTTCTCGCTCTAAGCTTCCACCCTAGCTCCCTGAATTTCTGTCTTAAATCCCCATCTCTCTTCCTACCTATGTCGTTGGTGCCTATGTGGACCACGACTTGGGGCTGCTCCCCCTCCCCATTAAGGATCCCAAAAACACGATCCGAGACATGCTATGTACATTTTACAGCAAACGAAAATTTTCCCGATACAGTTCGAGGGGTTTTCCATGGATCCAACCCCTCAGTTCACCTTGGTGGGGGGGACCTTACACAGTGGTCTTTCCCCATTGAGCCTTTGTTGCGGCTGCCCCAAGCTTTAGTGCATCCTTCAGCACGTAGTCCTGGACCTTGGAATGTGCCAGTCTGCAACATTCGGTGGTGGGCAACTCTTTGCGCTGGAAGACCAGCAAGTTTCGGGCAGACCAAAGGGCGTCTTTCACCGAATTGACAGTCCTCCAGCAGCCGTTGATGTTTATCTCGGTGTGCGTCCCTGGGAACAGCCCGTAGAGCACAGACTCCTGTGTTACAGAGCTGCTTGGGATGAACCTCGACAAAAACCACTGCATCTCTTTCCACACCTGCTTTGCAAAGATGCATTCCAGAAAGAGGTGGGCAACAGTCTCTTCCCTACCACAGGTCTAGCAGTGCCTCCTTTCTCATTGGACTAACAACATACTGTTGTAGAAAAGTTTCCTGAACACTCTAGGAACTCTTGCCCCTCACTGCCCCTTACAATACTACCATCCCAGTCTATGTTCAGATAATTAAAGTTCCCCCATTATAACTACTCTATAATGTTTGCACCTCTCTGTAGTTTCTTTTCAAAATTATTCCTCTACACCTTTCCCACTAGTTTTTTTTAATTTCCAAAATATACTTTATTCATAAAAATCTGTAAAAATTACATTGCCAAACAGTTTCCAAACAGCACCAAAAAATACAAACATTGCAAGGGAGATCAGTTTCCTTCAATACTCTCATGAGTTTCTTCCCAACCCTTCCGTTACACAATTGTCATGTCAATTACAGTTTTACATTTACAGCAACTGAGAATATTAACGATACAGTTCGAGGGGTTTTCCATGGATCCAGCCCCTCAGTCCAGCTTGGTGGGGGAACCTTACACTGTGGTCTTTCCCCATTGAGCCTTTGCTGCGGCTGCCCCAAGCTTTAGTGCGTCCCTCAGCACGTAGTCCTGGACCTTGGAATGTGCCAGTCTGCAACATTCGGTGGTGGACAACTCTTTGCGCTGGAAGACCAGCAAGTTTCGGGCAGACCAAAGGGCGTCTTTCACCGAATTGATAGTCCTCCAGCAGCAGTTGATGTTTGTCTCGGTGTGCGTCCCTGGGAACAGCCCGTAGAGCACAGACTCCTGTGTTACAGAGCTGCTTGGGATGAACCTTGACAAAAACCACTGCATCTCTTTCCACACCTGCTTTGCAAAGGCACATTCCAGGAGGAGGTGTGCGACCGTCTCTTCCCCACCACAGCCAACGCGGGGGCACTGTGCGGAGGGGGCCAGACTTCGGGTGTGCATGAAGGATCTGACGGGGAGGGCCCTTCTCACCACCAGCCAAGCTACGTCTTGGTGCTTGTTTGAAAGTTCTGGTGATGAGGCATTCCGCCAAATGACTTTGACGGTCTGCTCGGGGAACCATCCGACAGGATCCACCGTTTCCTTTTCCCGTAGGGCCTTGAGGACATTCCGTGCAGACCACTGCCTGATGGACCGGTGGTCAAAGGTGTTTTCCCGCAGAAACTGCTCCACGAAGGATAGGTGGTACAGCACGGTCCAACTGCACGGAGCATTCCGCGGCAATGTGACCAGGCCCATCCTTCGCAACACCGGGGACAGATAGAACCTCAGCACGTAGTGACACTTGGAGTTTGCGTACTGGGGATCTACACACAGTTTGATGCAGCCGCACACGAAGGTGGTCATCAGGATGAGGGCCACGTTGGGTACATTTTTCCCGCCCTTGTCCAGAGATTTGAACATCGTGTCCCTCCGGACCTGGTCCATTTTAGATCCCCAGACGAAGTGGAAAATGGCTCGGGTGACTGCCACGGCGCAGGAGTGGGGTATGGGCCAGACCTGCGCCACGTAGAGCAACAACGTGAGCGCCTCGCACCTGATGACCAGGTTCTTACCCACAATGGAGAGAGATCGCTGCCCCCACATGCCCAACTTTTGTCGTACCTTGGCTACTCGCTCCTCCCATGTTTTGGTGCACGCCCCGGCACTTCCGAACCATATCCCCAGCACCTTCAGGTAATCTGACCTGACGGTGAAGGGGACAAAGGATCGGTCAGCCCAGTTCCCAAAGAACATGGCCTCGCTCTTGCTGTGGTTAACTTTGGCTCCCGAGGCCAGTTCGAACTGGTCGCAGATGCTCATCAGTCTGCGCACGGACAGCGGATCCGAGCAGAAGACGGCGACGTCATCCATGTACAGGGAGGTTTTAACCTGAGTGCCTCCGCTGCCTGGGATTGTCACCCCTCTTATGCTCGCATCCTTCCTAATAGACTCAGCAAAGGGTTCAATACAGCAAACAAACAAGACAGCGGAGAGAGGACAGCCCTGTCTGACTCCAGATTTGATCGGGAAACTTTCAGATTCCCACCCGTTGATTGAGACTGTGCTACTGATGTTTGTGTAGAGCAGTTGGATCGAATTGCAGATTCCCTCCCCAAACCCCATTTTGGAAAGCACGTCCATCATGTAGGTGTGCGATATCCTGTCAAAAGCCTTCTCCTGGTCCAGGCTGATGAGGCAGGTGTCCACCCTCCTGTCCCGTATGTAGGCGATCGTATCCCTGAGTAGCGCGAGACTATCAGAGATCTTCCTGCCGGGTACAGTACAGGTCTGATCGGGGTGAATCACCAACTCCAGAGCAGACTTGACTCGACTGGCTATGACTTTGGACAGAATCTTGTAATCAACATTAAGCAGTGAGATGGGCCGCCAATTTCTGATTTCTGCCCTCTCCCCCTTCTGCTTGTAAATGAGGGTGATGATGCCTTTTCTCATGGTCTCTGACATGCTGCCGGCCAGGAGCATACTCTCGTATACTTCCAGCAGGTCCGGGCTGACCCAGTCCCACAGGGCCGAGTACAACTCGACCGGTAAGCCGTCGCTCCCGGGAGTTTTACTCGTCTCGAAAGACCCGACGGCCTTTGTCAGCTCGTCCAGAATTAGCACTTTTCCCACTAGTTGGTGGCCTATAGACTGCACCGAGCAATGTAACTGCACCTGTTTTGTTCCTCAGCTCCAGCCAAACAGATTCTGTCCTTGACCCCCGAGAGATTTCCTCTCTCTCCAGCACTGCAATGTTCTCTTTAATCAATACCTCCACCCCTCCCCCGTTTTTCCCTTTCCTACATCCAGGAATATTTAACACCCAGTCCTGCCCTTTTTTGAGCCAGGTCTCTGTTATAGCCACAACATCATTTTTTTTTTTCCAAAATATACTTTATTCATAAAAATCTGTAAAAATTACATTGCCAAACAGTTTCCAAACAGCACCAAAAAATACAAACATTGCAAGGGAGATCAGTTTCCTTCAATACTCTCATGAGTTTCTTCCCAACCCTTCCGTTTCACAATTGTCATGTCAATTACAGTTTTACATTTACAGCAATTGAGAATATTAACGATACAGTTCGAGGGGTTTCCCAGTGATCCAGCCCCTCAGTCCAGCTTGGTGGGGGAACCTTACACTGTGGTCTTTCCCCATTGAGCCTTTGCTGCGGCTGCCCCAAGCTTTAGTGCGTCCCTCAGCACGTAGTCCTGGACCTTGGAATGTGCCAGTCTGCAACATTCGGTGGTGGACAACTCTTTGCGCTGGAAGACCAGCAAGTTTCGGGCAGACCAAAGGGCGTCTTTCACCGAATTGATCGTCCTCCAGCAGCAGTTGATGTTTGTCTCGGTGTGCGTCCCTGGGAACAGCCCGTAGAGCACAGACTCCTGTGTTACAGAGCTGCTTGGGATGAACCTTGACAAAAACCACTGCATCTCTTTCCACACCTGCTTTGCAAAGGCACATTCCAGGAGGAGGTGGGCGACCGTCTCTTCCCCACCACAGCCAACGCGGGGGCATTGTGCGGAGGGGGCGAGACTTCGGGTGTGCATGAAGGATCTGACGGGGAGGGCCCTTCTCACCACCAGCCAAGCTACGTCTTGGTGCTTGTTTGAAAGTTCTGGTGATGAGGCATTCCGCCAAATGACTTTGACGGTCTGCTCGGGGAACCATCCGACAGGATCCACCGTTTCCTTTTCCCGTAGGGCCTTGAGGACATTCCGTGCAGACCACTGCCTGATGGACCGGTGGTCAAAGGTGTTTTCCCGCAGAAACTGCTCCACGAAGGATAGGTGGTACGGCACGTCCCAACTGCACGGAGCATTCCGCGGCAATGTGACCAGGCCCATCCTTCGCAACACCGGGGACAGATAGAACCTCAGCACGTAGTGACACTTGGAGTTTGCGTACTGGGGATCTACACATAGCTTGATGCAGCCGCACACGAAGGTGGTCATCAGGATGAGGGCCACGTTGGGTACATTTTTCCCACCCTTATCCAGAGGTTTGAACATCGTGTCCCTCCGGACCCGGTCCATTTTAGATCCCCAGACGAAGCGGAAAATGGCTCGGGTGACTGCCACGGCGCAGGAGTGGGGTATGGGCCAGACCTGCGCCACGTAGAGCAACAACGTGAGCGCCTCGCACCTGATGACCAGGTTCTTACCCACAATGGAGAGAGATCGCTGCCCCCACATGCCCAACTTTTGTTGTACCGTGGCTACTCGCTCCTCCCATGTTTTGGTGCACGCCCCGGCCCTTCCGAACCATATCCCCAGCACCTTCAGGTAACCTGACCTGACGGTGAAGGGGACAAAGGATCGGTCAGCCCAGTTCCCAAAGAACATGGCCTCGCTCTTGCCGTGGTTAACTTTGGCTCCCGAGGCCAGTTCGAACTGGTCGCAGATGCTCATCAGTCTGCGCACGGACAGCGGATCCGAGCAGAAGACGGCGACGTCATCCATGTACAGGGAGGTTTTAACCTGAGTGCCTCCACTGCCTGGGATTGTCACCCCTCTTATGCTCGCATCCTTCCTAATAGACTCAGCAAAGGGTTCAATACAGCAAACAAACAAGACCGGGGACAGAGGACAGCCCTGTCTGACTCCAGATTGGATCGGGAAACTTTCAGATTCCCACCCATTGATTGAGACTGCGCTACTGATGTTTGTGTAGAGCAGTTTGATCCAATTGCAGATTCCCTCCCCAAACCCCATTTTGGAAAGCACGTCCATCATGTAGGTGTGCGATATCCTGTCAAAAGCCTTCTCCTGGTCCGGGCTGATGAGGCAGGTGTCCACCCTCCTGTCCCGTACGTAGGCGATCGTATCCCTGAGTAGCGCGAGACTATCAGAGATCTTCCTACCGGGTACAGTACAGGTCTGATCGGGGTGAATCACCAGCTCCAGAGCAGACTTGACTCGACTGGCTATGACTTTGGACAGAATCTTGTAATCAACATTAAGCAGTGAGATGGGCCGCCAATTTCTGATTTCTGCCCTCTCCCCCTTCTGCTTGTAAATGAGGTGATGATGCCTTTTCTCATGGATTCTGACATGCTGCCGGCCAGGAGCATACTCTCGTATACTTCCAGCAGGTCCGGGCCGACCCAGTCCCACAGGGCCAAGTACAACTCGACCGGTAAGCCGTCGCTCCCGGGAGTTTTACTCGTCTCGAAAGACCCGACGGCCTTTGTCAGCTCGTCCAGAATTAGCACCTTTCCCACTAGTTGGTGGCCTATAGACTGCACCGAGCAATGTAACTGCACCTGTTATGTTCCTCAGCTCCAGCCAAACAGATTCTGTCCTTGACCCCCGAGGGATTTCCTCTCTCTCCAGCACTGCAATGTTCTCTTTAATCAATACCTCCAACCCTCCCCCGTTTTTCCCTTTCCTACATCCAGGAATATTTAACACCCAGTCCTGCCCTTTTTTGAGCCAGGTCTCTGTTATAGCCACAACATCATATTTCCACAAGGCAATCTGTGCCTGTACCTCACCAATCTTATTCACCACACTTGTGTATTCACATATATGCACATTAAAACCCTGATTTGGACGTTGTTACTTTCTCCCTTACACTGATTGCACCTAATAACTTACTATTCCGTACTCCTGGGCTATATAACTCTCCCAATATTCTTGGTATTGCTTTCTGATATTTCCTCCTGGTTTCCACACCAACTGCTAAGTTAGTTTAAACCCTCTGCAATAGCACTCGCAAATCACCCTGTAAGGAAATTTACCCCAGCTCTGTTTGGGTGCAAATGCATGATAAAGTTTCTGTGCAACAGACTTGAGAAAAGTTATAGCTCACAGAATAAAAGGCACAGAAGCAACATGGATATGAAATTGGCTGAGTGACAGGAAACAGAGAGTAGTGGTTAATGGATGTTTTTCAGACTGGAGGAAAGTTTGTAGTGGAGTTCCCCAGGGATCAGTGTTACGACTCTTGCTCTTCCTGATGTATATTAATGACCTAGACCTTGGTGTCCTGCCATCTTCCATGCGGCTCACATGGCCAAGCCATCTCAAGCGGCGCTGACTCAGTAGGGTGTATAAGCTGGGGGTGTTGGCCGCTTCAAGGACTTCTGTGTTGGAGATATAGTCCTGCCACCTGATGCCAAGTATTCTCCGAAGGCAGCGAAGATGGAATGAATTGAGACGTCGCTCTTGGCTGGCATACGTCGTCCAGGCCTCGCTGCCGTAGAGCAAGGTACTGAGGACACAGGCCTGATACACTCGGACTTTTGTGTTCCGTGTCAGTGCGCCATTTTCCCACACTCTCTTGGCCAGTCTGGACATAGCAGTGGAAGCCTTACCCATGCGCTTGTTGATTTCTGCATCTAGAGACAGGTTACTGGTGATAGTTGAGCCTAGGTAGGTGAACTCTTGAACCACTTCCAGAGCGTGGTCGCCAATATTGATGGATGGAGCATTTCTGACATCCTGCCCCATGATGTTCGTTTTCTTGAGGCTGATGGTTAGGCCAAATTCATTGCAGGCAGACGCAAACCTGTCGATGAGACTCTGCAGGCATTCTTCAGTGTGAGATGTTAAAGCAGCATCGTCAGCAAAGAGGAGTTCTCTGATGAGGATGGCAGGATCCCCAAAGACACATTGTACAGCGAGCTCGCCACTGGTATCAGACCCACCGGCCGTCCATGTCTCCGTTATAAAGACGTCTGCAAACGCGACATGAAATCGTGTGACATTGATCACAAGTCGTGGGAGTCAGTTGCCAGCATTCGCCAGAGCTGGCGGGCAGCCATAAAGACAGGGCTAAATTGTGGCGAGTCGAAGAGACTTAGTAGTTGGCAGGAAAAAAGACAGAGGCGCAAGGGGAGAGCCAACTGTGCAACAGCCCCAACAAACAAATTTCTCTGCAGCACCTGTGGAAGAGCCTGTCACTCCAGAATTGGCCTTTATAGCCACTCCAGGTGCTGCTTCACAAACCACTGACCACCTCCAGGCGCGTATCCATTGTCTCTCGAGATAAGGAGGCCCAAAAGAAAGAAGAAAAGAAAGAAGAGACCTTGGTGTACAGGGCACAATTTCAAAATTTACAGATGATACGAAACTTGGAAACATTGTGAACAGTGAGAAGGGTAGTGTAGAATTTCAAAACTGTAGTCTACTGTATTAAACTGGCTTATTGTATTGTGGTATCTTTTGTATACTGCCTCTCTGCTGCCCTCTGCTGGGAGGCATAAATAAAGTTCTAACATGGCTACTCCCAGTTAAGACCTCCTGTTAGTTTACTTCTGAATACACAACAGAAACATGACAGCGAAAGGATGAGTTTGTTCTTTTTTTAAAACATTTAATTCAAGAAATTACACTCTGAAGAACATTGACACTTTTTGGAAAATTCAAGTCGATTTTGAAGTAGTTTGAGCAATTTGAAAGATTGCTTTGTGTGTCTGCAATCTGTGTTCAGCCACAATTCAGTGAGTACATAATTTAAAAAATATGGTACTGAAGGCATATTTTGGGACAACGGGGGAATTTAACCCTAACAAAGAGGACTGGTGTAATTACAAACGAAGGTTACACATTTGGCTGCAAGCTAATAAAATCCTATATGGGAATAAGGACGGTGCAGTGGTTAGCACCGCAGCCTCACAGCTCCAGACACCTGGGTTCAATTCTGGGTACTGCCTGTGCGGAGTTTGCAAGTTCTCCCTGTGACTGTGTGGGTTTTCGCCGAGTGCTCCGGTTTCCTCCCACATGCCAAAGACTTGCGGGTTGATAGGTAAATTGGCCATTATAAATTGTCCCTAGTGTAGGTAGGTGGTAGGAGAATGGTGGGATGTGGTAGAGAATATGGGGTTAGTGTAGGGTTAGTATAAATGGGTGGTTGTTGGTTGGCACAGACTCTGTGGGCCGAAGGGCCTATTTCAGTGCTGTATCTCTAAATAAAAAAAAAAGGTGAATGCTTTCCTCACCATGATGGGGCTAGATGTGTTTGAAGTGGTGTTTAACCAATGTTACCCACAAGACCCCAGTACTCTGGACTATATTGGAAATAAATGAGATTCTGGAGACTTCTTATAGCTTGACTGAGAGCGAAATTGCACTCTGAGTTGCATTTCGTGGAAGGAAGCAGTTGTCTAATGCGTTTATTGCAGATTATATTCTTCAGTTAAAGAAACTGTCTCAGCACTGTTGTTACGGTGCCACCTTAGAAGTCAACCTTGGAGAGACGTTTATTGGAAGTATAAAGAACAGTAAAATTCAGACAAACATTTGTGTAAAGGCAATAAGCTGACGTGGAAGGAGGCCTGCGATGAGGAAATGGCAGGAAGAGATTGTGGCAGATTGCAAGGAAGTTCTTTTCCAGACTCGGCAGGGGAGGTCCACCAGATTTCAGCAGGAACCAGGCAGCCAAGTTCACAGACTCAGAGTCAGAAATTTAGATGTTATTGTTACCATGGTAGCCACCAACCTCCAAATGCTCCCATTTCCAGTCAAAGTGCTATGCCTGTGGGGAAGTTAGTCATATCCAGATGACATTCAGGAGTAGAGGAAGCTGTAATGCTCCAGGTTGTCCAAATGCTCCAGCTAGCAGCAATGCACCAGGTAGAGTTCATGGTATACCTAAAGCTAATTCAGGAGCCTGGAAGATATCGGGCTGAAGTTTGTTGAGCTCCCGACATTGGGCTTTGTGGCAGGGGAGGGGCCTGAAGATCACAGCAGCACTGGCCCGCCATGGAGTCCGATGCCAGAATTGGCAGGCCCGAACTTCCCGGTGGCGGCAAGGCTCTGTGGCCGCCCCACTGCTCCCCCCTGCCCCCTGATAGGAGCGGACTTTAAATATTTAAATAAACCTCATGGACACATTTACCTACAAATACCCACAATCTTCCCGGCTGTCCGGGATCTTCCATGCAACGCTCGCATTCCTTCACTTTCCCATCCAGGGAAAGCTGGCACCACCAAGTTGAAGGGGGGAGCTTAGGATTTTTAAGTGTAGTGGGGAGGGGGGTGGGGGGCTACGGGGTCAACTCTACAATTCTAATGTCGTTGGTCGGGGAGGGGTAACCTGTGCACCTTGTACAGTTGGTGGGAGGTCAGTCAAATCTTCAATGTAAGTGTTTTGGAGTGGGGGCAATGAGGTGATCATTCATTTTCATTGTATTGGGTGGGGGACAGGTCAGAAATTTATTTAGTGGGGTGGGGGTATGGGATTTAACTCTGTAGTTGCTGTATAGGTCTGGCAACCCTTTAAAAATGGTGCCAATGCCTGCGCAGAGGCAGCTGGTGCAGTTCATGGTGTCACTGAGGGTGCCCCCACCACATAATTTGGGGGGTGGGTGGCTGTGGCCTACCCTGTGTATTTAAATGAGCTTCCGTGCACGAGATCATGGTGACGTGGCAACTTGTGGTCCGTGCATGCAGGCTGCCATTTTTTTTGCCTGATGCCGTTCCCAGTGGCGGGAGAATAAAATTCAGCCCATCGAGTCAGTGAGTCATTTATGTCACAGAAGGAGGTCATTCGGCCCTTCGACTCCATGCCGGCTCTGCACAGAGTTATCCTGTCAGTCCCACTCCCCGGCTCCATCCCCATAGCCCTGCAAGTCTATTTCTCTCAGGTGGCCATCCAACTTCCTCTTCAAATTGTTGATTGTCTCCACTTCCACCACCCTTGTGGGCAGAGAGTTCCAGGTCATTCCCACTTGCTGTGCAAAAAAATTGCTTCCTCATATTCCCCCTGCATCTTTTACTCAAAGCTTTCAATCTGTATCCCCTAGTCGAAGAGACTTAGCAGTTGGCAGGAAAAGACAAAAGCGCAAGGGGAGAGCCAACTGTGTAACAGCCCCGACAAACAAATTTTTCTGCAGCATCTGTGGAAGAGCCTGTCACTCTAGAATTGGCCTTTCTAGCCACTCCAGGCGCTGCTCCACAAACCACTGACCACCTCCAGGCGCTTACCCATTGTCTCTCGAGATAAGGAGGCCAAAGAAGTCCTTGTACCATTTGTTAATGGGAACAGATTTTCCTTGTCTAACTTATCAAAGCCTGTCATAATCTTGTACACTTCTATTAAATCTCCCTTCCATATCCTTTGTTCTAAGGAGAACAAACCCAGCTTTTCCAAACTAACCTGGTAACTAAAATCTCCATCCCTGGAACCATTCTGGTAAATTTCCTCTGCACCCTCTCAAAGACCCTCACATCCTTCCGAAAGTGTGGTGACCAGAACTGGAAGCAATACTCCAGTTGGGGCCTAACCAGAGCTTTATAAAGGTTCAACATGACTTCCCTGCTTTTGTACTCAATGCCTCTATTTATGAGGGCCAAGATTCCATATGCTTTACTAACCACTCTCTATCCTCGAATGCACATATGGTTTATATATGGAAACAGAAGTTGATATTATCGAGCAGGAAGATCAATTGTTGTACTCCGACAGCAAGGAATACAGAACCTGGAAGTTGAGAGAAAAAGGGCTGAAGATATAATTCCAGCACCCACATTAAAAATGAAAGTTGGAGTCACAAATTACCTTCATAATCAATACAGCTGCAGCAGTGTCTGTTCCCTTGGAAGGAGAGTACAAGAAGTCCCTAATTCACATTCCTTTATGTCAAACAAGTGTGAAACTGACTGTTTATTCCAATAACAGTATTAGGTGAAGTGAGCATTAAGGTGGAATGCACTGATGCATTCTATTATTTGCCATTGGTAGAAATGAACTGTGTATATCAATGCTGTCTCCTTTGGGGTTTAAGAGTCATAATTCCACACAGGTTCATTGGAGAATTGTTGGAGGAACTTCAAGAGCACCCAGGGACAGCCCCTATGAAAGCGCTAGCAGGAAGCTATTTTTGGTATCCAAAGGTCGATAGAAATATTGAAGAGTTGATAAAAAGTTGTGAAGTGTGCCTCAGTATAAGAAATGATCCAATCAAAGTTGCTTTTATTCCATGGTGTTACACCAATGGCTTTGTTGAATGATAATTTTCTTTAATACACTGACTGGAGATCTGAATTTTTGAAAAGACATTTTTTTAAAAAGATAAGCTGCCAGCAAAATCATCCTTTCAGCTTAAGATGATCACCTAGTTTGCTACACTGTATCCTACATTGCAAAAGGATTGTGAGGAGAGAGACAAAATGTCTCAGTCCCTGTGAAAACCAAGACCCAGGAAGTTTAAAGGAACTATCCATTCTCTCAGCAAGCAGAGAAATACTGCTAACTGCTATGTCTGAGTGACTGTCATGTGACAAGCCCCTCCCCATCTGTGGTTTTAAGCTGGTGTTTTCTCTGCAGCAGAGGAGAAGCAACTGGCCTCTGACATGAGCAGACCTTACAAAGGGATCCCTCTCTTTCTCTCTATAAGAGCTTAAAAGCTTTCAAATCCTGCTTGATGACTGAGTACTTTTGCATTCTCCAGCCACAATCGAAACCCTGTTGGCGGAAATCATCCGCATCACAATCTCCAAGAAACTCACCGAACCAGGTCATCTACCTCTTCAAACTAAAAGCCTCAGGACCACTGAATTCAGCTAGAAGCTAGTGATGTGATTAAACTGGCCTGACCAGGACTTCTGTGTATTGGAGAAGCAGGGACTGGGTCCTTTGTTCCAACACGGTCAGTCAGTCTGCAACAAATGTCTGTTGAGCGGCCTGGCAATTCCTCGTGATAGGCCCTCTTTTCTTCCTCGCAGCAATTTTAAGTTTTAATGTTCATGTGGCAAAATAATGTGTGCCTCACTCTCAGCAGGTGGGGGCCTGCATGACATAAGCAACCTGTTGTAGACTTTGGTGCTTATTCTGTCAGAAATCAGAAAATTGTCTAACCTGTGTCTAAAAGAAACATGTCATCTGGCAAATACTTCTGCAAAGACCTCCAAACAATTTGTACACATCTTTCTGCAGCACCATTTGATGCTGGGTGATAGTGTGTTTGACTCCATTCTTAATCAGAAATATTTCAAACTCTGACATAGACTTTGGACCATTATCTGACATCAACACTTCTGGCAACCCATAAATTAGAAACCAAATTCTCAAAACCTCAATAATTTTGGCACTTGTGGTATTGGGCATAAACTCAACATTTATTCACTTGTTATAGCTATTGACCATTCTGAATAAGAATGGAGTCAAACACATTAATACCACCATAAGAAATGAGAGCCTATCACAAGGAATTACCAGGCCCTTCGCTGGGAAGATTTATTTTGCATACTGGCAGACAATATTGGAAGAAAGGACCCAGTCCCTGCTTCTCTGAACACAGAAGACCTGGTCAGACCAATTTAGTCACATGACTAACTGGCTGTTTGAATTTGAACTTGCTCACAGAAAGAAACTGAGAAAGCTGTTTGCTCCTGGACTGAGAACCCCTCTCTCCTGCCTGCTCTCATCTCTTTCTCATGGAAAGAAAGACCCATTGAAGAAGACACATGAACCCCAAGAGAGAAAAGTCTCCTACAGTGAAGAAGGTTTAAGAATAATACTGGGCCCCAACGAAAAGCAAGATACTTAGAGGAACTACATTGAGCTCGAAGCACAGTAAACAAGAAACTCTTCTGATATTGCCTCAGACCTCTCCATTTTATTTTTCTCCTGCTCTTTTCTGTTTCTATTTGCAGGTACATATCACATTTGCATGCTGGTGTGGGGTACGGCCTGTATCCATAGGTGTTACCCAAATTAGAGTTTAAGTTTAAGGTTTAATAAATTTCACTTTTCTTCGTTAAACCTAAGGAGGCCTGTTTGTGCTCATTTCTATGCCTTATAAAATGGAATGCAGTGAACAAGGATTCACCAAGGGGGAGCTCAAAACAGTGTTTAAAAAACAAACCCTGTTACAGTAAGACCAGGTGAATGCTAAAAGGGACCCCGAGACACCTTTCTCACCTGGTCATAACATTCACCTTATGAGTTAGTGATTAAACACACTCCTAGGACAAAGGTTTAGTTTATTCAAGACAGATGTCAATAGCAAGATAAGAGAAAAGCAAGACAAAGAGTGAAAATGAGTCATGATACTCAAGGCATGAAACTTAGAGAGTTCAGTGCAGGTCAGAGGGTAATGGTGAAAAATCAGAGGTGATGAGAAGTATGTGTTTGGAGTTGTTGTAAAAAGACTAGCTGCATTCACATATCTAGTGAAGTGTGGAGAGACTCCATCAGTGCCATGTCACTCATTTGCTTGAAAGAGGAAATATGACAAAGGGAGATCATGAAGACTCCTACAGTCAAAGTTCTTACAGGCCTAAGTGAAAGTCAGGAGGAAAGTGCAAGTAACAAAGACATTGAAAGTTTGCCAGTATCACAGAATCCACAAGGTGAGCAAAGTGAGTCATGGTCTTTGATTAAGACACATCGATCAATTTCACAATCCCAACCATTAAGTGGAGTTGGTACACAAAGTCAAAGTTCAGGGACGACACAGTGAGGTGTTGGGAGAACAGAGTCAAGCTAATGAAAATGGAAGAAGACATCTAGACAGAAAGAGGAAGCAGCCAGATAGGTTAATTGAAATTATGTAGGAAGGAAGAAGAAATAAGTTATTCATTTTATTCCGAAGAAGGGTCACTGACCCGAAACGTTAAAAAGGAGTTCCGAAGAAGGGTCACTGACCCGAAACGTTAACTCTGCTTCTCTTTCCACAGATGCTGCCAGACCTGCTGAGTGAATCCAGCATTTCTTGTTTTTGTTTCAGATTTCCAGCATCCGCAGTATTTTGCTTTTATGTTGTTGTTATTCATTTTATTACTTTTTGTTGATATTTTTGTTAAAGATATACTGGTGTTAAGGAAAAACAACTTTTTAAACCTGTAAATCACTCTGGGAGCATTAATTATTTATATTTTCATTGTGATTACAATAATAACAGGCAAGCAACCCAACCTGTTAAATTTCAGGGTATTGTTATTGTATTCTGGGAAATTATGTACAAGTATCATTTTACTTTTAATGTAAAACATTTGTAAGTGGGGAGGGAGTGTAGTATACTGTATTAAACTGGCTTATTGTATTGGAATATCTTTTATATAGTGGCTCTCTGCTGTCCTCTGTGGGAGGTGTAAATAAAGTTCAAACATCGCTGCTCCCAGTTACATAGAAACATAGGAAATAGGAGCAGGAGTAGGCCATTCAGCCCTTCGAGTCTGCTCCGCCATTCATTATGATCATGGCTGATCATCCAACTCAGTAACCTATTCCCGCTTTCCCCCCATATCTTTTGATCCCTTTAGACCCAAGAGCTATATCTAACTCCATGAAAACATACAATGTTTTGGCCTCAACTGCTTTCTGTGGTAGCGAATTCCACAGGCTCACCACTCTCTGGGTGAAGAAATTTCTCCTCATCTCAGTCCTGAAAGGTTTACCCCATATCCTTAGACTGTGACCCCTGGTTCTGGACTCCCCCACCATCAGGAATTCTTCATGCATCTACCCTGTCAAGTCCTGTTAGAATTTTAGAGGTTTCTATGAGATCCCCCCCCTCACTCTTCTGAACTCCAGCAAATATAATCAATCTCTCGTCATATGTCAATCCCACCATCCCAGGAATCAGTCTGGTAAACCTTTGCTGCACTCCCTCTATAGCAAGAACATCCTTCCTCAGATAAGGAGACCAAAACTGCACACAATATTCCAGGTGTGGCCTCACCAAGGCCCTGTATAATTACAGCAAGACATCCCTGCTTCTGTACTCGAATCATCTCACTATGAAGGCCAACAAACCATTTGCCTTTTTTACCGCCTGTTGGACCTGCATGCTTACCTTCAGCGACTGGTGTACGAGAACACCCAGGTCTCGCTGCATATTCCCCCCTCAGTTTATAGCTGTTCAGATAATAATCTGCCTTCCTGTTTTTGCTACCAAAGTGGATAACCTCACATTTATCCACATTATACTGTATCTGCCCACTCACTTAACTTGTCCAAATCACCCTGCAGCCTCAGCATTCTGTTCACAATTCACCCTCCCACCCAGTTTTGTCTCAACTGGGAATTTGGAGATATTACATATAGTTCCCTCATCTAAATCATTAATATATTTTGTGAATAGCTGGGATCCTAGTACCGATCCCTGCAATACTGCACTAGTCATTGCCTGCCATTCAGAAAAAGATCAGTTTATTCCTACTTTTTTTTTTCCTGTCCGCCAACCAATTTTATGTCCATCGCAATACACTACCCCCAATCCCATGCACTTCAATTTTACATGCTAATTTCTTATGTGGGACTTTGTTGAAAGCCTTCTGAAAGTCCAAATTAACCATATCCACTGGCTCCCCCTCATCAACTCTACTAGTTACATCCTCGAAGAGTTCTAGTAGATTGGTCAAGCACAATTTCTCTTTCGTAGATCCGTGCTGACTCTGTCCGATTCTACCACTGTTCTCTAAGTGCTCTGCTGTAAAATCTTTGATAATGGACTCTAGAATTTTCCCCACTACTGACATTAGGCTGACTGATCTATAATTCCCTGCTTTCTCTCTCCCCCTCCCTTTTTAAATACTGGGGTTACATTAGCAACCCTCCAATCTGTAGGAACTGTTAGAGTCTATAGAATCTTGGAAGATGACCACCAATGTATCTACTATTTCTAGGGCCACTTCCTTAAGTACTCTGGGATGCATACCATCAGGCCCTGGGGATTTATCGGTCTTCAATCCCATCAATTTCCCCAACACCATTTCTCTACTAATACTGATTTCTTTCAGTTCCTCTCTCTCACTAAACCCTGTGTTTCCCAACATTTCTGGTATGATATTTGTGTCCTCCTTTGTAAAGACATAACCAAAGTATGCATTTAGTTGGTCAGCCATTTCTTTATTCCCCATAATAAATTCCCCCTTTTCTGACTGTAAGGGACTTACATTTGTCTTCACCAATCTTTTTCTCGTCACATACCTAGAGAAACTTTTACAGTCAGTTTTTATGTTCCCCGCAAGCTTGCTCTCGTACTCTATTTTCCCCGTCTTAATCAATCCCTTGGTCCTCCTTTGCTGAATTCTAAACTGCTCTGAAAGCACGATGGGCCCCCTCATCTTACTTCTAATTATTTTTTATTTTTTCTTGTGTTTATTTTATTTCAACTTAGTTTGCTTACCCACTGTTTTTTTTCATGTTTGTACTTGAGGCTGTTCTGTTTGGAGTCCATGAACACCTTTTCTGTACTAATGCTTAGTCTGTCAACACACCATTAACATATTGCTTGCCTTTGCTCCATGACCTTCTGGTCAATTATTCTGTGACCTTGTTCTATCTGCACCTTCTCCTTTGTTATCTCTTGCCCCACCCCTGCTTTACTTGCTTATAATCTTTTACATTTCTAATATTTGCCAGTTCTGAAGAAGGGTCCATGACCTGAAACATTAACTGATTCTCTCTCCACAGATGCTGCCAGACCTGCTGAGTATTTCCAACATTTCTTGTTTTTAATTTCAGATTTCCAGCATCCGCAGTATTTTGCTTTTATTTTTAGGAACAAACAATTGTTGCAGTTCATCCATGCACTCTTTGAATGTTTGCCATTGCCTATCCACTGTCATCCCTTTAAGTAATGTTTCCCAATCCATCATAGCCAACTTTCACCTCATACCTTCGTAGTTTCCTTCATTAAGATTCAGGACCCTGGTCTCAGAATCAACTACATCACTCTCCATCTTGATGAAGAATTCTATCATATTATGGTCGCTCATCCCCAAGGAGTCTTGCACCACTAAATTGTCAATTATTCCTCTCTCATTATACAATACACAGTCTAGGATGGCCCATTCTCTAGTTGGTTCCTCAACATATTGGTTGAGAAAACCATCCCGTGTACACGCCATGAATTCCTCCTCTACGGTATTGTGACGGATTTGCCCAATCTATATGCAGATTAAAGTCACCCATAATTACAGAAGTTCCTTTATCGTGTATCTAATTTCCTGTTTAATGCCATTCCCAATGTCACCACTACAGTTAGGGGGTCTATATACAACCCCCACTAATGGTTTTTGCCCCTTAGTGTTTCTCAGCTCTACCCATAGATTCCACATAGTCAGAGCGAATATCTTTCCTCACTATTGCGTTAATTTCTTCTTTAACCAGCAATGCAACTCAACCGCCTTTTACTTTTTGTCTGTCCTTCCCAAATACTGAATATCCCTGGATGTTCATTTCCCATCCCTGGTCACCTTGCAGCCATGTCTCTCTAATCCCGACTATATCATACCCGTTTACATCTATTTGCACGATTAATTCATCCACTTTATTGCGAATGCTCTGTGCGTTAAGGCACAAAGCCTTAAGACTTGTCTTTTTAACATTACTTGTCCCCTTCCCACTATTTTTCACTGTGGCCCTGTTTGATTCTGGCCCTTGATTTCTCTGCCTATCACTTTTCTTATTCCCCTTACTGTCTTTTGTTCTTGTCTTTGATCCCGCCTCCTCTGACTCCTTGCAAAGGTTCCCATCTGCCATTTTAGTTTAAACCCTCCCCAACCACTCTAACAAATACTCCCCCTAGGACATCAGTCCCGGTCCTGCCCAGATTTGTGGAATAAGGAGACAAGAGGCAGATAAAATTTGATGGAGAAGTGTGAAGTGATTCATTTTCATAGGAAGAACACGGAGAAACAATACAAGAAAAAAAACAGAGGGTACAATTCTAAAGGGGGTTCAGGAGCAGAGGGACCTGATGTATATGGGCAGAAGTCATTGAAGTTGGAAGATTGAGAGAGTGGTTAATAAAGCAGACAGCATCCTAGGCTTCATTAATAAGGGCATAGAGTATAAAAGCAAAGAAGTCGTGATAAACTTGTATAAAACACTGGTTTGGTCTCAACTGGAGTATTGAATACAAGAACACATGAAATGGGAGCAGGAGTAGACCATATGGCCCATCGAGCCTGCTCGCCATTCAATACGATCATGGCTAACCTTTGGTTTCGACTCCCGCTCACCATATCCCGTGATTCCCTGAGACACCAAAAATCTGTCCATCCCATCCTTAAAATGTTTTCGGCGATGGAACATCCATAACATTCTGGGGTAGAGAATTCCACAGCTTTACAACCTTTTAAAGTCATAGAGTCGTACAGCATAGAAACAGGCCCTTCGGCCCACCGCGTCCATGCTGACCATAATGCCTATCTATACTAATCCCACCTGCCTGCATTAATTCCATATCCCTCTCTGCCTTGCTCATGCAAGTACCTGTCCAGATGCCTCTTAAATGTCACTACTGTTCCTGCCTCCACCACCTCCTCAGGCAGCTCATTCCAGATACCCACTATCCTTTGTGTGAAAAATTTACCCTTTTGATCCCTTTTAAACCTCCTCCCTCTCACCTTAAATCTCTGCCCTCTAGTTTTAGTCACCCCGACCATGGGAAACAGACTCTGGCTATCTACCCTATCTACGCCTCTCATAATTTTATATACCTCTATCATGTCCCCTCTCAGCCTCCTTCACTCCAGGGAAAACAGAGCCAGCCTATCCAATCTTTGTTTATAAGTCAAGCCCTCCAAACCAGGCAACATCCTTGTGAATCTTTTCTGTACTCTCTCTAGCTTAATCACATCTTTCCTGTAGTGTGGCGACCAGAACTGCACACAGTACTCCAAATGCAGCCGAACCAACGTTACGTACAACTGTAACATGACGTGCCAATTCTTGTACTCAATGCCTCGGCCAATGAAGGCAAGCATGCCATACGCCTTGTTGGCCAGGGGCTGCAAGAAACAGAATCAGTTACAGTTACAAAGTGCTGGGATTGTTTGACCTGTAGTAATCTGGAGCTCGGACACTGGCTTGTGCTGGTAAAAACCAGTTTGAACTAATTACTTTATGGGACAAGACAAAGAACAGGACCCCGGAAAAGGGCCTTATTTGGACACGGTAAGATACCGGGGTCTTTGGGCCTGGGCCAATTAAGAGAAGCTGTGAACGAGGTGAGCAAGCTTAAGCCAATCGGAAAGACACAGCTCAGATTTGGAGAGATAAGCAACAGGATAAGAATGGAGCTTTTTGGGCATAGAGCCAGCGAAAACTCCAGAGATCAACCATCATGGAAGCGGGAGACAGAGACACCCTTTTTCGGGTAATATCCTTTGTATTCTGTGACTAGGTCAGGGAAAGGTCAGAGGAACCTAGTGGGTGTGCTTATGAATTCTAGCTAGTTTTGTTATTAACTGTATAACTCAATGGGAGTTGTATTTTTTTGTCTGTGTATAAGCCTTATTCTTACATTGTACAACATGAAAAGTAAATTGATAGTTAAAGAAAGGACAGAGTTCCCCCTCTTTGTACTAAGCCAGTAACTGTGGCTGGGGACAAGGGGGAGTTGACTCCGTGCCACGGTTAACAGCCTTCACCACCCTGTCTACCTGTGTTGCTACTTTCAGGGAAGTATGTACTTGCACCCCAAGGTCTCTGCTAAAGAACACTCCCCAGGGCCCTGCCATTTATTGTATAGGTCCTGCCCTGGTTTAAATTCTCAAAATGCATCACTTCGCCCTTGTCTGCATTAAATTCCATTTGCCAATCCCTTGCCCACTTTCCCAGTTAATCTTTGTCCTGTTGTAACCTTAGACAACCTTCTTCACTGTCCACTAAACCACACATTTTGGTGTCATTTGCAAACCTACTAATCATGCCCCCTACATTCACATCCAAGTCATTAATATATATAACAGAGGGCCCAGCACCGATCCCTGTGGCACACCACTGGTCACTGGCCTCCAATCTGAAAAACAACCCTCCACTACCACCCTTTGCCTCCTATCACCAAGCCAATTTTGTATCCAATTTGCTAGCTCACCCTGGATCCCATGTGTTCGAACCTTCTGGACCAGCCTACCATGCAGGACCTTGTCAAAGGCCTTGCTAAAATCCATGTAGACAACGTCCATCACCCTGCCCTCATCAATCCTCATGGTCACCTCCTCAAAAAACAATCACATTCGAGAGACATGATTTCCCACGCACAAAGCTATGCTGACTATCCTTAATCAGAATGCATATAAATCCTGTCTCAGAATCTCTTCCAATAACTTTCCCACTACTGATGTAAGGCTCACCGGCCTGTAGTTACCTGGCTTATCCCTGCTGCCCTTCTCAAATAAAGGCACATTATCTATCCTCCAGTCTTCCAGTACCTCACCCGTGGCTAACGATGATACAAAAATCTCTGCCAGGGCCCCAGCAATCTCCTCCCTTGCTTCCCATAGCATCCGAGGATACACCTGGTCAGGTCCTGGGGATTTATCCACCTTAATGCGCTTCAAAACCTCCAACACCTCCTCCTTTGTAATGTTGATATGCTCCAGGAGATTGCTGTTCCCTCCTTTGAACTCACTAGCTTCAATGACCTTCTGCACAGTAAATACAGAAGAGAAATATTCATTTAAGACCTTGCCCATTTCCCGTGGCTCCACACAGATTACCACACTGATCCTTAAGGGGACCTATTCTCCCTACCTACCCTTTTACTCTTCATATAATTTATAGAATCTTTTAGGATCCTCCTTTATCTTATCTGCCAGTGAAATCTCATCGCCCCTTTTCGCCCTCCTAATTTCCTTCTTAAGTGTACTCCTACATCCCCTATACTCTTTGAGGGACTCGCTGGATCCTAGCTGCCTCCTTCTTTGTCCTGACCAGACCCTCAATATCCCAAATCAACCAAGGTTCCCTAAACTTGCCAGCCTTGCCTTTCCATCTAACAGGAAGATGCCAGCCCAGAACTCTTCCTATCTCACTTTTAAAAGCCTCCCACTTGCCAGACATCCCTTTACCTGTAAACAGCCTCTCCCATTCAACTTGAATTCCGGTCTTTTTTTTTAATTCATTCATGGGGATGTAGGAGTCACTGGCTAGGCCAGCATTTATTGCCCGTCCCTAATTGCCCTTGAGAAGGTGGTGGGCTGCCTTCTTGAACTGCTGCAGTCCATGTGGGGTAGGTACACCCACAGTGCTGTTAGGAAGGGAGTTCCAGGATTTTGACAGTGACAGTGAAGGAACGGCGATATAGTTCCAAGTCAGGATGGTGTGTGACTTGGAGGGGAACTTGCAGGTGGTGGTGTTCCCATTGCATCTGCTGCCCTTGTCCTTCTAGTTGGTAGAGGTCACGGGTTTGGAAGGTGCTGTCGAAGGAGCCTTGCTTCTTATAGATGGTACACAATGCTGCCACTGTGCGTTGGTGGTTGGAGGGAGTGAATGTTTGTAGATGGGGTGTCCATCAAGCAGGCTGCTTTGTTCCGGATGGTGTTGAACTTAGTGTTGTTGGAACTGCACCCATCCAGGCAAGTGATCATGGAGAGATACAGCACTGAAACATACCCTTCGGCCCACCAAGTCTGTGCCGACCAACAACCACCCATTTATACTAATCCTACATTAATCCCATATTCCCTACCACATCCCCACCATTCTCCTACCACCTACCTACATTAGGGGCAATTTATAATGGCCAATTTACCTATCAACCTGCAAGTCTTTGGCTGTGGGAGGAAAACGGAGCACCCGGCAGAAACCCACGCGCTCACAGGGAGAACTTGCAAACTCCACACAGGCAGTACCCAGAACTGAACCCGGGTCGCTGGAGCTGTGAGGCTGCAGTGCTAACAACTGCATCCACTGTGGCGCCCCAGTGGACAGTATTCCATCACACTCCTGACTTGTGCCTTGTAAATGGTGAACAGGCTTTGGGGAGTCAGGTGGTGAGTTACTCGCCACAGGATTCCTAGCCCCTGACCTGCTCGTGTAGCCACAGTATTTATATGGCTACTCCAGTTCAGTTTCTGGCCAATGGTAGCCCCTAGGATGTTGATAGTGGGGGATTCAGCGATGGTAATGCCATTGAATGTCAAGGGGAGATGGTTAGATTCTCTCTTGTTGGAGATGGTCATTGCCTGGCACTTGTGTGGCATAAATGTTACTTTTCATTTATCAGCCCAAGCCTGTATATTGTCCAGGTCTTGCTGCATTTCTACACAGACTGCTTCAGTATCTGAGGAATCACAAATGCTGAACATTGTGCAATCATCAGCGAACATCCCCACTTCTGACCTTATGATTGAAGGAAGGTCATTGATGAAGCAGCTGAAGATGGTTGGGCCTAGGACACTACCCTGAGGAACTCCTGCAGTGATGTCCTGGAGCTCAGATGATTGACCTCCAACAACCACAACCATCTTCTTTTGCACTAGGTATGACTCCAGCCAGCGGAGGGTTCCCCCCCCACCCCCCCGATTCCCATTGACCTCAGTTTTGCTAGGGCTCCTTGATGCCATACTCAGTCAAATGCTGCCTTGATGTCAAGGGCAGTCACTCTCACCTCACCTCTGGAGTTCAGCACTTTTGTCCATGTTTGAACCAAGGCTGTAATGAGGTCAGAAGCTGAGTGGCCCTGATAGAACGCCATGGAAATTAGCCTTCCCCCAATTTAGGACTTCAACCTGAGGACCAGTCCTATCCTTTTCCATAACTATCTTGAAGCTAATAGAGTTATGGTCACTGGTCCCAAAGTGCTCCTCCACTGACGCAATCACCTGCCCAGCCTCATTTCCAAAGAGGAGGTCGAGTGTAGCCCCTTCTCTAGGAGGGCCATCCACATACTGCTTCAGAAAACTATCCTGGATTCACTTAACAAATTCTTCCCCATCTGATCCCTTAGCACTAAGGCAGTCCCAGTCAATATTAGGGAAGTTAAAATCACCTACTATTTCAATCCTATAATTCCTACACCTATCTGTGATTTCCCTACATATATGCTCCTCCACTTCCCTCTGACTATTGGGGGGGCCTATAGTATAATCCCATCAAAGTGATCATCTATTCCTTATTTCTCACTGGACATTCCCCCTGGGATATCCTCTCTAATACTGCTGTGATGTCCTCCCTAATCAATAGTGCAACTCCCCCTCCTCTTATCGCCACCTCGGTCACGCCAAAAGCATCGGTACCCCGGAACATTGAGCTGCCAGTCCTGCCCATCCCTCAACCACGTTTCCATAATAGCTATAATATCTCAATCCCATGTACCGATCCAGGCTCTGAGTTTGTCTGCCTTACCTGTAAGGCTTCTTGCATTAAAGTAAATGCAGTTTAGCCTATCAGACCTTCCACACTCCCTGTCCGGCCTGCCTACTGGACTTGCTTGCTTTAACCTCCATATTTGCCTCAACCATGTCATCGGAGAGACTACTACTTTGGATCCCACCCCCCTGCAAGACTAGTTTAAACCCTCCAGAGTAGTACTAGCAAACCTCCCCGCAAGGATATTGGTCCCCTCCAGTTCAGATGCAACCCATCTCTCTTGTGCAGGTCACCTCTGCACCAGAAGAGATCCCAGTGATCCAAGTAGCTGAAGCCCTCCCACCTACACCAGTTCTTCAGCCACGCATTCGTTTGCCTAATCCTCTTATTCCTACCCTCACTAACACGTGGCAAAGAGAGTAATCCTGAGATTACAATCCTCGAGGTCCTGCTTTTTAACCTTCTGCCTAACTCCCTAATTTTGCAGGACCTCATCTCTCTTCCTGCCTATGTCATTGGTAACAATATGGACCACAGCCTCTGGCTACTCATCCTTCCCTTTCAGAATGTCCTGCAGCCACTCAGAGACATCCTTGACCCTAGCACCAGGGAGGCAACATACCATCCTGGAGTTTCGTTTGTGGCCACAGAAACGCCTATCTGCACCCCTTACGATAGAATCCCCTATCACTATAGCTCTTCCAACCCTTTTACTTCCCTCCTGTGCAGCAAAGCCCTCCGTGGTACCACAAACTTGGCTGTTGCTGCTTTCCCCTGGGAGGTCATCTCCCCCCCACCACTCCCACCCCCAAACAGTATCCAAAGTGGTATATCTGTTTGAGAGGGGAATGGCCACAGGGGACTCCTGCACTACCTGCCTGCGCCTACTACTCCGTCTGGTGATCATCCATCCCTTTTCTGCCTGTGCAGCCATTTTGAGTGAAGTAATTTTTCCTCATCAGTCCTAAATGATCAACCCCTTATCCTGAGACTGTACCCCCATGTTTTAGATTCCCCCACCAGCAGAAGTAATCTCAGTGTCTACCCTATCAAGCCCCTTCAGAATCTTGTATGTTTCAATGAGATCACCTCTCATTCTTCTAAACTCAAGTATAGGCTCAACTTACTCAGCCTCTCACCATAGGATAACCCCCTCATCCCAGTGACTAATTTAGTGAACCTTCACTGCACTGCCTCCAATGCAAGTATATCCTTACTTAAATACGGAGACCAAAACTGCACAGAGTACTCCAGGTGTGGTTTCACCAAAACCCTGTACCATTGCAACAAGACTTCTTTATTCCTGTATGCCAGTCCCCTTGCAATGAAGGCCAACATACCATTTGTCTTCCTAATTGCTTGCTGTACCTGCATGCTAACTTCCTGCATTCCCTTTGTTACAACCAAGGTCAGAGTAATGCACTGTTAATTCAGTCCCACTACTCCACATGTCATAGCATGTCAAATAAAGTTTCCCACCTACCAAAGAATAGCCAAATTAAAAGCATAATTTTTTCCCCCCAGAATAAAGCACACCAAACCAGGAGGACAACGACAACAAAAGAACTAATAGATCTTAACTACTAATGAGATAAATCTATCATATATAAGCTGTTTCTTAGGAATAGAAGAAATAACAAAAATAATTAATCTTGTTCTGGGAGGATGTTTTCAGTATGGTGAGGAGTCCCAGAGTTGAATAGTTGGATGCCACTCAGTCTCTCCAGGCGAGGTTGATGAACAGTCTGTGATGGGTAGGCTTTCAAGGCAATTTGTCTGCAGCAGGCCTCAGTTTTTCAGCAGCAACTGGTCACTTGGGTTTTTGAAAACAGCAGTCTAGCAGTAGAAGCATTCTTGAGATTTCAGGATCTCCCAAAACACAGGAGGCAACAGGAACCACTCTGGATGCAGGAATTCTTCAGAGACTGGAGGCAATAAGAATCTGCCACCTTTCAAATGCAGGATTCCTTTTCAAGAGATGCAAGTCTCCTTTACAGAGAGAGATAATACTTTCCTGGGTCTTCCTCCCTTGCTCCAGGCAGGTCAAAGTAAAGATTTCAAATGCCTGCCCTTTGTCCAATTCACAGGCTTTTTAAGGGGTCCAAGGTGAAAAAAGAACCTTCCTGAACATGGTCACATGCCCAGACAATGTCTCCCCCGTCACTCAAAAGCTGCTCTGAAGAAAACTTCCCTACATTATATTCCATCTGCCATCTTGTTGCCCACTCACTTAAACCTGTCGATATCTCTTTGCAGCCTCTGTCCTCCCCACAGCTTACCTTACCACCTACCATTGTATCATCAGCAAACTTAAATACATTAGTCTTTGCCTCTTCATTTAAGTCAGTAATATGGATTGTCAATAGCTGAGGCCCCAGCACTGATCCTTGCAGCACTCCACTATTCACTGCCTGCCAACTTGAAAATGCCCCATTTATGCCCACTCTTCACTTTTTCTTAATCAATTGATAATTAACAAACACCTCTACTACTAAACCCCACTACTAATAAGCTTTACTACTTACTGCTGGTAAACCTTACTACAGGAGTTTGCAAGTTCTCCGTGTCTGCGTGGGTTTCTTCCGGGTGCTCCAGTTTCCTCCCACATGCCAAAGGTTGATAGGTAAATTGGCCATTATAAATTGCCCCTAGTATAGGTAGGTGGTAGGGAAATATAGGGACAGGTGGGGATGTAGTAGGGATATGGAATTAGTGTAGGATTAGTATAAATGGGTGGTTAATGGTCAGCACAGACTCGGTGGGCCGAAGGGCCTGTTTCAGTGCTGTATCTCTAAACTAAACTAATAAAAGCCCACTGATAAATTACCTGAGTCTCAGAAGATTATTATTATTTCAGTTAATGTTATACTAACCCCAATTAAAATTCCTTAGTTTAGATAAGAGCAAAAGAGAAATGCTCACCAGCCAATCACTTACCTTCCTTGCTATTATGTCAGTTCCACTTTCCCCCCTCTGCACAGAACTTACCACATGAACCAAATTTCCCACCTTCACATTCTGACTACATCTCATTTAGGCAAACTCTCCAGTCCATGCACTGCTTAATCCATGTGGTTTGAAAACCTGACTGCTTTTTTAGAACCTCTGATGAGTCACGAGCTAGCTGCTACAGTATTTAACACCCACTGAAACAATCACTGCCAGGCAGGTGTGTTTAATAAGGCAATTTAACTAAATTGAAGTTTGAAAGTTCTATGTCAAAGCTTGACTCTTAATCTAAATTGAACTTGAGAAAAACTTACCAGAACTTACCACATGAACCAAATTCCCACCGACACACTCTGACTATGTTTCATTCAGGTGAAGTCTCCACTCCGTGTACCCCGACTCCCCAGTTCAGTTCAGAGCGCCACACTTCAGTAAAGGTGTGAAGACATTAGAGTGAGTGCACAAAAGATTCATGAGAATGGTTCCAGCATCTGTGAGGTACTAAATTGTCAGGAGTGTTTGCAGATCACTTCTTTGTGTTTTTATTTTGCCATATTTGCCCTCGGTGACTTTATGTGTTTATCACAGATGCAATTACTGCCAGTTTCATCTGAATGGAGGAACAGCCCGAGGAAGAGAAGCAACAGCAACTGGGCCGATCAGAGGTAGTAAGGGAGCCCTGCATATGAGGCCATTCCCAACACACAGGGTGTACTTACCTGGCAAGGGAGAAACGGTGATCAACGCTTCTCAGCCTTTTGGCTAAGATCAAGTGTAGTATCTGTTCTCATCAGGACTTATTTGGAAGAGGAGAAACCATGATCAGTGGCTTTTGATCCTCGTTCGGCTTTGAATGAAATGGCGACAACCAATCTTCGAGCTTCAGGCCAGGGAGTGTGGAACACCGTTCGGGTGGTCGTGAAGGACAAGGAAGGAGATGCACTAGTCGATCGCACTTTCTTCATCAAGAAAATCCTCATCAATTGCTGTGGATTTCAAGCTACGGACGTCTTCTGCCTGCAGGATTTCCCCAGCAGTGGATGTTTCGATGTGACGTTCCAGAACGTGGCGGGATGCAACAAGTTCCTGAAGGTGTTCAAGGAGAAAGGGGACCGGGCGCCTCGGTCCATCCTCACAGTGGAGCCGTTCTTCACGCTGCCGTCACAACGTGACCAGGTGGTGACGATTCACCTCTACAACCCCCATGTTCTGGTGGTGGATGTACTCACCTTTCTCGCCAGGTACGTCGAGGTGGTTAGAAGCAGCACTGATGTCAAGGACCCCTTTGGGATTTGGACCAGCAAGCGCAGGTCAAGGTGACCTTGAAGGTCGATGCCAACGGAGCCATCACCCACCCTCCTTCCAGCTTCGCTATTGGGGGAAGTCGAGGCTTCTTGGTCTACGCTGGGTAGCCCAGAGTTTGTCGCACCTGTGGCAAATCTGGTCACGTGGCAGCTAACTGCAGCACAGTCATCTGCAAGAACTACAAGGAGGAAGGCCGTCAGACCAAGGACTTGCAACCTGTGCGGTGAGACAGGACACCTCTACAAAACCTGCCCCAAACGCTGCCTCAGTTATGCTCAGGCGGCAAGGTCCAAGGAAAGGCCGGGAGAAAGTACGACGAAGGCGTCCGGTGCTGGAAGGGAGACAAGCAACCCTCTCCGCAATGAGGAAAGTCTACCTGAGAAGGAGAAGAAAGGGGAGGCAGCTGAAACCAGTGACCCAGCACCTACCCTGCGCCCGGAAACCCCTCCTCTACAGACAGAATCAATGGAGGAGGAGGCAGCAGATGGACAAACAGGTCAGTGGCAAGGGGTACAAAAGAAAACCACAAAGAAAAAACCTCCAAAAGTGGAACAGGCCACCACCCAAACCAGTGGCGAGAGGAGGTTACCGTCTGAGACAGACTACAGCAGCTCCTCTTCACTGGACGAGGAAGTGCGGGAACGACGGCCCCTTCAAAAGAGGCGGCAGAGCTCAAAGGAAATGGAAGATAAAGCCCCCCAGCCCCTGGGCACTGGAAGCTGGGATGGGCCCGGCGTGCCCCAACCCCAAAGCGCCACACCTAGCGACATGCCCAGCGCATCCCAGCTCCGGGACACTGCGAGCAAAGACACGTCTGGCGTACCTCATCTCCGGGAAGCCGGGAACAGTGATGTTTTCGAGGAGGAACAGAGGGGAACAGCAGAGGACAACTCAATCCTTGCTGCCTACAAGACCCCCCCGATGTCACCCCAGCGAAACAAACCCTGCATGAAAAACCAGGAGGGGTTTCTGAGTCCATCGAATGTGAAACAGCTTGTGTACACTATGGGTATGCAGGAACATCCCAAAGGACTGGGACTAACAAGGACAAATGGTGTGGGAAGCAACAACTAACTTTAAAAAAATGGGTATAAGGATTGCTTCAATTAATGTGCGTAGCATTAAATCTACTACGCGATGTGTTTCAACCTTGGATTACCTCGCCAAGGTCAAAGCCAACCTACTGTTTCTGCAGGAGTGTGGAATACCACACCTTAGCACCTGCAGGAAATGGTCGCGATGGTGGTCCCACGGGCCATCGATCTGGTCAGGGGGTAATGATTGCCGTTCCTCCGGCCTGGGTATTCTGCTGTGTGGAGGTAACTTCACCATGTCCGAGGTTAAGGAGGTGGTGGGCGGTCGCCTCCTCGTAGCAGATGTAACGTACAACAACGCTCCGCTCCGGTTGATCAACGTGTACGCCCCGGTTCAATGCAGCGAGCGGCTGACGGTCTTCCAGCAGCTCCCACTGCTGCTGGCGACGTCCAGGCCGGTCATCCTAGGCGGTGACTTCAACTGCATCATCGATGCGGCTGGACGATCCGGCAGTGACGACAGCAAACTGGACGCTACGTCCAGATTCCTAATAGAAACAGTTAAGGATGCCAAACTGCACGACGTCTTCAGCAAACCTGCAGACGGAGCGCAGCGCAGATACACATGGTCAAGATCGGACGGGTCTGCCCGTTCCAGGATTGACTTCCTGTTTGTGTCCCGTGCTGTCACGGTCGGATCCACCGACGTCAAGCCGGTGTTCTTCTCCGACCACTGCCTCTTACTGGCCGACTGTCACTTACAGGACGACCAGCGGGTTGGCAGAGGGACATGGAAGCTCAATGTTACACTGCTGACCCCAGAGAATGTTGAGGAACTCAAAAGGGATTACAAAGGTTGGAGGACCGTGAAACCCCTCTTTGAGTCTCCAGTTCACTGGTGGGAAGTGATTAAGGAGAACATCAAGAGGTTCTTCATCCACAAAGGTGTTCAGAAGGCGAGAGAGAGACAGAGGGAAATGTCCCGACTCCAGAAAAGAATGCAAAATCTGCTCTGGCTGCAGTCGATGGAGGTCGAGGTCAAGGAGGACCTCCAAGAGGTGAGGAGCCAGCAGGCCTTGCTCTTTGCCACAGAGGCCTCCAAGATCACCTTCTAGTCCAGAGTCCGCTCCATTGAGCAGGATGAGACGTGCTCGCGTTACTTCTTCCAAAAGGTACACAGAGAGAGCTTTGTTATCAGCAGCCTGAAGGAAGAGGATGGCTCGGTAACGTCTTCGCAGTCCGACATACTAAGGATCAGCAAATCCTTTTATGCTGGGCTGTATGACGTGAAGCCCACAGACAGCAGAGCCTCCCAGTCCTCCCTGTCATCTATCACAGAGGTCTTAGATGACAGCATGAGGGAGAGACTGGACAAGCCGCTAACTCTGGACGAGCTGACAAAGACCGTCAAGTCATTCGAGACGAGTAAAACCCCCGGAAGCGATGGCTTACCGGTTGAGTTGTACTCGGCGATGTGGGACTGGCTCGGCCCGGACCTGCTGGAAGTATACGACATGAGGAAAGGCATCGTCACCCTCATCTACAAGCAGAAGGGGGAGAGGGCAGAAATCAGAAATTGGCGGCCCATCTCACTGCTTAATGTTGACTACAAGATTCTGTCCAAAGTCATAGCCAGTCGAGTCAAGTCTGCTCTGGAGTTGGTGATTCACCCTGATCAGACCTGTACTGTACCCGGCAGGAAGATCTCCGATAGTCTCGCGCTACTCAGGGATACGATCGCCTACATACGGGACAGGAGGGTGGACACCTGCCTCATCAGCCTGGACCAGGAGAAGGCTTTTGACAGGATATCGCACACCTACATGATGGACGTGCTTTCCAAAATGGGGTTTGGGGATGGAATCTGCAATTGGATCAAACTGCTCTACACAAACATCAGTAGCGCAGTCTCAATCAATGGGTGGGAATCAGAAAGTTTCCCGATCCAATCTGGAGTCAGACAGGGCTGTCCTCTGTCCCCGGTCTTGTTTGTTTGCTGTATTGAACCCTTTGCTGAGTCTATTAGGAAGGATGCGAGCATAAAGGGAGTGACAATCCCAGGCAGTGGAGACACTCAGGTTAAAACCTCCCTGTACATGGATGACGTCGCCGTCTTCTGCTCGGATCCGCTGTCCGTGCGCAGACTGATGAGCATCTGCGACCAGTTCAAACTGGCCTCGAGAGCCAAAGTTAACTACGGCAAGAGCGAGGCCATGTTCTTTGGGAACTGGGCTGACCGATCCTTTGTCCCCTTTACCGTCAGGTCAGATTACCTGAAGGTGCTGGGGAAATGGTTTGGAAGGGCCGTGGCGTGCACCAAAACCTGGAAGGAGCGAGTAGCCAAGGTACAACACAAACTGAGCATGTGGGAGCAGCGATCTCTCTCCATTGTGGGTAAGAACCTGGTCATCAGGTGCGAGGCGCTCACGTTGTCGCTGTATGTAGTGCAGGTCTGGCCCATACCCCACTCCTGCGCTGTGACGGTCACCCGAGCTATTTTCCGCTTCATCTGGGGATCCAAAATGGACCGGGTCCGGAGGGACACAATGTTCAAACCTCTGGATAAGGGAGGGAAAAATGTACCCAACGTCACCCTCATCCTGATGACTACCTTCGTGTGCGGCTGCATCAAGCTGTGTGTAGATCTCCAGTACGCAAACTCCAAGTGTCATTACGTGCTGAGGTTCTATCTGTCCCCGGTGTTGCGAAGGATGGGCCTGGTCACATTGCCGGGGAACGCTCCATGCAGTTGGACCGTGCTGTACCACCTATCCTTCGTGGAGGAGTTTCTGCGGAAAAACACCTTTGATCACCGATCCATCAGGCAGCGGTCTGCACGGAACGTCCTCAAGGCCCTACGGGAAAAGGAGATGGTGGATCCTGTTGGATGGTTCCCTGAGCAGACCTCCAAAGTCATTTGGCGGAATGCCTCATCACCAGAACTTTCAAACAAGCACCAAGATGTAGCTTGGCTGGTGGTGAGAAGAGCCCTCCCCATCAGATCCTTCCTGAACGCCTGAAGTCTCACCCCCTCCGCACAATGCCCTTGCGGTGGCTGTGATGGGGAAGAGACGGTTGCCCATCTCCTTCTGGAATGTGTCTTTGCAAAGCAGTTGTGGAAAGAGATGCATTGGTTTTTGTCGAGGTTCATCTCAAGCAGCTCTGTAACACAGGAGTCTGTGCTCTCCGGGCTGTTCCCAGGGACGCACACCGAGATAGACATCAACTGTTGCTGGAGGACTGTCAATTCGGTGAAAGACGCCCTTTGGTCTGCCCAAAACTTGCTGGTCTTCCAGCGCAAAGAGTTGTCCACGACCGACTGTTGCAGACTGGCACATTCCAAGGTCCAGGACCACGTGCTGAGGGACGCACTAAAGCTTGGGGCAGCCGCAGCAAAGACTCAATGGGGAAAGACCACTGTGTAAGGTTCCCCCACCAAAGTGAACCGAGGGGCTGGATCCATGTGAAACCCCTCGAACTGTATCGGGAAAATTTTCGTTTGCTGTAAAATGTAAAAGCGTTTTTGGCATTACAAATGAAATGGAAAGGTTGTGAGGCATCTCATGAATGTATTGAAGGAAACTGATCACCTTTTGTACTGTTTTCATTTTTTGACTTGGTGCTGTTTGAAACTGGTAATGTATTTTTTTACAGATTATGAATAAAGTATATTTTGGAAATAAAAAAAAAACACAGGGTGTACAGACCATGAGTGAATTTTGTGGATTTGTCTGAGGATCAGTGCTTCAGGGAGCTGCACCTCAGCTGGTATTCTGATGCACACCTCTGTTGCCTCCTCGAGCAGGATCTGCTGCGTGCTGGATCAGAGGGTATGCTCTGTCAGTGTTGTCACAGCCTTCAACATCTTTGTCACTGTCTCCTTCCAGTTAGCTACAGGAGACATCTGCCCATCCTTTTAAAAAAAATTAGATCCATTTTATATCCATTGACATCACTCTTTGAAACTGTAAGCTCATCCAGCAGATGGAGATTGTGTAATTTTTATGAAGCTTTCATTGCCCCATCAGCTTTGTTAGTTTTGAACAATTGTTGCAAAGCTGATGTTTGTACAGGTGAAGCTAATGCTAAGCTACAGGTCAATGAGATGTCTTGGGAAATAAGCCAACGCCATAATCCTTAAAGGTTTCAGACACACCCAACAGAACCTAAAACTTTTTCAAAACCTTTTCCAGTAAACCGACATTTCATTCCATCTGCACAAATCAACAATCTTTCAGAGACAAAGGGGAGCTTACATGAAATATTCTCATATCGTGCCTCTGAGCAAACTTGATATTTACAAGGCCATAAGAAAAGGGAGGAGGTCATTCAGCTCCTTGATCCTGTTTGACTATTCAGTTAGATCAGGGTTGATCTCGATCTTACCATCTTTTACTCGCCTTAGTTCCCATTTCTCTATTGTTTTACCTGTAATCGTTTCAGATCCACCATGATTTCATTGAATGCCAGAACCAGTTTGAAGGATTGAGTGGCCTTTTCCTATTCCTTTATTCAGTAGCTTTAAGTTTTCCTCTTTATTCTGTTTCTGTTTCGAGTTATGGAAGAATACTTTCTCAGGGCACCTTGAAACCCAAGAAGTTAGTCACTGAATAAATGCAGCACCTAGTGTGGCTCTGAGTCATACTGGCCAAGAAAGCACCAGGTTCAGTCCTGAATTGTTAAGTCCATTGATATCAGACCAAGCAAAGTATGGGTGCAAATACTGGCCTCAGCAAACCCTGATTTTTCAGTTTTTACACAATATTCTCTTTGGGTTCTGTATAAGTGGACCTCATCTCCCTTCTGGACCAGTTTGAGTCTTTATCTGCCCAATACTGAGGTAAGTGTAGTGAGACATAGAGGTGAAACAGAGAGCCCTCGTCACTTACCACGAATTCTCTTCATCTTCAATAGCAAGAATATCAGACTGTGGATCAGATTCTAAACCATTGAGTCGCTTTATTGAACATAAAATGAACAGAATTGAGTAAAACATTAAAATGCAACATGCTTGAAATACTCAGCTGATCAAATAGCATGTGTAGAAGAAAGAAGATAATGCTAGCCTTTCAGTCCCATGACCCTTTGGGTCCTGCACCTCAGGAAGAATACACTGACCTTGGAAGTGATAAAGAGTAGATTCACCAGAATAATATTAATGCTTAAACAGTTAAGTTATGGTGATATGTTGCATTAACTTGCTTTGCATTCCCTTGGGTTTGGACAGTTGAGAAGTGATCAAACTGAGGTTAAAGGACTGGATACAGAGGAATAGACAGAGAGAAGCAATTTCATCTGGTGGAGGAATCCAGAATAACGGGGGGAAAATTAGAGGTAGGCTGCTCAGGAGTAAAATCAGGAAGCAGGTTTTCACAGAAAGGGGAGTGAAAATGTGCAATTGTCTCCCCCAACATGTTGTGGAGGCTGGGGGAGAGTTT
The DNA here is from genome assembly GCF_036365525.1 of Heterodontus francisci. Classification (NCBI taxonomy): domain Eukaryota; kingdom Metazoa; phylum Chordata; class Chondrichthyes; order Heterodontiformes; family Heterodontidae; genus Heterodontus; species Heterodontus francisci. The sequence goes on from NC_090405.1 coordinate 55,809,409, forward strand.
ACATTTTCAAGACTGAGATGACAAGGTAAGGGTATCAGGGATATAGATTAAAGGCAGGAGGATGGAATTGAGTTTCAGATATATTATGATCTAATTGAATAGCGGAACAGGCTTGAGGGGCTGAATGGCCAACTCCTGTTCCTCTGTTCAGCAAAATCCAGTATTCAGTAAATAACTTGGAAATAGTGTGGGGAAGGGGGAAGGTGGTGGTGTGGGGGAGGGGGGAGCGGGCGATGTGGGGGGGGGGCGGTGTGGGGGAGGGGGGAGAGGGCAGTGTGGGGGGGGTGGTGTGGGGAGTAGGGAGGGGGCAATGTGGGGGAGGGAGGAGTGGGAGGGGGGAAGCGGGCGGTGTGCGGGAGGGAGGAGAGGGCAGTGTGGGGGGAGCGGTGTGGGGGAGGGGGGAGTGGGTGGTGTGGGGGAGGGAGGAGCGGGCGAGGGGGGAGCGGGCGGTGTGGGGGAGGGGGCAGTGGGCGGTGTGGGGGAGGGAGCAGTGTGGGGGAGGGGGTGGTGTGGAGGAGGGGAATTGGGGGAGGGGGGATTGGGGTGGTGTGGAGTGGTGGAGGGGGGAGTGGGCGGTGTGGGGGAGAGGGAGAGGGAGGGGGTGTGGGGAAGGGGGGTGCGGGCGGTGTGGGGGAGGAGGAGGAGGGGGGAGGGGGCAGTGTGGGGGAGGGGGCAGTGTGGGGGAGGGGGAGGGGGCAGTGTGGGGGGGGAGGGGGCAGTGTGGGGGAGGGGGAGCGGGCAGTGTGGGGGGGGGAGCGGGCGGTGTGGGGGAGGGGGCTGGGGGCAGTGTGGGAGAGGGGGGAGCGGGCAGTGTGGGAGAGGGGTGAGTGGGGGAGGGAGGAGCGGGCGGTGTGGGGGAGGCGGGAGTGGGGGAGGGGCGGTGTGGGGGAGGTTGGAGTGGGGGAGGGGGCGGTGTGGGGGAGGGGGTGGTGTGGGGAAGGGGGCGGTGTGGGGGAGGCGGGAGTGGGGAGGGGGCGGTGCGGGGGAGGGGCGGTATTGGGGAGGGGGCGTGTGGGGAAGGGGGAGCGGGCGGTGTGGGGGAGTGGTGGAGCGGAGAGGGGGAGTGTGGAGAAGGGGGAGCGGGCGGTGCGGGGGAGGCGGGAGTGGGGAGTGGGGAGGGGGCGGTGCGGGGGAGGGGGCGGTATGGGGGAGGGGGCGGTGTTGGGGAGGGGGCGTGTGGGGAAGGGGGAGCGGGCGGTGTGGGGGAGTGGTGGAGCGGGGAGGGGGCGGTTTGGGGGAGGGGGAGTGGGGGACGGGGGAGGGGGTGGTGTGGGGTAGGGGGAAGGGCAGTGTGGTGGAGTGGGCGGTGTGGGGGTGGGGGGAGGGTGTGAGGGAGGGGTAGTGGGGGAGTGGGGAAGGCGGAGTGGGGGAGGGAGTGGTGTGGGGGAGTGGGGGAGGGGGCAGTGTGGGGGAGTGGGGAAGGCGGAGTGGGGGAGGGAGTGGTGTGGGGGAGTGGGCAGTGTGGGGGAGGGGGGAGCGGGCGGTGTGGGAGAGGGGGCATTGTGGGGGAGGGGGAGCGGGCAGTGTGGGGGAGTGAGGGGGGAAGGGTGGAGGGGGCAGTGTGGGGGACGGGGTAGCGGGCGGTGTGGGGGAGGGGGAGAGCGGGGAGTGGGGGAGACGGGAGCGGGAGGTGTAGGGGAGTGGGGGAGGGGGAGGGGGCGGTGTGGGGGAGGGGGGGTGTGGGAAAGGGGAAGTGGGCGGTGTGGGGGAGTGGGCAGTGTGGGGGAGGGGGGAGCGGGCGGTGTGGGGGAGTGGGGAGGGGGCGGTGTGGGGTAGGGATGGAGGGGGGTGGGGGCGGTGTGGGGGAGGGGGAGCGGGCGGTGTTGGGGAGGGGGAATGTGGGGAAGGGGGAACAGATGTGTGTTGTGATTCCGGATGGATGAAATATTTCAAAGATCATCTTGTGTCAGGTAATGGTATCATTGCTGATGGAAGCTTGGACTATGCTGCCTGATGGCTGAAGGAGGTTAAATAGTGTTGTGAAACTATGGGAAGAACAAATAAACATGGAGAAGTTAGGCATGAAATAAAATATAACCTTACATCAAGCCTTTTCTATAAATTGCTTTAAATCTCAGGTGTTCCTCCAAACACTGAAGGGCTGTGTTATCAACTGCAGAATCAAATTTGTTGGCAAAGAGATGATGTTGTTGCAAGATCCAATGAAGGTCACCAGACCCGTAGATGCACACTGCACGGCGATGAGTTCCTGTACACTTGGGATAAGGTGCACCTCTGTTTATGTCCCCCTCCAGGTAGGACCACTTCACCAAGCGGGCAATGGCTGCCATATCTGACGTCTGGTACTTGCTATTGGGGGGGTTGGAGCCCGGGACAGTAGGGATTCTCTGCAGAGTAGCCCAAACATGCTCATCAGGACTATAGGTATCTTCTGCCCACTTTAGAAATTTCTGGATTTCAGGACTCTCAAACAGATGGTTCACAAATTCCCTTGTAGCCACAAAGTATGCATTGCCAGTGAACATGGGAGTACTTATTGGAGGGGAGCTCTTCTTCTCTGCAGTTCTGCTTATTTGGTTTTTAACTTCATGATGAAAAAGCCACCGTTGCTGTAATTTAAGAAAAAATACACTGTAGCAGAGAGATTGGAATTGTGAATACTGCAGAAAGGCCTTTATACCAGGAAATAAGGGGAGGGCATTAAAATAATAATCTAAGCCTAATTTACTGAAAAGAAAGAAATTGCAGGGCTGTGGGGCAAAGGTCGAGACAATGAGATTAGGTGAGTTACTCTTGCAGAGAGCAGGTACAAGCACGATGGGCCGAATGGCCTCCTTCTGTGCTGTAGCCATTCTATGATTTTAAAGATTAAAAACAACCACATTTTTCCAAATGGAACTAAAAATCAGGAGATGTAAAATGGCTTGCCCATTTGTTGCCACCCGTTTTACACAGTTACACAATATCAACATTAACCCTAACCCTAACCCTAACGTGAACCCTAACCCTAACGTGAACCCTAACCCTAACGTGAAACCTAACCCTAACGTGAACCCTAACACTAACCCTTGTCTGATATCCTGTCTCAGATGAGCAACAATTCCCCTCATTTAAATATTGGGAAAAGTGAAGCCATTCTCATTGGGGTCCCTGTCACAAACTCAATATTCACCCCCAATTCTATCCCCTCCTCAGCTATTGTTGGAGGTGCACCCAGACTGTTGTAATCTTGGTGTTCTATTTGACCCTGAGCTGAACTTCTGTTAGCACGTACCATCATAAAGACTGCCTACTTCTATCTCTGTAACATCATCCACCTCCACCCCTCCTTCAGCTCATTTCCCGATTAAAATTGGTCCAGGATTACTTTTTTTTAAATTTCCAAAATATACTTTATTCATAAAAAACTGTAAAAAAAATACATTACCAAACAGTTCCAAAAAGCACAAAGTCAAAAAATACGAGGAGTGCAAAAGAGATCAGTTTCCTTCAATACAGGAATGAGTTGCCTCACAACCCTTCCATTTCATTTTACATGCTATGTATATTTGACAGCAAACCAAATATTTTCTGGATACAGTTGAGGGGTTTCCCATGGATCCAGCCCCTCAGTTCACCGTGGTGGGGGGGACCTTACACTGTGGTCTTTCCCCATTGAGCCTTTGCTGCGACTGCCCCAAGCTTTAGTGCGTCCCTCATCACATAGTCCTGGACGGACCTTGGAATGTGCCAGTCTGTAACACTCGGTCATGGAAAACACTTTGCGCTGGAAGACCAGCACGTTTTGGGCAGACCAAAGGGCGTCTTTCACCGAATTGATAGTCCTCCAGCAGCCGTTGATGTTTATCTCGGTGTGCGGCCCTGGGAACAGCCCGTAGAGCACAGACTCCTGTGTTACAGAGCTGCTTGGGATGAACCTCGACAAAAACCACTGCATCTCTTTCCACACCTGCTTTGCAAAGACACATTCCAGAAGGAGGTGGGCAACAGTCTCTTCTCCACCACAGCCACCGCGGGGGCATTGTGCGGCGGGTGTGAGACTCCGGGCATACAGGAAGGATCTGACGGGGAGGGCTCTTCTCACCACCAGCCAAGCTACATCTTGGTGCTTGTGTGAAAGTTCTGGTGATGAGGCATTCCGCCAAATGACTTTGGAGATCTGCTCAGGGAACCATCCGACAGGATCCACCATCTCCTTTTCCCGTAGGGCCTTGAGGACATTCCGTGCAGACCACTGCTGGATGGTTTGACAGTCAAAGGTGTTTTTCCGTAGCAATATTTCCACAAAGGATAGGTGGTACGGCGCCGCCCAACTGCACGGTGCGTTCCGCAGCAATGTGACCAGACCCATCCTTCGCAACACCGGGGACAGATAGAACCTCAGCACGTAGTGACACTTGGAGTTTGCGTACTGGAGATCTACACACAGCTTGATGCAGCCGCACACGAAGGTAGTCATCAGGATGAGGGTGACGTTGGGTATATTTTTCCTGCCGTTATCCAGAGGTTTGAACATTGTGTCCCTCCGGACCTGGTCCATTTTGGATCCCCCTATGAAGCGGAAAATGGCTCGGGTGACTGCCACAGCGCAGGAGTGAGGTATGGACCAGAACTGCATCACGTACAGCAACAACGTGAGCGCCTCGCACCTGATGACCAGGTTCTTACCCACATTGGAGAGAGATCGCTGCCCCCACATGCTCAGTTTATGGTGTACCCTGGCTACCCGCTCCCTCCATGTTTTGGTGCACGCCCCGACCCTTCCGAACCATATCCCCAGCATCTTCAGGTAATCTGACCTGACGGTGAAGGGGACAAAGGATCGGTCAGCCCAGTTCCCAAAGAACATGGCCTCATTCTTGCTGTGGTTAACTTTGGCTCCCGAGGCCGGTTCGAACTGGTCACAGATGCTCATCAGTCTGCGCACGGACAGCGGATCCGAGCAGAAGACGGCGACGTCATCCATGTACAGGGAGGTTTTAACCTGAGTGCCTCCACTGCCTGGGATTGTCACCCCTCTTATGCTCGCATCCTTCCTAATAGACTCAGCAAAGGGTTCAATACAGCAAACAAACAAGACCGGGGAGAGAGGACGGCCCTGTCTGACTCCAGATTGGATCGGGAAACTTTCTGATTCCCACCCATTGATTGAGACTGCGCTACTGATGTTTGTGTAGAGCAGTTTGATCCAATTGCAGATTCCATCCCCAAACCCCATTTTGGAAAGCACGTCCATCATGTAGGTGTGTGATATCCTGTCAAAAGCCTTCTCCTGGTCCAGGCTAATGAGGCAGGTGTCCACCCTCCTGTTCCATACATAGGCAATCGTATCCCTGAGTAGCGCGAGGCTATCAGAGATCTTCCTGCCGCGTACAGTACAGGTCTGATCCAGGATTACGTGCTGAGGGATGCACTAAAGCTTGGGGCAGCCGCAGCAAAGGCTCAATGGGGAAAGACCACTGTGTAAGGTCCCCTCCACCAAGCTGAACTGAGGGACTGGATCCATGGAAAACCCCTCAGGCTGTATCCAGAAAATATTTGTTTGCTGCACAAAGCACATGGCAGGTAAAATGAAATGGAAGGGTTGTGAGTCAACTCACTCCTGTATTGAAGGAAACCTTTGCACCCTTTGTATTGTTAACTTGGTGCTGTTTTGAACTGTTTTGTAATGTATTTTTACAGTTTTTTACGAATAAAGTATATTTTGGAAATAAAAAAATGATTAATATCTTTATCACGTCTGGACTTTGCCTACTGCATTGCTCTTTTATCCTCCATAAACTTCATCCAACTTATGCAAAACTATTTTTGTGTGCTATTCCACACCAAATCCTTTTTACCTACCAGCCCTGCTCTCACATTGCTCTCGGTTCCCCTCCATTTTTGTGCTTAAATCTCCTTATGTCCTGGGGCCTCCATATCTCCGTAATCTCTTCATCCCTACAGCTACTCTCCCTTACCCTGCACCCGCTCCCCGCCAGCTCTCTGTCCCTCTGATTTTTATACATCTCTCACTCTCTTCGCCCCACCATTGTTCACCATGCCTAGAATTCCTTCACTAACCTCCTCCCTAAGCGCTCCTAACGCTCCGAACCAAACTTTTGGTCATTCTCCCGAATTTCTCATTTTCTCCCTCAGCTTCCATTTTTAAAAAATTCTGATTTTGTCTCTCGGAAACTCCTTGGGATGTTTTTTTCTATATGAAAGACTCAAGTTGTTGCAATCTTCATTGGTAAACACACAACCCCCACTCCTTACTCTGACTTTCTACCTATTGGTTGGATTCGGAAGTTTAGGACATAGTTTAGTTCAGTGATCCAGCACTGAAACAGGCCCTTCGGCCCACCGAGTCTGAGCTCCTGTTACCAACTGAGTGACAGAACATGTTGGGACTGTAATAACTTGCCCCCAGCACTCGGCTGAAAACATGCACTTAGTAAAAGACACCAATACTGGACATACTTGTATTTCATAAACATATGTTTATAATTCTTTGGGATTGGACTATGTAACCTTTGCTTTAACAGAGGTTTAACACTGATTGATGTCGATCTTCAGTGGGCATGTATTTCAGTTCATTGGGAATTTTCAATCCTGTGATACTGGGAATTGAGGAAAACTTGGGAGATACGAGTGACGGACGGTGTTTGGATCTGTCTGTTCAGGAGAGGTTTATCTTTGCGGGTACAAGAGGCAAATTGAAGAAGTCACCCACCTACCTTTTTGGATTCTGAGGGTAGTTCCGACTCCATGCTGTTTTTGCCGTTCAGGACCATTAGGTTTCTGACAATCTCTGCATTTGTTTTAATGGGGAAGTCGAGTCCGCACAGATTAATGAAATATTTCCACTTCACCGGGCTCTGTAACAGGTCCTCCATACAGTTCAGATCAGCCTGGACCCGGGACCAAGTCGCGTAAATCACATTCTCCAACTTGCTGGCAATGAAAACATTGTGGAAACATGCAGTAATGGCCCGAACAGCAAGATGGAAACTGTCTGGAGCTTTCCTATCTACATGAATACAGTACACATTCTGGGGGCTATAAATGGTCCTCAGAAGTCTCTCAAACATTTCAATCTTCTCATGAATCACAATGGAATAGGAGATGGGAAAATTCTTCTCCTCCTTACTGAGTGAGAAAGTTAGATACTTGCGCTCCCTTATAAATGCAACACAGTCCTTTGTCAGATTCAAATGATGAGTTTCCGTCAAAGGGTTTTTTGTACGTGACACATCAAGAGAGTTTAAAAGAGCTTCTTCAACTGCTGTCTGGTCTCCTGTAATAATCCGGGAACAGTCCGGCTCCTGAGCAGACAGGTGTAAGGTTCTATAAAACACATCCAAACACCGTCCGTCACTCACATCTTCCAAGTTTTCCTCAATTCCCAGCATCACATCCTCACAGGATTGAAAATTCCCAATGAATAGAAATACAAGTCCAGTTAGTGCAGTCACAGTGGTCAAAGCCCACATAAGGCGGCACTTCACAATTCTTCTCATGTTCATCTATATACAAGAAGTTGCAAAGTCCAATCTTTTCAATCCCTCTCCCACCTCCACTTTTTAGATCCTTGTACTTTCCAACACGCCCGACACTATAATTGGATTCGATTGAAATACCACTTCTTTAAACCACACCCCTGCTACATAGTCACACTGGCTCTCATTTAATTGCTTCAGTTTTTGCTATTTCCTCACAGGATTGAAGATTCAGGATTAACATGTCAATGATTTATTGTTTGGTTAGTATCAAATTTTGGAGGTGGATGGGCTGGTTATGGAGAATCACATTATAATAATACCACCTATCAAGACAAATATTGTTTCAAAATGTCATAGGACTGGTTAATCATTTCTGTCATAACTAATACAGGAAATGCTGGAATTTTTCAGCAGGCCCAGGCAGCTTCCGCTGAAATAGAAACAGTTAACAATTCAGCTTGTTGATATTTCATCAGAACTCTGCTTTTTTTTTAGGCAGGACACTCATGGGAAACTCTGCTACTCTTCTTCGAATGGTGCATGTGGCTCTTTTATGTTCACCTGAGAAGGCAGATAGAAGATCTCACCTGAAAGACAGCACCTCCAATGGTCCCCCACTCTCTCAGTGCTGCATTGGGAGAGTCAGCCTGGATTTGATGCTGACGTTTCTGGATTGGGACTTGATCACACAACTTTCTGACTGAGATGTGAGACAGCGATTACTAAGCCACAGCTGACATCGAAAGAAACACATATACCCCACATTAATATTGTAAAGGATGAAATTAAAAGCAATGTGACAAAATCAGTTAGCTCAAATATGATATTACTGTTCCTTGTCGAACAGAGATGAGGTGAGACTGACTGCTCTTGACATCAAGGCAGCATTTGACCGAGTATGGCATCAAGGAGTTCTTGGAAAACTGGTCACAATGGGGATCAGGGGGAAAACTCTCCGCTGGTTGGAGTCATACCTAGCACAAAGGAAGATGGTTGTGGTTGTTGGAGGTCAATCATCTCAATCCCAGGACATCACTGCAGGAGTTCCTCAGGGTAGTGACCTAGACCCAACCATCTTCAGCTGCTTCATCAGTGACCTTCCCTCCATCATAAGGTCTGATGTTTGCTGATGACTGCAAATGTTCAGCACCATTCGTGTCTCCTCAGTTACTGAAGCAGTCCATGTCCAGATGCAGCAAGACTTGGACAACATCCAGGCTTGGGCTGATAAGTGGTAAGTAACATTCGTGCCACACAAGTGCCAGACAATGACCATCTCAAACAAGAGAGATTCTAACAATTCCCCCCTTGATGTTCAATGACATTACCATCGCTGAATCCTCCACTATCAACATCCTGGGTGTCTCCAGTGATCTGAAACTGAACTAGTCCAGCCACATAAACGCTGTGGCTACAAGAGCAGGTCAAAGGCTGGGAATTCTAGAAACATAGAAAATAGGATCAGGAGTAGGCCATTCGGCCCTTCGGGCCTGCTCCGCCATTCAAAAAAGATCATGGCTGATCGTCTAATTCAGTACCCTGTTCCCACTTTTCCCCATATCCCTTCATCCCTTTGGCATTAAGAAATATATCTATCTCCTTCTTGAATATATTTAATAACTTGGCCTCCACTGCCTTCTGTGGTAGAGAATTCCACAGGTTCACCACCCTCTGAGTGAAGAAATTTCTCCTCATCTCGGTTCTAAATGACATACCCCGTATCCTGAGACTGTGACCCCTGGTTCTGGACTCCCCAGCCATCGGGAACATCCTCCCTGCATCTAGCCTGTCTAGTCCTGTTAGAATTTTATAGGTTTCTATGAGATCCCCTCTCATTCTTCGAAACTCTAGTGAATATAGGCCGAGTCGACCCAATCTCTCCTCGTACGTCAATCCTGCCATCCAGGAATCAGCCTAGTAAATCTTCTTTGCACTCTCTCCATGGCAAGAACATCCTTCCTCAGATAAGGATACCAAAACTGCACACAATACTCCAGATGTGGTCTCACCAAGGCCCTGTATAACTGCAGTAAGACATCCTTGCTCCTGAAGACCAAATCTTCTTACAATGAAAGCAAACATACCATTCGCCTTCCTAACTGAAGCAGTCTGTGTAGAAGTGCAGCAAGACCTGGACAATATCCAGGCTTGGGCTGATAAGTGGCAAGTAACATTTGTGCCACACAAGTGCCAGGCAATGACCATCTCCAACAAGCGAGAATCTAACCATCTCCCCTTGACATTCAATGGCATTACCATCACTGAATCCCCCACTATCAACATCCTGGGGGTTACCATTGACCAGAAACTGAACTGGTGTAGCCATATAAATACCATGGCTACAAGAGCAGGTCAGAGGCTAGGAATTCTGTGGCGAGTAACTCACCTCCTGACTCCCTAAAGCCTGTCCACCATCTACAAGGCACAAGTCAGGAGTGTGATGGAAGACTCTCCACTTGCCTGGATGGGTGCAGCTCCAACAACACTCAAGAAGCTCGACACCATCCAGGATAAAAGCAGCCCTCTTGACTGGCACCCAATCTACAAACATTCACTCCCTCCACCACCAACACACAGTGGCAGCAGTGTGTACCATCTACAAGATGCACTGCAGCATTGCACCAAGGTTCCTTAGACAGCACCTTCCAAACCTGCGACCCCTACCTCCTTGAAGGACAAGAGCAGCAGATGCATGGGAACATCACCACCTGCAAGTCCCCGTCCAAGTCACATATCATCCTGACTTAGAACTATATCGCCGTTCCTTCACTGTCCGCTGGGTCAAAATCCTGGATCTCCCTTCCTAACAGCACTGTGGGTGTATCTACCTCACATGGACTACAGCGGTTCAAGAAGGCAGGCTCACCACCACCTTCTCAAGGGCAATTAGGGATGGGCAATAAATGCTGGCCTGGCCAGTGATGCCCACATCCCATGAATGAATGAAAAAAAACTACTTGCTGCACTGAATGCTTGCTTCAGTGACTGGTGTACAAGGACACCCAGTCTCGTTGCACCTCCCCTTTCCCAATCTATCACCATTCAGATAATAATCTGCCTTTCTGTTTTTACAACCAAAGTGGGATAACCTCACATTTATCCATGTTATACTGCATCTGCCATGCATTTTCCCACTCACCCAACTTGTCCAAATCACATTGGAGCCTCTTTGCATCCTCCTCACAGCTCACAATCCACCGCCACCCCCCCCCCCCTCCCCCCCCCCCAGCTTTGTGTCATCTGCAAACTTGGAAATGTTATATTTAGTTCCCTCACCCAAGTCATTAATATATACTGTGAATGTCTGGGGCTCAAGCACTAATCCCTGTGGTACCCCACTAGTCACTGCCTGCCACCTGCAAAAAGATCCGTTTATTCCTACTCAGTTTCCTGTCTGTCAACCAACTCTCAATCCATGCCAGTATATTACCCCCAATCCCATATTAACCTGTTATGTGGGACCTTATAAAAAGCTTTATGAAAATCCAAATACACCACATCCACTGGTTCTCCATTAACTATCCTACTAGTTACATCCTCAAAAAACTCCAGTAGATTTTTCAGCATGATTTCCCTTTCGTAAACCCATGCTGATTTTGTCCAATCCCGTTTATGCTTTCTAGGTTTTCTGCTATCACATCCTTTATAATAGATTCTAGCATTTTCCAAACTACTGATGTAAGACTAACTGGTCTGTAGTTTCCTGTTTTTTCTCTCCCTTTTTTAAATAGTGGGGTTACATTTGCCACCCTCCAATCTGTAGAAACTGCTCCAGAGTCTATAGAATTTTGGAAGATCACCACCAATGCATCACTATTTCCAGGGCCACTTCCTTTAGTACTCTGGGATGTAGATTATCAGCCCCTGGGGATTTGTCAGCCTTTAACCCCATTAATTTCCCGAGCACTTTTTTTTACTAATACTGATTTCCTTCAGTTCCTCCCTCTCATTAGACCTTTGGTTCCCTAACATTTCTGGGAGGTTATTTGTGTCCTACTTTGTGAAGACAGAACCAAAGTATGTGTTTAATTGTTCTGCCATTTCTTTGTTGCCCATTATAATTTTCCCTGTTTCTGACTGTAATTGACCTACATTTGTTTTCATTAATCTTTTCCTCTTCACATATTTATAGAAACTTTTACAGTCAGTTTTTATGTTCCCTGAAAGTTTACTCTCATACTCTCTTTTCCCCCACTTAATCAACCTCTTTGTCCTCCTTTGCTGAATTCTAAACTGCTCCCAATCCTCAGAGTTGCTGCTTTTTCTGGCAATTTTATATGCCTCCTCATTGAATCTAATACTAACCCTAATTTCTTTTGTAAATCACGGTTGAGCCACCTTTCCAGTTTTATTTTTGTGCCAGACAGGAATGAATAATTGTTGTAATTCATGCACACGTTCTTTAAATATTATCCATTGCCTATCCACCGTCAACCCTTTTAGTAAAGTTCCCCAATCTACCAGAGCAAACTTGCACCTCATACCTTCTTAGTTTCCTTTATTTAGATTCAGGACCCTAGTTTCGGATTCAACTACTTCCCTCTCTATCTTAATGAAGAATTCTATCACGTTATGGTCGCTCCTCCCCAAGGGACCCCGCACAACAAGATTGTTAATTAATCCTTTCTCATTGCACAATACCCAGTCTAGAATAGCCTGCTCTCGAGTTGGTTCCTCAATATAATGGTCTAAAAAACCATCACATACAAACTCCAGGAAATCATCTTCTGCAGTATTATTGCTAATTTGGTTTGACCAATCTATATGTCGATTAAAGTCACCCATGATTAAAGTTGTACTCTTATTGCATGCGTCTCTAATTTCCTGTTTAATATCTCCACTACTGTTTGGGGCCCTATAGACAACCGCCACCAAAGTTTTCTGCCCCTTCGTGTTTCTTAGCTCCACCCATTTAGATTTCACATCATGATTTACCGAGCCAAAAACCTTCCTCATCCAGTTACTCTCTTCCTGACTCCCAATGCCTGCACATCCTACAAGGCACAACTCAGGAGTATGATGGAATACTCTCCACTTGCCTGGATGGGTGCAGCACCAAAACACTCAAGGAACTCAACATCATCCAGGACAATACATCCCGCTTGATTGGCACCCCATCCACCATCTTCAACATTCACTCCCTCCACCACCGAAGAACAATGACACTGTGTACCATCTACAAGACGCACTGCAGTAACTCATCACGTCTCCTTTGACAGCACCGTCCAAACCTACAATCTCGAACAGCTTCAACGACAAGGGCAGCAGATGCATGGGAACACCACCAACTGTAATTTTCCCACCAAGTCAAACTGCACAGGAAATAAAATGCAATCTGGTGCAGCAGCAAAGAGAACATTTAATCACTGATGAGTGACTGCACGGGTAGTCCACGTTCCGTAGATGTCAAATTAACCTCAGCAATACTGCTTCTGAATTGCCTGCAATCATCAGTTTTAAGGCATAAAGCATAGAATGGGGTTGAAATAAGAATCAGTTGGTTCCATTTTATTCACACGTTGTGTTAAAATGCGCCACCTGGCTCCAGTTCCTGAAGGTGCTGACTCTCACTGGGATACAGTTCCTGAAGGTGCTGACTCTCACTGGGGGACAGTTCCTGAAGGTGCTGACTCTCACTGGGGGACAGTTCCTGAAGGTGCTGACTCTCACTGGGATACAGTTCCTGAAGGTGTTGACTCTCACTGGGGGACAGTTCCTGAAGGTGCTGACTCTCACTGGGGGACAATTCCTGAAGGTGCTGACTTTCACGAGGATACAGTTCCTGAAGGTGCTGACTCTCACTGGGATACAGTCCCTGAAGGTGCTGACTCTCACTGGGATACAGTTCCTGAAGGTGCTGATTCTCATTGGGGGACAGTTCCTAAAGGTGCTGTCTCTCACTGGGGGACAGTTCCTGAAGGTGCTGACTCTCACTGGGGGACAGTTCCTGAAGGTGCTGTCTCTCACTGGGATACAGTTCCTGAAGGTGCTGATTCTCATTGGGGGACAGTTCCTAAAGGTGCTGTCTCTCACTGGGGGACAGTTCCTGAAGGTGCTGACTCTCACTGGGGGACAGTTCCTGAAGGTGCTGTCTCTCACTGGGATACAGTTCCTGAAGGTGCTGATTCTCACTGGGGGACAGTTCCTGAAGGTGCTGACTCTCACTGGGGGACAGTTCCTGAAGGTGCTGACTCTCACTGGGGGACAATTCCTGAAAGTGCTGACTCTCACTGGGGGACAGTTCCTGAAGGTGCTGACTCTCACTGGGGTACAGTTCCTGAAGCTGCTGACTCTCACTGGGGGACAGTTCCTGAAGGTGCTGACTCTCACTGTGATACAGTTCCTGAAGCTGCTGACTCTCACTGGGATACAGTTCCTGAAGGTGCTGACTCTCACTGGGATACAGTTCCTGAAGGTGCTGACTCTCACTGGGATACAGTTCCTGAAGGTGCTGACTCTCACTGGGATACAGTTCCTGAAGGTGCTGACTCTCACTGGGATACAGTTCCTGAAGGTGTTGACTCTCACTGGGGGACAGTTCCTGAAGGTGCTGACTCTCACTGGGGGACGGTTCCTGAAGATGCTGACTCTCACTGGGGGACAGTTCCTGAAGGTGCTGACTCTCACTGGGGCACAGTTCCTGAAGGTGCTGACTCTCACTGGGATACAGTTCCTGAAGGTGCTGACTCTCACTGGGGGACAGTTCCTGAAGGTGCTGACTCTCACTGGGGGACAGTTCCTGAAGGTGCTGACTCTCACTGGGGGACAATTCCTGAAAGTGCTGACTCTCACTGGGGGACAGTTCCTGAAGGTGCTGACTCTCACTGGGGGACGGTTCCTGAAGGTGCTGACTCTCACTGGGGGACAGTTGCTGAAGGTGCTGACTCTCGCTGGGATACAGTTCCTGAAGGTGCTGACTATCACTCGGGGACGGTTCCTGAAGGTGCTGACTCTCACTGGGATACAGTTCCTGAAGGTGCTGACTCTCACTTGGATACAGTTCCTGAAGGTGCTGACTCTCACTGGGGGACAGTTCCTGAAGGTGCTGACTCTCACTGGGGGACAGTTCCTGAAGATGCTGACTCTCACTGGGGGACAGTTCCTGAAGGTGCTGACTCTCACTGGGGCACAGTTCCTGAAGGTGCTGACTCTCACTGGGATACAGTTCCTGAAGGTGCTGACTCTCACTGGGGGACAGTTCCTGAAGGTGCTGACTCTCACTGGGGGACAGTTCCTGAAGGTGCTGACTCTCACTGGGGGACAGTTCCTGAAGGTGCTGACTCTCACTGGGATACAGTTCCTGAAGGTGCTGACTCTCACTGGGGGACAGTTCCTGAAGGTGCTGACTCTCACTGGGGCACAGTTCCTGAAGGTGCTGACTCTCACTGGGATACAGTTCCTGAAGGTGCTGACTCTCACTGGGGGACAGTTCCTGAAGGTGCTGACTCTCACTGGGAGACAGTTCCTGAAGGTGCTGACTCTCACTGGGGGACAATTCCTGAAAGTGCTGACTCTCACTGGGGGACAGTTCCTGAAGGTGCTGACTCTCACTGGGGGACGGTTCCTGAAGGTGCTGACTCTCACTGGGGGACAGTTGCTGAAGGTGCTGACTCTCGCTGGGATACAGTTCCTGAAGGTGCTGACTATCACTCGGGGACGGTTCCTGAAGGTGCTGACTCTCACTGGGATACAGTTCCTGAAGGTGCTGACTCTCACTTGGATACAGTTCCTGAAGGTGCTGACTCTCACTGGGGGACAGTTCCTGAAGGTGCTGACTCTCACTGGGGGACAGTTCCTGAAGGTGCTGACTCTCACTGGGGGACAGTTCCTGAAGGTGCTGACTCTCACTGGGATACAGTTCCTGAAGGTGCTGACTCTCACTGAGGGACAGTTCCTGAAGGTGCTGACTCTCACTGGAATACAGTTCCTGAAGGTGCTGACTCTCACTGGGATACAGTTCCTGAAGGTGCTGACGCTCACTGGGAGACATTTGCTGAAGGTGCTGACGCTCACTGGGGAGCAGTTCCTGAAGGTGATGACTCTCACTGGGATGCAGTTCCTGAAGGTGCTGACTCTGACTGGGGGACAGTTCCTGAAGGTGCTGACTCTCACTGGGATACAGTTCCTGAAGGTGCTGCCTCTCACTGGGGGACAGTTGCTGAAGGTGCTGACTCTCACTGTGATACAGTTCCTGAAGGTGCTGACTCTCACTGGGGGACAGTTCCTGAAGGTGCTGACTCTCACTGGGATACAGTTCCTGAAGGTGCTGATTCTCACTGGGGGACAGTTCCTGAAAGTGCTGACTCTCACTGGGGGACAGTTCCTGAAGGTGCTGATTCTCACTGGGGGACAGTTCCTGAAAGTGCTGACTCTCACTGGGGGACAGTTGCTGAAGGTGCTGACTCTCACTGTGATACAGTTCCTGAAGGTGCTGACTCTCACTGGGGAACAGTTCCTGAAGGTGCTGACTCTCACTGGGATACAGTTCCTGAAGGTGCTGATTCTCACTGGGGGACAGTTCCTGAAAGTGCTGACTCTCACTGGGGGACAGTTCCTGAAGGTGCCGACTCTCACTGGGATACAGTTCCTGAAGGTGCTGACTCTCACTGGGATACAGTTCCTGAAGGTGCTGACTCTCAATGGGATACAGTTCCTGAAGGTGCTGACTCTCACTGGGGCACAGTTCCTGAAGGTGCTGACTCTCACTGGGATACAGTTCCTGAAGGTGCTGACTCTCACTGGGATACAGTTCCTGAAGGTGCCGACTCTCACTGGGATACAGTTCCTGAAGGTGCTGACTCTCACTGGGATACAGTTCCTGAAGGTGCTGACTCTCACTGGGATACAGTTCCTGAAGGTGCTGACTCTCAATGGGATACAGTTCCTGAAGGTGCTGACTCTCACTGGGATACAGTTCCTGAAGGTGCTGACTCTCACTGGGATACAGTTCCTGAAGGTGCTGACTCTCAATGGGATACAGTTCCTGAAGGTGCTGACTCTCACTGGGATACAGTTCCTGAAGGTGCTGACTCTCAATGGGATACAGTTCCTGAAGGTGCTGACTCTCACTGGGGGACAGTTCCTGAAGGTGCTGACTCTCACTGGGGGACAGTTCCTGAAGGTGCTGACTCTCATTGGGGACAGTTCCTGAAGTTGCTGACTCTCACTGGGATACAGTTCCTGAAGGTGCTGACTCTCACTGGGATACAGTTCCTGAAGGTGCTGACTCTCACTGGGATACAGTTCCTGAAGGTGCTGACTCTCACTGGGGGACAGTTCCTGAAGGTGCTGACTCTCACTGGGATACAGTTCCTGAAGGTGCTGACTCTCACTGGGATACAGTTCCTGAAGGTGCTGACTCTCACTGGGATACAGTTCCTGAAGGTGCTGACTCTCACTGGGGGACAGTTCCTGAAGGTGCTGACTCTCATTGGGGACAGTTCCTGAAGGTGCTGTCTCCCACTGGGGGACAGTTCATGAAGGTGCTGACTCTCACTGGGATACAGTTCCTGGGTGCTGACTCTCACTGGGGGACAGTTGCTGAAGGTGCTGACTCTCACTGGGGGACAGTTCCTGAAGGTGCTGACTCTCACTGTGATACAGTTCCTGAAGGTGCTGACTCTCACTGGGGGACAGTTGCTGAAGGTGCTGACTCTCACTGGGGGTTAGTTCCTGAAGGTGCTGACTCTCACTGGGGGACAGTTCCTGAAGGTGCTGACTCTCACTGGGGGATGGTTCGTGAAGATGCTGACTCTCACTGGGATACAGTTCCTGAAGGTGCTGACTCTCACTGGGGCACTGTTCCTGAAGGTGCTGACTCTCACTGGGATACAGTTCCTGAAGGTGCTGACTCTCACTGGCGGACAGTTCCTGAAGGTGCTGACTCTCACTGGGGGTTAGTTCCTGAAGGTGCTGACTCTCACTGGGGGACAGTTCCTGAAGGTGCTGACTCTCACTGGGGGATGGTTCGTGAAGATGCTGACTCTCACTGGGATACAGTTCCTGAAGGTGCTGACTCTCACTGGGGCACTGTTCCTGAAGGTGCTGACTCTCACTGGGATACAGTTCCTGAAGGTGCTGACTCTCACTGGGGGACAGTTCCTGAAGGTGCTGACTCTCACTGGGATACAGTTCCTGAAGGTGCTGACTCTCACTGGGGGACAGTTCCTGAAGGTGCTGACTCTCACTGGGGGACAGTTCCTGAAGGTGCTGACTCTCACTGGGATACAGTTCCTGAAGGTGCTGACTCTCACTGGGGGACGGTTCCTGAAGATGCTGACTCTCACTGGGATACAGTTCCTGAAGGTGCTGACTCTCACTGGGGCACAGTTCCTGAAGGTGCTGACTCTCACTGGGATACAGTTCCTGAAGGTGCTGACTCTCACTGGGGGACAGTTCCTGAAGGTGCTGACTCTCACTGGGGGACAGTTCCTGAAGGTGCTGACTCTCACAGGGGGACAATTCCTGAAAGTGCTGACTCTCACTGGGATACAGTTGCTGAAGGTGCTGACTCTCACTGGGGGACAGTTCCTGAAGGTGCTGACTCTCACTGGGGAACAGTTCCTGAAGGTGCTGACTCTCACTGGGGAACAGTTCCTGAAGGTGCTGACTCTCACTGGGATACAGTCCCTGAAGGTGCTGACTCTCACTAGGGGACAGTTCCTGAAGGTGCTGACTCTCACTGGGATTCAGTTCCTGAAGGTGCTGACTCTCACTGGGATACAGTTCCTGAAGGTGCTGACTCTCACTGGGGCACAGTTCCTGAAGGTGCTGACTCTCACTGGGATACAGTTGCTGAAGGTGCTGACTCTCACTGGGGAACAGTTCCTGAAGGTGCTGACTCTCACTGGGGAACAGTTCCTGAAGGTGCTGACTCTCACTGGGATACAGTTCCTGAAGGTGCTGACTCTCACTGGGATACAGTTCCTGAAGGTGCTGACTCTCACTGGGGGACAGTTCCTGAAGGTGCTGACTCTCACTGGGATACAGTTCCTGGGTGCTGACTCTCACTGGGGGACAGTTGCTGAAGGTGCTGACTCTCACTGGGGGACAGTTCCTGAAGGTGCTGACTCCCACTGGGATACAGTTCCTGGGTGCTGACTCTCACTGGGGGACAGTTGCTGAAGGTGCTGACTCTCATTGGGGACAGTTCCTGAAGGTGCTGACTCCCACTGGGGGACAGTTCATGAAGGTGCTGACTCTCACTGGGATACAGTTCCTGGGTGCTGACTCTCACTGGGGGACAGTTGCTGAAGGTGCTGACTCTCACTGGGGGACAGTTCCTGAAGGTGCTGACTCTCACTGTGATACAGTTCCTGAAGGTGCTGACTCTCACTGGGGGACAGTTGCTGAAGGTGCTGACTCTCACTGGGGGTTAGTTCCTGAAGGTGCTGACTCTCACTGGGATACAGTTCCTGAAGGTGCTGACTCTCACTGGGGGATGGTTCGTGAAGATGCTGACTCTCACTGGGATACAGTTCCTGAAGGTGCTGACTCTCACTGGGGCACTGTTCCTGAAGGTGCTGACTCTCACTGGGATACAGTTCCTGAAGGTGCTGACTCTCACTGGCGGACAGTTCCTGAAGGTGCTGACTCTCACTGGGGGACAGTTCCTGAAGGTGCTGACTCTCACTGGGATACAGTTCCTGAAGGTGCTGACTCTCACTGGGGGACAGTTCCTGAAGGTGCTGACTCTCACTGGGGGACGGTTCCTGAAGATGCTGACTCTCACTGGGATACAGTTCCTGAAGGTGCTGACTCTCACTGGGGCACAGTTCCTGAAGGTGCTGACTCTCACTGGGATACAGTTCCTGAAGGTGCTGACTCTCACTGGGGGACAGTTCCTGAAGGTGCTGACTCTCACAGGGGGACAATTCCTGAAAGTGCTGACTCTCACTTGGGGTCAGTTCCTGAAGGTGCTGACTCTCACTGGGATACAGTTCCTGAAGGTGCTGACTCTCACTAGGGGACAGTTCCTGAAGGTGCTGACTCTCACTGGGATACAGTTGCTGAAGGTGCTGACTCTCACTGGGGAACAGTTCCTGAAGGTGCTGACTCTCACTGGGGAACAGTTCCTGAAGGTGCTGACTCTCACTGGGATACAGTTCCTGAAGGTGCTGACTCTCACTGGGATACAGTTCCTGAAGGTGCTGACTCTCATTGGGGACAGTTCCTGAAGGTGCTGACTCTCACTGGGGGACAGTTCCTGAAGGTGCTGACTCTCACTGGGATACAGTTGCTGAAGGTGCTGACTCTCACTGGGGAACAGTTCCTGAAGGTGCTGACTCTCACTGGGGAACAGTTCCTGAAGGTGCTGACTCTCACTGGGATACAGTTCCTGAAGGTGCTGACTCTCACTGGGATACAGTTCCTGAAGGTGCTGACTCTCATTGGGGACAGTTCATGAAGGTGCTGACTCTCACTGGGATACAGTTCCTGGGTGCTGACTCTCACTGGGGGACAGTTGCTGAAGGTGCTGACTCTCACTGGGGGTTAGTTCCTGAAGGTGCTGACTCTCACTGGGGGACGGTTCGTGAAGATGCTGACTCTCACTGGGATACAGTTCCTGAAGGTGCTGACTCTCACTGGGGCACAGTTCCTGAAGTTGCTGACTCTCACTGGGATACAGTTCCTGAAGGTGCTGACTCTCACTGGCGGACAGTTCCTGAAGGTGCTGACTCTCACTGGGGGACGGTTCGTGAAGATGCTGACTCTCACTGGGATACAGTTCCTGAAGGTGCTGACTCTCACTGGGGCACAGTTCCTGAAGGTGCTGACTCTCACTGGGGGACAGTTCCTGAAGGTGCTGACTCTCACTGGGATACAGTTCCTGAAGGTGCTGACTCTCACTGGGGGAGAGTTCCTGAAGGTGCTGACTCTCACTGTGATACAGTTCCTGAAGGTGCTGACTCTCACTGGGGGACAGTTCCTGAAGGTGCTGACTCTCACTGGGATAAAGTTCCTGAATGTGCTGAGTCTCACTGGGGGATAGTTCCTGAAGGTGCTGACTCTCACTGTGATACAGTTCCTGAAGGTGCTGACTCTCACTGGGGGACAGTTCCTGAAGGTGCTGACACTCACTGGGGGTTAGTTCCTGAAGGTGCTGACTCTCACTGGGATACAGTTCCTGAAGGTGCTGACTCTCACTGGGGGATGGTTCCTGAAGATGCTGACTCTCACTGGGATACAGTTCCTGAAGGTGCTGACTCTCACTGGGGCACAGTTCCTGAAGGTGCTGACTCTCACTGGGATACAGTTCCTGAAGGTGCTGACTCTCACTGGGGGACAGTTGCTGAAGGTGCTGAATCTCACTGGGGGACAGTTCCTGAAGGTGCTGACTCTCACTGGGGGACAATTCCTGAAAGTGCTGACTCTCACTTGGGGACAGTTCCTGAAGGTGCTGACTCTCACTGGGGGACGGTTCCTGAAGGTGCTGACTCTCACTGGGATACACTTCCTGCAGGTGCTGACTCTCACTGGGATACAGTTCCTGAAGGTGAAGACTATCACTAGGGGACGGTTCCTGAAGGTGCTGACTCTCACTGGGATACAGTTCCTGAAGGTGCTGACTCTCACTGGGATACAGTTCCTGAAGGTGCTGACTCTCACTGGGGGACAGTTACTGAAGGTGCTGACTCTCACTGGGATCCAGTTCCTGAAGGTACTGAATCTCACTGGGGGATAGTTCCTGAAGGTGCTGACTATCACTGGGATACAGTTCCTGAAGGTGCTGACTCTCACTGGGGGATACAGTTCCTGAAGGTGCTGACTCTCACTGGGGAACAGTTCCTGAAGGTGCTGACTCTCACTGGGGGAGAGTTCCTGAAGGTGCTGACTCTCACTGGGATACAGTTCCTGAAGGTGCTGACTCTCACTGGGGGATACAGTTCCTGAAGGTGCTGAATCTCACTGGGGAACAGTTCCAGAAGGTGCTGAGGCTCACTGGGGGAGAGTTCCTGAAGGTGCTGACTCTCACTGGGGAACAGTTCCTAAAGTTGCTGACTCTCACTGGGGTACAGTTCCTGAAGCTGCTGACTCTCACTGGGGGACAGTTCCTGAAGGTGCTGACTCTCACTGGGATAAAGTTCCTGAAGGTGCTGACTCTCACTGGGGGACAGTTCCTGAAGCTGCTGACTCTCACTGGGGGACAGTTCCTGAAGGTGCTGACTCTCACTGGGATAAAGTTCCTGAATGTGCTGACTCTGACTGGGGGACAGTTCCTGAAGGTTCTGACACTCACTGGGGCACAGTTCCTGAAGGTGCTGACTCTCACTGGGGGACAGTTCCTGACGGTGCTGACTCTCACTGGGATACAGTTCCTGAAGGTGCTGATCCTCATTGGGGGACAGTTCCGGAAGGTGCTGACTCTCACTAGGGGACGGTTCCTGAAGGTGCTGACTCTCACTGGGGGACAGTTACTGAAGGTGCTGACTCTCACTGGGGGACAGTTCCTGACGGTGCTGACTCTCACTGGGGGACAGTTACTGAAGATGCTGACTCTCACTGGGGGACAGTTCCTGAAGGTGCTGACTCTCACTGGGGGACAGTTCCTGACGGTGCTGACTCTCACTGGGGGACAGTTCCTGAAGGTGCTGACTCTCACTGGGGGACAGTTCCTGAAGGTGCTGACTCTCACTGGAGGACAGTTCCTGAAGGTGCTGACTCTCACTGGGGGACAGTTCCTGACGGTGCTGACTCTCACTGGGGGACAGTTCCTGAAGGTGCTGACTCTCACTGGGGGACAGTTCCTGACGGTGCTGACTCTCACTGGGATACAGTTCCTGAAGGTGCTGACTCTCACTGGGGAACAGTTCCTGAAGGTGCTGAGGCTCACTGGGGGAGAGTTCCTGAAGGTGCTGACTCTCACTGGGGGACAGTTCCTGAAGGTGCTGACTCTCACTGGGGTACAGTTCCTGAAGGTGCTGACTCTCACTGGGGTACAGTTCCTGAAGCTGCTGACTCTCACTGGGGAACAGTTCCTGAAGGTGCTGACTCTCACTGGGATACAGTTCCTGAAGGTGCTGACTCTCACTGGGATACAGTTCCTGAAGGTGCTGACTCTCACTGGGGTACAGTTCCTGAAGCTGCTGACTCTCACTGGGGAACAGTTCCTGAAGGTGCTGACTCTCACTGGGGGACAGTTCCTGAAGGTGCTGACTCTCACTGGGATACAGTTCCTGAAGGTGCTGACTCTCACTGGGATACAGTTCCTGAAGGTGCTGACTCTCACTGGGGGACAGTTCCTGAAGGTGCTGACTCTCACTGGGATACAGTTCCTGAAGGTGCTGACTCTCACTGGGGTACAGTTCCTGAAGCTGCTGACTCTCACTGGGGAACAGTTCCTGAAGGTGCTGACTCTCACTGGGATACAGTTCCTGAAGGTGCTGACTCTCACTGGGGGACAGTTCCTGAAGGTGCTGACTCTCACTGGGATACAGTTCCTGAAGGTGCTGACTCTCACTGGGGTACAGTTCCTGAAGCTGCTGACTCTCACTGGGGAACAGTTCCTGAAGGTGCTGACTCTCACTGGGGGACAGTTCCTGAAGCTGCTGACTCTCACTGGGGAACAGTTCCTGAAGGTGCTGACTCTCACTGGGGAACAGTTCCTGAAGGTGCTGACTCTCACTGGGGGACAGTTCCTGAAGGTGCTGACTCTCACTGGGGGACAGTTCCTGAAGGTGCTGACTCTCACTGGGATACAGTTCCTGAAGGTGCTGACTCTCACTGGGGGACAGTTCCTGAAGGTGCTGACTCTCACTGGGGGACAGTTCCTGAAGGTGCTGACTCTCACTGGGGGTTCGTTCCTGAAGGTGCTGACGCTCACTGGGATAGAGTTCCTGAAGCTGCTGACTCTCACTCGGGGACAGTTCCTGAAGGTGCTGAATCTGACTGGGGGACAGTTCCTGAAGCTGCTGACTCTCACTGGGGAACAGTTCCTGAAGGTGCTGACTCTCACTGGGGGACAGTTCCTGAAGGTGCTGACTCTCACTGGGGGACAGTTCCTGAAGGTGCTGACTCTCACTGGGGGACAGTTCCTGAAGGTGCTGACTCTCACTGTGATACAGTTCCTGAAGGTGCTGACTCTCACTGGGGGACAGTTGCTGAAGGTGCTGACTCTCACTGGGGGACAGTTCCTGAAGGTGCTGACTCTCACTGGGGGTTCGTTCCTGAAGGTGCTGACGCTCACTGGGATAGAGTTCCTGAAGCTGCTGACTCTCACTCGGGGACAGTTCCTGAAGGTGCTGAATCTGACTGGGGAACAGTTCCTGAAGGTGCTGACTCTGACTGGGATACAGTTCCAGAAGGTGCTGACTCTCACTGGGGGACAGTTCCTGAAGTGGCTGACTCTCACTGTGATACAGTTCCTGAAGGTGCTGACTCTCACTGGGGGAGAGTTCCTGAAGGTGCTGACTCTCACTGTGATACAGTTCCTGAAGGTGCTGACTCTCACTGGGGGACAGTTCCTGAAGGTGCTGACTCTCACTGGGATAAAGTTCCTGAATGTGCTGAGTCTCACTGGGGGATAGTTCCTGAAGGTGCTGACTCTCACTGTGATACAGTTCCTGAAGGTGCTGACTCTCACTGGGGGACAGTTCCTGAAGGTGCTGACACTCACTGGGGGAACAGTTCCTGAAGGTGCTGACTCTCACTGGGATACAGTTCCTGAAGGTGCTGACTCTCACTGGGGGATGGTTCCTGAAGATGCTGACTCTCACTGGGATACAGTTCCTGAAGGTGCTGACTCTCACTGGGGCACAGTTCCTGAAGGTGCTGACTCTCACTGGGATACAGTTCCTGAAGGTGCTGACTCTCACTGGGGGACAGTTGCTGAAGGTGCTGAATCTCACTGGGGGACAGTTCCTGAAGGTGCTGACTCTCACTGGGGGACAATTCCTGAAAGTGCTGACTCTCACTTGGGGACAGTTCCTGAAGGTGCTGACTCTCACTGGGGGACGGTTCCTGAAGGTGCTGACTCTCACTGGGATACACTTCCTGCAGGTGCTGACTCTCACTGGGATACAGTTCCTGAAGGTGAAGACTATCACTAGGGGACGGTTCCTGAAGGTGCTGACTCTCACTGGGATACAGTTCCTGAAGGTGCTGACTCTCACTGGGATACAGTTCCTGAAGGTGCTGACTCTCACTGGGGGACAGTTACTGAAGGTGCTGACTCTCACTGGGATCCAGTTCCTGAAGGTACTGAATCTCACTGGGGGATAGTTCCTGAAGGTGCTGACTATCACTGGGATACAGTTCCTGAAGGTGCTGACTCTCACTGGGGGATACAGTTCCTGAAGGTGCTGACTCTCACTGGGGAACAGTTCCTGAAGGTGCTGACTCTCACTGGGGGAGAGTTCCTGAAGGTGCTGACTCTCACTGGGATACAGTTCCTGAAGGTGCTGACTCTCACTGGGGGATACAGTTCCTGAAGGTGCTGAATCTCACTGGGGAACAGTTCCAGAAGGTGCTGAGGCTCACTGGGGGAGAGTTCCTGAAGGTGCTGACTCTCACTGGGGAACAGTTCCTAAAGTTGCTGACTCTCACTGGGGTACAGTTCCTGAAGCTGCTGACTCTCACTGGGGGACAGTTCCTGAAGGTGCTGACTCTCACTGGGATAAAGTTCCTGAAGGTGCTGACTCTCACTGGGGGACAGTTCCTGAAGCTGCTGACTCTCACTGGGGGACAGTTCCTGAAGGTGCTGACTCTCACTGGGATAAAGTTCCTGAATGTGCTGACTCTGACTGGGGGACAGTTCCTGAAGGTTCTGACACTCACTGGGGCACAGTTCCTGAAGGTGCTGACTCTCACTGGGGGACAGTTCCTGACGGTGCTGACTCTCACTGGGATACAGTTCCTGAAGGTGCTGATCCTCATTGGGGGACAGTTCCGGAAGGTGCTGACTCTCACTAGGGGACGGTTCCTGAAGGTGCTGACTCTCACTGGGGGACAGTTACTGAAGGTGCTGACTCTCACTGGGGGACAGTTCCTGACGGTGCTGACTCTCACTGGGGGACAGTTACTGAAGATGCTGACTCTCACTGGGGGACAGTTCCTGAAGGTGCTGACTCTCACTGGGGGACAGTTCCTGACGGTGCTGACTCTCACTGGGGGACAGTTCCTGAAGGTGCTGACTCTCACTGGGGGACAGTTCCTGAAGGTGCTGACTCTCACTGGAGGACAGTTCCTGACGGTGCTGACTCTCACTGGGGGACAGTTCCTGAAGGTGCTGACTCTCACTGGGGGACAGTTCCTGACGGTGCTGACTCTCACTGGGGGACAGTTCCTGAAGGTGCTGACTCTCACTGGGGGACAGTTCCTGACGGTGCTGACTCTCACTGGGATACAGTTCCTGAAGGTGCTGACTCTCACTGGGGAACAGTTCCTGAAGGTGCTGAGGCTCACTGGGGGAGAGTTCCTGAAGGTGCTGACTCTCACTGGGGGACAGTTCCTGAAGGTGCTGACTCTCACTGGGGTACAGTTCCTGAAGGTGCTGACTCTCACTGGGGTACAGTTCCTGAAGCTGCTGACTCTCACTGGGGAACAGTTCCTGAAGGTGCTGACTCTCACTGGGATACAGTTCCTGAAGGTGCTGACTCTCACTGGGATACAGTTCCTGAAGGTGCTGACTCTCACTGGGGTACAGTTCCTGAAGCTGCTGACTCTCACTGGGGAACAGTTCCTGAAGGTGCTGACTCTCACTGGGGGACAGTTCCTGAAGGTGCTGACTCTCACTGGGATACAGTTCCTGAAGGTGCTGACTCTCACTGGGATACAGTTCCTGAAGGTGCTGACTCTCACTGGGGGACAGTTCCTGAAGGTGCTGACTCTCACTGGGATACAGTTCCTGAAGGTGCTGACTCTCACTGGGGTACAGTTCCTGAAGCTGCTGACTCTCACTGGGGAACAGTTCCTGAAGGTGCTGACTCTCACTGGGATACAGTTCCTGAAGGTGCTGACTCTCACTGGGGGACAGTTCCTGAAGGTGCTGACTCTCACTGGGATACAGTTCCTGAAGGTGCTGACTCTCACTGGGGTACAGTTCCTGAAGCTGCTGACTCTCACTGGGGAACAGTTCCTGAAGGTGCTGACTCTCACTGGGGGACAGTTCCTGAAGCTGCTGACTCTCACTGGGGAACAGTTCCTGAAGGTGCTGACTCTCACTGGGGAACAGTTCCTGAAGGTGCTGACTCTCACTGGGGGACAGTTCCTGAAGGTGCTGACTCTCACTGGGGGACAGTTCCTGAAGGTGCTGACTCTCACTGGGATACAGTTCCTGAAGGTGCTGACTCTCACTGGGGGACAGTTCCTGAAGGTGCTGACTCTCACTGGGGGACAGTTCCTGAAGGTGCTGACTCTCACTGGGGGTTCGTTCCTGAAGGTGCTGACGCTCACTGGGATAGAGTTCCTGAAGCTGCTGACTCTCACTCGGGGACAGTTCCTGAAGGTGCTGAATCTGACTGGGGGACAGTTCCTGAAGCTGCTGACTCTCACTGGGGAACAGTTCCTGAAGGTGCTGACTCTCACTGGGGGACAGTTCCTGAAGCTGCTGACTCTCACTGGGGGACAGTTCCTGAAGGTGCTGACTCTCACTGGGGGACAGTTCCTGAAGGTGCTGACTCTCACTGGGGGACAGTTCCTGAAGGTGCTGACTCTCACTGTGATACAGTTCCTGAAGGTGCTGACTCTCACTGGGGGACAGTTGCTGAAGGTGCTGACTCTCACTGGGGGACAGTTCCTGAAGGTGCTGACTCTCACTGGGGGTTCGTTCCTGAAGGTGCTGACGCTCACTGGGATAGAGTTCCTGAAGCTGCTGACTCTCACTCGGGGACAGTTCCTGAAGGTGCTGAATCTGACTGGGGAACAGTTCCTGAAGGTGCTGACTCTGACTGGGATACAGTTCCAGAAGGTGCTGACTCTCACTGGGGGACAGTTCCTGAAGTGGCTGACTCTCACTGTGATACAGTTCCTGAAGGTGCTGACTCTCACTGGGGGACAGTTGCTGAAGGTGCTGACTCTCACTGGGGGACAGTTCCTGAAGGTGCTGACTCTCACTGGGGGTTAGTTCCTGAAGGTGCTGACGCTCACTGGGATACAGTTCCTGAAGGTGCTGACTGTCACGGGGGGACAGTTCCTGAAGATGCTGACTCTCACTGGGAAACAGTTCCTGAAGGTTCTGACACTCACTGGGGCACAGTTCCTGAAGGTGCTGACTCTCACTGGGATACAGTTCCTGAAGGTGATGACTCTCACTGGGGGACAGTTCCTGAAGGTGCTGACTCTCACTGGGGGACTGTTCCTGAAGGTGCTGACTCTCACTGGGATACAGTTCCTGAAGGTGCTGATTCTCATTGGGGGACAGTTCCTGAAGGTGCTGACTATCACTAGGCGACGGTTCCTGAAGGTGCTGACTCTCACTGGGATACAGTTCCTGCAGGGGCTGACTATCACTGGGATACAGTTCCTGAAAGTGCTGATTCTCATTGGGGGACAGTTCCTGAAGTTGCTGACTCTCACTGGGGGACAGTTCCTGAAGGTGCTGACTATCACTAGGGGACAGTTCCTGAAGGTGCTGACTCTCACTGGGATACAGTTCCTGAAGATGCTGACACTCACTGGGATGCAGTTCCTGAATGTGCTGACTATCACTAGGCGACGGTTCCTGAAGGTGCTGACTATCACTAGGGGACAGTTCCTGAAGTTGCTGACTCTCACTGGGGGACAGTTCCTGAAGGTGCTGACTCTCACTGGGATACAGTTCCTGAAGGTGCTGACTCTCACTGGGATACAGTTCCTGAAGGTGCTGACTCTCACTGGGATACAGTTCCTGAAGGTGCTGACTCTCACTGGGATACAGTTCCTGAAGGTGCTGATTCTCATTGGGGGACAGTTCCTGAAGGTGCTGACTATCACTAGGCGACGGTTCCTGAAGGTGCTGACTCTCACTGGGATACAGTTCCTGAAGGTGCTGACTCTCACTGGGATACAGTTCCTGAAGGTGCTGATTCTCATTGGGGGACAGTTCCTGAAGGTGCTGACTCTCACTGGAATACAGTTCCTGAAGGTGCTGACTCTCACTGGGGGACAGTTACTGAAGGTGCTGACTCTCACTGGGATCCAGTTCCTGAAGGTACTGACTCTCACTGGGGTACAGTTCCTGAAGGTGCTGACTCTCACTGAGGTACAGTTCCTGAAGCTGCTGACTCTCACTGGGGGACAGTTCCTGAAGGTGCTGACTCTCACTGGGATAAAGTTCCTGAATGTGCTGACTCTGACTGGGGGACACTTCCTGAAGGTGCTGACTCTGACTGGGGAACAGTTCCTGAAGGTGCTGACTCTGACTGGGATACAGTTCCTGAAGGTGCTGAGTCTCACTGGGGGACAGTTCCTGAAGGTGCTGACTCTCACTGTGATACAGTTCCTGAAGGTGCTGACTCTCACTGGGGGACAGTTGCTGAAGGTGCTGACTCTCACTGGGGGACAGTTCCTGAAGGTGCTGACTCTCACTGGGGGTTAGTTCCTGAAGGTGCTGACGCTCACTGGGATACAGTTCCTGAAGCTGCTGACTCTCACTGGGGGACAGTTCCTGTAGGTGCTGAATCTGACTGGGGAACAGTTCCTGAAGGTGCTGACTCTGACTGGGATACAGTTCCTGAAGGTGCTGACTCTCACTGTGATACAGTTCCTGAAGGTGCTGACTCTCACTGGGGGACAGTTGCTGAAGGTGCTGACTCTCACTGGGGGACAGTTCCTGAAGGTGCTGACTCTCACTGGGGGTTAGTTCCTGAAGGTGCTGACGCTCACTGGGATACAGTTCCTGAAGGTGCTGACTGTCACGGGGGGACAGTTCCTGAAGGTGCTGACTCTCACTGTGATACAGTTACTGAAGGTGCTGACTCTCACTGGGGGACAGTTGCTGAAGGTGCTGACTCTCACTGGGGGACAGTTCCTGAAGGTGCTGACTCTCACTGGGGGTTAGTTCCTGAAGGTGCTGACGCTCACTGGGATACAGTTCCTGAAGCTGCTGACTCTCACTGGGGGACAGTTCCTGTAGGTGCTGAATCTGACTGGGGAACAGTTCCTGAAGGTGCTGACTCTGACTGGGATACAGTTCCTGAAGGTGCTGACTCTCACTGTGATACAGTTCCTGAAGGTGCTGACTCTCACTGGGGGACAGTTGCTGAAGGTGCTGACTCTCACTGGGGGACAGTTCCTGAAGGTGCTGACTCTCACTGGGGGTTAGTTCCTGAAGGTGCTGACGCTCACTGGGATACAGTTCCTGAAGGTGCTGACTGTCACGGGGGGACAGTTCCTGAAGATGCTGACTCTCACTGGGAAACAGTTCCTGAAGGTTCTGACACTCACTGGGGCACAGTTCCTGAAGGTGCTGACTCTCACTGGGATACAGTTCCTGAAGGTGATGACTCTCACTGGGGGACAGTTCCTGAAGGTGCTGACTCTCACTGGGGGACAATTCCTGAAAGTGCTGACTCTCACTTGGGGACAGTTCCTGAAGGTGCTGACTCTCACTGGGGGACAATTCCTGAAAGTGCTGACTCTCACTTGGGGACAGTTCCTGAAGGTGCTGACTCTCACTGGGGGACAGTTCCTGAAGGTGCTGACTCTCACTGGGGGTTAGTTCCTGAAGGTGCTGACGCTCACTGGGATACAGTTCCTGAAGCTGCTGACTCTCACTGGGGGACAGTTCCTGTAGGTGCTGAATCTGACTGGGGAACAGTTCCTGAAGGTGCTGACTCTGACTGGGATACAGTTCCTGAAGGTGCTGACTCTCACTGTGATACAGTTCCTGAAGGTGCTGACTCTCACTGGGGGACAGTTGCTGAAGGTGCTGACTCTCACTGGGGGACAGTTCCTGAAGGTGCTGACTCTCACTGGGGGTTAGTTCCTGAAGGTGCTGACGCTCACTGGGATACAGTTCCTGAAGGTGCTGACTGTCACGGGGGGACAGTTCCTGAAGATGCTGACTCTCACTGGGAAACAGTTCCTGAAGGTTCTGACACTCACTGGGGCACAGTTCCTGAAGGTGCTGACTCTCACTGGGATACAGTTCCTGAAGGTGATGACTCTCACTGGGGGACAGTTCCTGAAGGTGCTGACTCTCACTGGGGGACAATTCCTGAAAGTGCTGACTCTCACTTGGGGACAGTTCCTGAAGGTGCTGACTCTCACTGGGGGACGGTTCCTGAAGGTGCTGACTCTCACTGCGATACACTTCCTGCAGGGGCTGACTCTCACTGGGATACAGTTCCTGAAGGTGCTGACTCTCACTGGGGGACAGTTCCTGAAGGTGCTGACTATAACTAGGGGACAGTTCCTGAAGGTGCTGACTCTCACTGGGATACAGTTCCTGAAGGTGCTGACTCTCACTGGGGGACAGTTCCTGAAGGTGCTGACTCTCACTGGGATACAGTTCCTGAAGGTGCTGACTCTCACTGGGGGACAGTTCCTGAAGGTGCTGACACTCACTGGGGGTTAGTTCCTGAAGGTGCTGACTCTCACTGGGATACAGTTCCTGAAGGTGCTGACTCTCACTGGGGCACAGTTCCTGAAGGTGCTGACTCTCACTGGGATACAGTTCCTGAAGGTGCTGACTCTCACTGGGGGACAATTCCTGAAAGTGCTGACTCTCACTTGGGGACAGTTCCTGAAGGTGCTGACTCTCACTGGGGGTTAGTTTCTGAAGGTGCTGACTCTCACTGGGTTTCAGTTCCTGAAGGTGCTGACTCTCACTGGGAAACAGTTCCTGAAGGTGCTGACTCTCACTGGGTTTCAGTTCCTGAAGGTGCTGACTCTCACTGGGGAACAGTTCCTGAAGGTGCTGACTATCACTTGGGGACGGTTCCTGAAGGTGCTGACTCTCACTGGGTTTCAGTTCCTGAAGGTGCTGACTCTCACTGGGAAACAGTTCCTGAAGGTGCTGACTCTCACTGGGGGACAGTTACTGAAGGTGCTGACTCTCACTGGGATCCAGTTCCTGAAGGTACTGAATCTCACTGGGGGATAGTTCCTGAAGGTGCTGACTATCACTTAGGGACGGTTCCTGAAGGTGCTGACTCTCACTGGGTTTCAGTTCCTGAAGGTGCTGACTCTCACTGGGTTTCAGTTCCTGAAGGTGCTGACTCTCACTAGGGGACAGTTCCTGAAGTTGCTGACTCTCACTGGGGGACAGTTCCTGAAGGTGCTGACTCTCACTGGGATACAGTTCCTGAAGGTGCTGACTCTCACTGGGATACAGTTCCTGAAGGTGCTGACTCTCACTGGGATACAGTTCCTGAAGGTGCTGACTCTCACTGGGATACAGTTCCTGAAGGTGCTGATTCTCATTGGGGGACAGTTCCTGAAGGTGCTGACTATCACTAGGCGACGGTTCCTGAAGGTGCTGACTCTCACTGGGATACAGTTCCTGAAGGTGCTGACTCTCACTGGGATACAGTTCCTGAAGGTGCTGATTCTCATTGGGGGACAGTTCCTGAAGGTGCTGACTCTCACTGGAATACAGTTCCTGAAGGTGCTGACTCTCACTGGGGGACAGTTACTGAAGGTGCTGACTCTCACTGGGATCCAGTTCCTGAAGGTACTGACTCTCACTGGGGTACAGTTCCTGAAGGTGCTGACTCTCACTGAGGTACAGTTCCTGAAGCTGCTGACTCTCACTGGGGGACAGTTCCTGAAGGTGCTGACTCTCACTGGGATAAAGTTCCTGAATGTGCTGACTCTGACTGGGGGACAGTTCCTGAAGGTGCTGACTCTGACTGGGGAACAGTTCCTGAAGGTGCTGACTCTGACTGGGATACAGTTCCTGAAGGTGCTGAGTCTCACTGGGGGACAGTTCCTGAAGGTGCTGACTCTCACTGTGATACAGTTCCTGAAGGTGCTGACTCTCACTGGGGGACAGTTGCTGAAGGTGCTGACTCTCACTGGGGGACAGTTCCTGAAGGTGCTGACTCTCACTGGGGGTTAGTTCCTGAAGGTGCTGACGCTCACTGGGATACAGTTCCTGAAGCTGCTGACTCTCACTGGGGGACAGTTCCTGTAGGTGCTGAATCTGACTGGGGAACAGTTCCTGAAGGTGCTGACTCTGACTGGGATACAGTTCCTGAAGGTGCTGACTCTCACTGGGGGACAGTTGCTGAAGGTGCTGACTCTCACTGGGGGACAGTTCCTGAAGGTGCTGACTCTCACTGGGGGTTAGTTCCTGAAGGTGCTGACGCTCACTGGGATACAGTTCCTGAAGGTGCTGACTGTCACGGGGGGACAGTTCCTGAAGGTGCTGACTCTCACTGTGATACAGTTCCTGAAGGTGCTGACTCTCACTGGGGGACAGTTGCTGAAGGTGCTGACTCTCACTGGGGGACAGTTCCTGAAGGTGCTGACTCTCACTGGGGGTTAGTTCCTGAAGGTGCTGACGCTCACTGGGATACAGTTCCTGAAGCTGCTGACTCTCACTGGGGGACAGTTCCTGTAGGTGCTGAATCTGACTGGGGAACAGTTCCTGAAGGTGCTGACTCTGACTGGGATACAGTTCCTGAAGGTGCTGACTCTCACTGTGATACAGTTCCTGAAGGTGCTGACTCTCACTGGGGGACAGTTGCTGAAGGTGCTGACTCTCACTGGGGGACAGTTCCTGAAGGTGCTGACTCTCACTGGGGGTTAGTTCCTGAAGGTGCTGACGCTCACTGGGATACAGTTCCTGAAGGTGCTGACTGTCACGGGGGGACAGTTCCTGAAGATGCTGACTCTCACTGGGAAACAGTTCCTGAAGGTTCTGACACTCACTGGGGCACATTCCTGAAGGTGCTGACTCTCACTGGGATACAGTTCCTGAAGGTGCTGACTCTCACTGGGATACAGTTCCTGAAGGTGCTGACTCTCACTGGGATACAGTTCCTGAAGGTGCTGATTCTCATTGGGGGACAGTTCCTGAAGGTGCTGACTATCACTAGGCGACGGTTCCTGAAGGTGCTGACTCTCACTGGGATACAGTTCCTGAAGGTGCTGACTCTCACTGGGATACAGTTCCTGAAGGTGCTGATTCTCATTGGGGGACAGTTCCTGAAGGTGCTGACTCTCACTGGAATACAGTTCCTGAAGGTGCTGACTCTCACTGGGGGACAGTTACTGAAGGTGCTGACTCTCACTGGGATCCAGTTCCTGAAGGTACTGACTCTCACTGGGGTACAGTTCCTGAAGGTGCTGACTCTCACTGAGGTACAGTTCCTGAAGCTGCTGACTCTCACTGGGGGACAGTTCCTGAAGGTGCTGACTCTCACTGGGATAAAGTTCCTGAATGTGCTGACTCTGACTGGGGGACAGTTCCTGAAGGTGCTGACTCTGACTGGGGAACAGTTCCTGAAGGTGCTGACTCTGACTGGGATACAGTTCCTGAAGGTGCTGAGTCTCACTGGGGGACAGTTCCTGAAGGTGCTGACTCTCACTGTGATACAGTTCCTGAAGGTGCTGACTCTCACTGGGGGACAGTTGCTGAAGGTGCTGACTCTCACTGGGGGACAGTTCCTGAAGGTGCTGACTCTCACTGGGGGTTAGTTCCTGAAGGTGCTGACGCTCACTGGGATACAGTTCCTGAAGCTGCTGACTCTCACTGGGGGACAGTTCCTGTAGGTGCTGAATCTGACTGGGGAACAGTTCCTGAAGGTGCTGACTCTGACTGGGATACAGTTCCTGAAGGTGCTGACTCTCACTGTGATACAGTTCCTGAAGGTGCTGACTCTCACTGGGGGACAGTTGCTGAAGGTGCTGACTCTCACTGGGGGACAGTTCCTGAAGGTGCTGACTCTCACTGGGGGTTAGTTCCTGAAGGTGCTGACGCTCACTGGGATACAGTTCCTGAAGGTGCTGACTGTCACGGGGGGACAGTTCCTGAAGGTGCTGACTCTCACTGTGATACAGTTCCTGAAGGTGCTGACTCTCACTGGGGGACAGTTGCTGAAGGTGCTGACTCTCACTGGGGGACAGTTCCTGAAGGTGCTGACTCTCACTGGGGGTTAGTTCCTGAAGGTGCTGACGCTCACTGGGATACAGTTCCTGAAGCTGCTGACTCTCACTGGGGGACAGTTCCTGTAGGTGCTGAATCTGACTGGGGAACAGTTCCTGAAGGTGCTGACTCTGACTGGGATACAGTTCCTGAAGGTGCTGACTCTCACTGTGATACAGTTCCTGAAGGTGCTGACTCTCACTGGGGGACAGTTGCTGAAGGTGCTGACTCTCACTGGGGGACAGTTCCTGAAGGTGCTGACTCTCACTGGGGGTTAGTTCCTGAAGGTGCTGACGCTCACTGGGATACAGTTCCTGAAGGTGCTGACTGTCACGGGGGGACAGTTCCTGAAGATGCTGACTCTCACTGGGAAACAGTTCCTGAAGGTTCTGACACTCACTGGGGCACAGTTCCTGAAGGTGCTGACTCTCACTGGGATACAGTTCCTGAAGGTGATGACTCTCACTGGGGGACAGTTCCTGAAGGTGCTGACTCTCACTGGGGGACAATTCCTGAAAGTGCTGACTCTCACTTGGGGACAGTTCCTGAAGGTGCTGACTCTCACTGGGGGACAATTCCTGAAAGTGCTGACTCTCACTTGGGGACAGTTCCTGAAGGTGCTGACTCTCACTGGGGGACAGTTCCTGAAGGTGCTGACTCTCACTGGGGGTTAGTTCCTGAAGGTGCTGACGCTCACTGGGATACAGTTCCTGAAGCTGCTGACTCTCACTGGGGGACAGTTCCTGTAGGTGCTGAATCTGACTGGGGAACAGTTCCTGAAGGTGCTGACTCTGACTGGGATACAGTTCCTGAAGGTGCTGACTCTCACTGTGATACAGTTCCTGAAGGTGCTGACTCTCACTGGGGGACAGTTGCTGAAGGTGCTGACTCTCACTGGGGGACAGTTCCTGAAGGTGCTGACTCTCACTGGGGGTTAGTTCCTGAAGGTGCTGACGCTCACTGGGATACAGTTCCTGAAGGTGCTGACTGTCACGGGGGGACAGTTCCTGAAGATGCTGACTCTCACTGGGAAACAGTTCCTGAAGGTTCTGACACTCACTGGGGCACAGTTCCTGAAGGTGCTGACTCTCACTGGGATACAGTTCCTGAAGGTGATGACTCTCACTGGGGGACAGTTCCTGAAGGTGCTGACTCTCACTGGGGGACAATTCCTGAAAGTGCTGACTCTCACTTGGGGACAGTTCCTGAAGGTGCTGACTCTCACTGGGGGACAATTCCTGAAAGTGCTGACTCTCACTTGGGGACAGTTCCTGAAGGTGCTGACTCTCACTGGGTGACAGTTCCTGAACGTGCTGACTCTCACTGGGGGACAGTTGCTGAAGGTGCTGACTTTCACTGGGGGACAGTTCCTGAAGGTGCTGACTCTCACTGGGGGTTAGTTCCTGAAGGTGCTGACGCTCACTGGGATACAGTTCCTGAAGGTGCTGACTGTCATGGGGGGACAGTTCCTGAAGATGCTGACTCTCACTGGGAAACAGTTCCTGAAGGTTCTGACACTCACTGGGGCACAGTTCCTGAAGGTGCTGACTCTCACTGGGATACAGTTCCTGAAGGTGCTGACTCTCACTGGGGGACAATTCCTGAAAGTGCTGACTCTCACTTGGGGACAGTTCCTGAAGGTGCTGACTCTCACTGGGGGACAGTTCCTGAAGGTGCTGACTCTCACTGGGGGACAATTCCTGAAAGTGCTGACTCTCACTTGGGGACAGTTCCTGAAGGTGCTGACTCTCACTGGGGGACGGTTCCTGAAGGTGCTGACTCTCACTGCGATACACTTCCTGCAGGGGCTGACTCTCACTGGGATACAGTTCCTGAAGGTGCTGACTCTCACTGGGGGACAGTTCCTGAAGGTGCTGACTATCACTAGGGGACAGTTCCTGAAGGTGCTGACTCTCACTGGGATACAGTTCCTGAAGGTGCTGACTCTCACTGGGGGACAGTTCCTGAAGGTGCTGACTCTCACTGGGATACAGTTCCTGAAGGTGCTGACTCTCACTGGGGGACAGTTCCTGAAGGTGCTGACACTCACTGGGGGTTAGTTCCTGAAGGTGCTGACTCTCACTGGGATACAGTTCCTGAAGGTGCTGACTCTCACTGGGGCACAGTTCCTGAAGGTGCTGACTCTCACTGGGATACAGTTCCTGAAGGTGCTGACTCTCACTGGGGGACAATTCCTGAAAGTGCTGACTCTCACTTGGGGACAGTTCCTGAAGGTGCTGACTCTCACTGGGGGTTAGTTTCTGAAGGTGCTGACTCTCACTGGGTTTCAGTTCCTGAAGGTGCTGACTCTCACTGGGAAACAGTTCCTGAAGGTGCTGACTCTCACTGGCTTTCAGTTCCTGAAGGTGCTGACTCTCACTGGGGAACAGTTCCTGAAGGTGCTGACTCTCACTGGGTTTCAGTTCCTGAAGGTGCTGACTCTCACTGGGGAACAGTTCCTGAAGGTGCTGACTATCACTTGGGGACGGTTCCTGAAGGTGCTGACTCTCACTGGGTTTCAGTTCCTGAAGGTGCTGACTCTCACTGGGAAACAGTTCCTGAAGGTGCTGACTCTCACTGGGGGACAGTTACTGAAGGTGCTGACTCTCACTGGGATCCAGTTCCTGAAGGTACTGAATCTCACTGGGGGATAGTTCCTGAAGGTGCTGACTATCACTTGGGGACGGTTCCTGAAGGTGCTGACTCTCACTGGGTTTCAGTTCCTGAAGGTGCTGACTCTCACTGGGTTTCAGTTCCTGAAGGTGCTGACTCTCACTGGGGAACAGTTCCTGTAGGTGCTGACTCTCACTGGGGAACAGTTCC
The DNA here is from genome assembly GCF_036365525.1 of Heterodontus francisci. NCBI lineage: Eukaryota > Metazoa > Chordata > Chondrichthyes > Heterodontiformes > Heterodontidae > Heterodontus > Heterodontus francisci. Next base: position 55,846,687 of record NC_090405.1, read on the forward strand.
TGAAGGTGCTGACTATCACTTGGGGACGGTTCCTGAAGGTGCTGACTCTCACTGGGTTTCAGTTCCTGAAGGTGCTGACTCTCACTGGGAAACAGTTCCTGAAGGTGCTGACTCTCACTGGGGGACAGTTACTGAAGGTGCTGACTCTCACTGGGATCCAGTTCCTGAAGGTACTGAATCTCACTGGGGGATAGTTCCTGAAGGTGCTGACTATCACTGGGATACAGTTCCTGAAGGTGCTGACTCTCATTGGGGGACAGTTCCTGAAGGTGCTGACTCTCACTGGGGGACAGTTCCTGAAGGTGCTGACTCTCACTGGGATACAGTTCCTGAAGGTGCTGACTCTCACTGGGGAACATTTCCTGAAGGTGCTGACTCTGACTGGGATACAGTTCCTGAAGGTGCTGACTCTCACTGGGGGACAGTTCCTGAAGGTGCTGACTCTCACTGGGGGACAGTTCCTGAAGGTGCTGACTCTCACTGTGATACAGTTCCTGAAGGTGCTGACTCTCACTGGGGTACAGTTGCTGAAGGTGCTGACTCTCACTGGGGGACAGTTCCTGAAGGTGCTGACTCTCACTGGGGGTTAGTTCCTGCAGGTGCTGACGCTCACTGGGATACAGTTCCTGAAGCTGCTGACTCTCACTGGGGGACAGTTCCTGAAGGTGCTGACTCTGACTTGGATACAGTTCCTGAGGGGCTGACTCTCACTGGGATACAGTTCCTGAAGCTGCTGACTCTCACTGGGGGACAGTTCCTGAAGGTGCTGACTCTGACTTGGATACAGTTCCTGAGGGGCTGACTCTCACTGGGGGACAGTTCCTGAAGGTGCTGACTCTCACTGTGATACAGTTCCTGAAGGTGCTGACTCTCACTGGGGGAGAGTTGCTGAAGGTGGTGAGTCTCACTGGGGGACAGTTCCTGAAGGTGCTGACTCTCACTGGGAAACAGTTCCTGAAGGTTCTGACACTCACTGGGGCACAGTTCCTGAAGGTGCTGACTCTCACTGGGATACAGTTCCTGAAGGTGATGACTCTCACTGGTGGACAGTTCCTGAAGGTGCTGACTCTCACTGGGGGACAGTTCCTGAAGGTGATGACTCTCACTGGTGGACAGTTCCTGAAGGTGATGACTCTCACTGGTGGACAGTTCCTGAAGGTGCTGACTCTCACTGGGGGACAGTTCCTGAAGGTGCTGACTCTCACTGGGGGACAATTCCTGAAAGTGCTGACTCTCACTTGGGGACAGTTCCTGAAGGTGCTGACTCTCACTGGGGGACGGTTCCTGAAGGTGCTGTCTGTCACTGGGATACAGTTCCTGAAGGTGCTGACTCTCACTGGGATACAGTTCCTGAAGGTGCTGACTCTCACTGGGATACAGTTCCTGAAGGTGCTGACTCTCACTGGGGGACAGTTCCTGAAGGTGCTGACACTCACTGGGGGACAGTTCCTGAAGGTGCTGACTCTCACTGGGATACAGTTCCTGAAGGTGCTGACTCTCACTGTGATACAGTTCCTGAAGGTGCTGACTCTCACTGGGGGACGGTTCCTGAAGGTGCTGACTCTCACTGGGTGACAGTTCCTGAAGGTGCTGACTCTCACTGTGATACAGTTCCTGAAGGTGCTGACTCTCACTGGGGGACGGTTCCTGAAGATGCTGACTCTCACTGGGGGACGGTTCCTGAAGATGCTGACTCTCACTGGGGGACAGTTCCTGAAGGTGCTGACTCTCACTGTGATACAGTTCCTGAAGGTGCTGACTCTCACTGGGGGACGGTTCCTGAAGATGCTGACTCTCACTGGGGGACAGTTCCTGAAGGTGCTGACTCTCACTGGGGGACAGTTCCTGAAGGTGCTGACTCTCACTGGGGGACGGTTCCGGAAGATGCTGACTCTCACTGTGATACAGTTCCTGAAGGTGCTGACTGTCACTGGGGGACGGTTCCTGAAGGTGCTGACTCTCACTGGGATACAGTTCCTGAAGGTGCTGACTCTCACTGTGATACAGTTCCTGAAGGTGCTGACTCTCACTGGGGGACGGTTCCTGAAGATGCTGACTCTCACTGGGGGACAGTTCCTGAAGGTGCTGACTCTCACTGTGATACAGTTCCTGAAGGTGCTGACTCTCACTGGGGGACGGTTCCTGAAGGTGCTGACTCTCACTGGGATACAGTTCCTGAAGGTGCTGACTCTCACTGTGATACAGTTCCTGAAGGTGCTGACTCTCACTGTGATACAGTTCCTGAAGGTGCTGACTCTCACTGTGATACATTTCCTGAAGGTGCTGACTCTCACTGGGATCCAGTTCCTGAAGGTACTAAATCTCACTGGGGGATAGTTCCTGAAGGTGCTGACTCTCACTGGGATACATTTCCTGAAGGTGCTGACTCTCACTGGGATCCAGTTCCTGAAGGTACTAAATCTCACTGGGGGATAGTTCCTGAAGGTGCTGACTCTCACTGGGGGACAGTTCCTGAAGGTACTAAATCTCACTGGGGGACGGTTCCTGAAGATGCTGACTCTCACTGCGATACACTTCCTGAAGGTACTAAATCTCACTGGGATACAGTTCCTGAAGGTGCTGACACTCACTGGGGGAGAGTTCCTGAAGGTGCTGACTCTCACTGGGGAACAGTTCCTAAAGTTGCTGACTCTCACTGGGATCCAGTTCCTGAAGGTACTAAATCTCACTGGGATACAGTTCCTGAAGGTGCTGAGGCTCACTGGGGGACAGTTCCTAAAGTTGCTGACTCTCACTGGGATACAGTTCCTGAAGGTGCTGACTCTCACTGGGGAACAGTTCCTAAAGTTGCTGACTCTCACTGGGGAACAGTTCCTGAAGGTGCTGACTCTCACTGGGGGACGGTTCCTGAAGGTGCTGATTCTCACTGGGATCCAGTTCCTGAAGCTGCTGACTCTCACTGGGATACAGTTCCTGAAGGTGCTGATTCTCATTGGGGGACAGTTCCTGAAGGTGCTGACTCTCACTGGGGAACAGTTCCTGAAGGTGCTGACTCTGACTGGGATACAGTTCCTGAAGGTGCTGACTCTCACTGGGGGACAGTTCCTGAAGGTGCTGACTCTCACTGTGATACAGTTCCTGAAGGTGCTGACTCTCACTGGGGGACAGTTCCTGAAGGTGCTGACTGTCACGGGGGGACAGTTCCTGAAGGTGCTGACTCTCACTGTGATACAGTTCCTGAAGGTGCTGACTCTCACTGGGGGACACTTGCTGAAGGTGCTGACTCTCACTGGGGGACAGTTCCTGAAGGTGCTGACTGTCACTGGGGGTTAGTTCCTGAAGGTGCTGACGCTCACTAGGATACAGTTCCTGAAGGTGCTGACTGTCACGGGGGGACAGTTCCTGAAGATGCTGACTCTCACTGGGAAACAGTTCCTGAAGGTTCTGACACTCACTGGGGCACAGTTCCTGAAGGTGCTGACTCTCACTGGGATACAGTTCCTGAAGGTGATGACTCTCACTGGGGGACAGTTCCTGAAGGTGCTGACTCTCACTGGGGGACAGTCCCTGAAGGTGCTGACTCTCACTGGGGGACAATTCCTGAAAGTGCTGACTCTCACTGGGGGACAGTTCTTGAAGGTGCTGACTCTCACTGGGGGACAGTTCCTGAAGGTGCTGATTCTCATTGGGGGACAGTTCCTGAAGTTGCTGACTCTCACTGGGGGACAGTTCCTGAAGGTGCTGACTATCACTGGGGGACAGTTCCTGAAGGTGCTGACTCTCACTGGGATACAGTTCCTGAAGGTGCTGATTCTCATTGGGGGACAGTTCCTGAAGGTGCTGACTCTCACTGGGGTACAGTTCCTGAAGGTGCTGACTCTCACTGGGGAACAGTTCCTGAAGGTGCTGACTCTGACTGGGATACAGTTCCTGAAGGTGCTGACTCTCACTGGGGGACAGTTCCTGAAGGTGCTGACTCTCACTGTGATACAGTTCCTGAAGGTGCTGACTCTCACTGGGGGACAGTTGCTGAAGGTGCTGACTCTCACTGGGGGACAGTTGCTGAAGGTGCTGACTGTCACGGGGGGACAGTTCCTGAAGGTGCTGACTCTCACTGTGATACAGTTCCTGAAGGTGCTGACTCTCACTGGGGGACAGTTGCTGAAGGTGCTGACTCTCACTGGGGGACAGTTCCTGAAGGTGCTGACTGTCACTGGGGGTTAGTTCCTGAAGGTGCTGACGCTCACTGGGATACAGTTCCTGAAGGTGCTGACTGTCACCGGGGGACAGTTCCTGAAGGTTCTGACACTCACTGGGGCACAGTTCCTGAAGGTCCTGACTCTCACTGGGATACAGTTCCTGAAGGTGATGACTCTCACTGGGGGACAGTTCCTGAAGGTGCTGACTCTCACTGGGGGACAGTCCCTGAAGGTGCTGACTCTCACTGGGGACAATTCCTGAAAGTGCTGACTCTCACTTGGGGACAGTTCTTGAAGGTGCTGACTCTCACTGGGGGACGGTTCCTGAAGGTGCTGACTCTCACTGCGATACACTTCCTGCAGGGGCTGACTCTCACTGGGGGACAGTTCCTGAAGGTGCTGACTATCACTAGGGGACAGTTCCTGAAGGTGCTGACTCTCACTGGGATACAGTTCCTGAAGGTGCTGACTCTCACTGGGATGCAGTTCCTGAAGGTGCTGACTCTCACTGGGGGACAGTTCCTGAGGGTGCTGACTCTCACTGGGGGACAATTCCTGAAGGTGCTGACTCTCACTGTGATACAGTTCCTGAAGGTGCTGACTCTCACTGGGATACAGTTCCTGAATGTGCTGACTCTCACTGGGATACAGTTCCTGAAGGTGCTGACTCTCACTGGGGGTTAGTTCCTGAAGGTGCTGACTCTCACTGGGATACAGTTCCTGAAGGTGCTGACTCTCACTGAGGGACGGTTCCTGAAGATGCTGACTCTCACTGGGATACAGTTCCTGAAGGTGCTGACTCTCACGGGGGCACAGCTCCTGAAGGTGCTGACGCTCACTGGGATACAGTTCCTGAAGGTGCTGACTCTCACTGGGGGACAGTTTCTGAAGGTGCTGACTCTCACTGGGGGACAGTTCCTGAAGGTGCTGACGCTCACTGGGGGACAGTTCCTGAAGGTGCTGACTCTCACTGGGGGACAGTTCCTGAAGGTGCTGACTCTCACTGGGGGACAGTTCCTGAAGGTGCTGACTCTCACTTGGGGACAGTTCCTGAAGCTGCCGATTCTCACTGGGATACAGTTCCTGAAGGTGCTGACTCTCACTGGGATACAGTTCCTGAAGGTGCTGATTCTCATTGGGGGACAGTTCCTGAAGGTACTGACTCTCACTGGGGTACAGTTCCTGAAGGTGCTGACTCTCACTGGGGGACAGTTCCTGAAGGTGCTGACTCTCACTGGGGGACAGTTCCTGAAGGTGCTGACTCTCACTGGGGGACAGTTCCTGAAGGTGCTGACTCTCACTGGGATAAAGTTCCTGAATGTGCTGACTCTCACTGGGGGACAGTTCCTGAAGGTGCTGACTCTCACTGGGATAAAGTTCCTGAATGTGCTGACTCTCACTGGGGAACAGTTCCTGAAGGTGCTGACTCTGACTGGGGAACAGTTCCTGAAGGTGCTGACTCTGACTGGGATACAGTTCCTGAAGGTGCTGACTCTCACTGAGGGACAGTTCCTGAAGGTGTTGACTCTCACTGTGATACAGTTCCTGAAGGAGCTGACTCTCACTGGGGGACAGTTGCTGAAGGTGCTGACTCTCACTGGGGGACAGTTCCTGAAGGTGCTGACTCTCACTGGGGGTTAGTTCCTGAAGGTGCTGACTCTCACTGGGATACAGTTCCTGAAGGTGCTGACTCTCACTGGGGGACAGTTCCTGAAGATGCTGACTCTCACTGGGATACAGTTCCTGAAGGTGCTGACTCTCACTGGGGCACAGTTCCTGAAGGTGCTGACTCTCACTGGGATACAGTTCCTGAAGGTGCTGACTCTCACTGGGGGACAGTTCCTGAAGGTGCTGACTCTCACTTGGGGTCAGTTCCTGAAGGTGCTGACTCTCACTGGGGGACAATTCCTGAAGGTGCTGACTCTCACTGTGATACAGTTCCTGAAGGTGCTGACGCTCACTGGGATAAAGTTCCTGAATGTGCTGACTCTCACTGGGACACAGTTCCTGAAGGTGCTGACGCTCACTGGGATAAAGTTCCTGAATGTGCTGACTCTCACTGGGACACAGTTCCTGAAGGTGCTGACTCTCACTGGGGAACAGTTCCTGAAGGTGCTGACTCTGACTGGGATACAGTTCCTGAAGGTGCTGACTCTCACTGAGGGACAGTTCCTGAAGGTGCTGACTCTCACTGTGATACAGTTCCTGAAGGTGCTGACTCTGACTGGGATACAGTTCCTGAAGGTGCTGACTCTCACTGAGGGACAGTTCCTGAAGGTGCTGACTCTCACTGTGATACAGTTCCTGAAGGTGCTGACTCTCACTGGGGGACAGTTGCTGAAGGTGCTGACTCTCACTGGGGGACAGTTCCTGAAGGTGCTGACTCTCACTGGGATACAGTTCCTGAAGGTGCTGACTCTCACTGAGGGACAGTTCCTGAAGGTGCTGACTCTCACTGTGATACAGTTCCTGAAGGTGCTGACTCTCACTGGGGGACAGTTGCTGAAGGTGCTGACTCTCACTGGGACACAGTTCCTGAAGGTGCTGACTCTCACTGGGGAACAGTTCCTGAAGGTGCTGACTCTCACTGGGACACAGTTCCTGAAGGTGCTGACTCTCACTGGGGGACAGTTCCTGAAGGTGCTGACTCTGACTGGGGAACAGTTCCTGAAGGTGCTGACTCTGACTGGGATACAGTTCCTGAAGGTGCTGACTCTCACTGAGGGACAGTTCCTGAAGGTGCTGACTCTCACTGGGGGACAGTTCCTGAAGGTGCTGACTCTGACTGGGGAACAGTTCCTGAAGGTGCTGACTCTGACTGGGATACAGTTCCTGAAGGTGCTGACTCTCACTGAGGGACAGTTCCTGAAGGTGCTGACTCTCACTGTGATACAGTTCCTGAAGGTGCTGACTCTCACTGGGGGACAGTTGCTGAAGGTGCTGACTCTCACTGGGGGACAGTTCCTGAAGGTGCTGACTCTCACTGGGGGTTAGTTCCTGAAGGTGCTGACTCTCACTGGGATACAGTTGCTGAAGGTGCTGACTCTCACTGGGGGACAATTCCTGAAGATGCTGACTTTCACTGGGATACAGTTCCTGAAGGTGCTGACTCTCACTGGGGCACAGTTCCTGAAGGTGCTGACTCTCACTGGGATACAGTTCCTGAAGGTGCTGACTCTCACTGGGGGACAGTTCCTGAAGGTGCTGACTCTCACTGGGGGACAGTTCCTGAAGGTGCTGACTCACACTGGGGGACAATTCCTGAAAGTGCTGACTCTCACTTGGGGACAGTTCCTGAAGGTGCTGACTCTCACTTGGGGACAGTTCCTGAAGGTGCTGACTCTCACTGGGGGACAGTTCCTGAAGGTGCTGACTCTCACTGGGATAAAGTTCCTGAATGTGCTGAGTCTCACTGGGGGATAGTTCCTGAAGGTGCTGACTCTCACTGGGATACAGTTCCTGAAGGTGCTGACTCTCACTGGGGGACAGTTCCTGAAGGTGCTGACACTCACTGGGGGTTAGTTCCTGAAGGTGCTGACTCTCACTGGGATACAGTTCCTGAAGGTGCTGACTCTCACTGGGGGACGGTTCCTGAAGGTGCTGACTCTCACTGGGGGACAGTTCCTGAAGGTGCTGACTCTCACTGGGGGACAGTTCCTGAAGGTGCTGACTCTCACTGGGGGACAGTTCCTGAAGGTGCTGACTCTCACTTGGGCACAGTTCCTGAAGCTGCTGATTCTCACTGGGATCCAGTTCCTGAAGGTGCTGACTCTCACTGGGATACAGTTCCTGAAGGTGCTGACTCTCACTGGGGGACAGTTCCTGAAGGTGCTGACTCTCACTGGGGGACAGTTCCTGAAGGTGCTGACTCTCACTGGGGGACAGTTCCTGAAGGTGCTGACTCTCACTGGGGGACAGTTCCTGAAGCTGCTGATTCTCATTGGGGGTCAGTTCCTGAAGGTGCTGACTCTCACTGGGATACAGTTCCTGAAGGTGCTGACTCTCACTGGGGGACAGTTCCTGAAGGTGCTGACTCTCACTGGGGGACAGTTCCTGAAGCTGCTGATTCTCATTGGGGGTCAGTTCCTGAAGGTGCTGATTCTCACTGGGATCCAGTTCCTGAAGGTGCTGATTCTCACTGGGGGACAGTTCCTGAAGATGCTGACTCTCACTGGGGGACAGTTCCTGAAGGGGCTGACTCTGACTGGGGAACAGTTCCTGAAGGGGCTGACTCTGACTGGGATACAGTTCCTGAAGGTGCTGACTCTCACTTAGGGACAGTTCCTGAAGGTGCTGACTCTCACTGGGGGTTAGTTCCTGAAGGTGCTGACTCTCACTGGGATACAGTTCCTGAAGGTGCTGACTCTCACTGGGGGTTAGTTCCTGAAGGTGCTGACTCTCACTGGGATACAGTTCCTGAAGGTGCTGACTCTCACTGGGGGACAGTTCCTGAAGATGCTGACTCTCACTGGGATACAGTTCCTGAAGGTGCTGAATCTCACTGGGGCACAGTTCCTGAAGGTGCTGACTCTCACTGGGATACAGTTCCTGAAGGTGCTGACTCTCACTGGGGGACAGTTCCTGAAGGTGCTGACTCTCACTGGGGGACAGTTCCTGAAGGTGCTGACTCACACTGGGGGACAATTCCTGAAAGCGCTGACTCTCACTTGGGGACAGTTCCTGAAGGTGCTGACTCTCACTGGGGGACAGTTCCTGAAGGTGCTGACTCTCACTTGGGGACAGTTCCTGAAGCTGCTGATTCTCACTGGGATCCAGTTCCTGAAGGTGCTGACTCTCACTGGGATACAGTTCCTGAAGGTGCTGATTCTCATTGGGGGACAGTTCCTGAAGGTGCTGACTCTCACTGGGATACAGTTCCTGAAGGTGCTGACTGTCACTGGGATGCAGTTCCTGAAGGTGCTGACTCTCACTGGGGGACAGTTCCTGAAGGTGCTGACTCTCACTGGGGGACAATTCCTGAAAGTGCTGACTCTCACTTGGGGACAGTTCCTGAAGGTGTTGACTCTCACTGGGATACAGTTCCTGAAGGTGCTGACTCTCACTGGGATACAGTTCCTGAAGGTGCTGACTCTCACTGGGGGACAGGTCCTGAAGGTGCTGACTCTCATTGGGGGACAGTTCCTGAAGGTGCTGACTCTCATTGGGGGACAGTTCCTGAAGGTGCTGACTCTCACTGGGGGTTAGTTCCTGAAGGTGCTGACTCTCACTGGGGGATACAGTTCTTGAAGGTGCTGACTCTCACTGGGATACAGTTCCTGAAGGTGCTGACTCTCACTGGGGCACAGTTCTTGAAGGTGCTGACTCTCATTGGGATACAGTTCCTGAAGGTGCTGACTCTCACTGGGGGACAGTTCCTGAAGGTGCTGACTCTCACTGGGGTACAGTTCCTGAAGGTGCTGACTCTCACTGGGGGACAGTTCCTGAAGGTGCTGACTCTCACTGGGATACAGTTCCTGAAGGTGCTGACTCTGACTGGGGAACAGTTCCTGAATGTGCTGACTCTCATTGGGATACAGTTCCTGAAGGTGCTGACTCTCACTGGGGGTTAGTTCCTGAAGGTGCTGACTCTCACTGGGGGATACAGTTCTTGAAGGTGCTGACTCTCATTGGGATACAGTTCCTGAAGGTGCTGACTCTCACTGGGGGACAGTTCCTGAAGGTGCTGACTCTCACTGGGGTACAGTTCCTGAAGGTGCTGACTCTCACTGGGGAACAGTTCCTGAAGGTGCTGACTCTGACTGGGATACAGTTCCTGAAGGTGCTGACTCTCACTGGGGGACAGTTCCTGAAGGTGCTGACTCTCACTGTGATACAGTTCCTGAAGGTGCTGACTCTCACTGGGGGACAGTTCCTGAAGGTGCTGACTCTGACTGGGATACAGTTCCTGAAGGTGCTGACTGTCACTGGGGGACAGTTCCTGAAGGTGCTGACTCTGACTGGGGAACAGTTCCTGAAGGTGCTGACTCTGACTGGGATACAGTTCCTGAAGGTGCTGACTGTCACGGGGGGACAGTTCCTGAAGGTGCTGACTCTCACTGTGATACAGTTCCTGAAGGTGCTGACTCTCACTGGGGGACAGTTGCTGAAGGTGCTGACTCTCACTGGGGGACAGTTCCTGAAGGTGCTGACTGTCACTGGGGGTTAGTTCCTGAAGGTGCTGACGCTCACTGGGATACAGTTCCTGAAGGTGCTGACTGTCACCGGGGGACAGTTCCTGAAGATGCTGACTCTCACTGGGAAACAGTTCCTGAAGGTTCTGACACTCACTGGGGCACAGTTCCTGAAGGTGCTGACTCTCACTGGGATACAGTTCCTGAAGGTGATGACTCTCACTGGGGGACAGTTCCTGAAGGTGCTGACTCTCACTGGGGGACAGTCCCTGAAGGTGCTGACTCTCACTGGGGACAATTCCTGAAAGTGCTGACTCTCACTTGGGGACAGTTCTTGAAGGTGCTGACTCTCACTGGGGGACGGTTCCTGAAGGTGCTGACTCTCACTGCGATACACTTCCTGCAGGGGCTGACTCTCACTGGGATGCAGTTCCTGAAGGTGCTGATTCTCATTGGGGGACAGTTCCTGAAGTTGCTGACTCTCACTGGGGGACAGTTCCTGAAGGTGCTGACTCTCACTGGGATACAGTTCCTGAAGGTGCTGACTCTCACTGGGATGCAGTTCCTGAAGGTGCTGACTCTCACTGGGGGACAGTTCCTGAGGGTGCTGACTCTCACTGGGGGACAATTCCTGAAGGTGCTGACTCTCACTGTGATACAGTTCCTGAAGGTGCTGACTCTCACTGGGATACAGTTCCTGAATGTGCTGACTCTCACTGGGATACAGTTCCTGAAGGTGCTGACTCTCACTGGGGGTTAGTTCCTGAAGGTGCTGACTCTCACTGGGATACAGTTCCTGAAGGTGCTGACTCTCACTGAGGGACGGTTCCTGAAGATGCTGACTCTCACTGGGATACAGTTCCTGAAGGTGCTGACTCTCACGGGGGCACAGCTCCTGAAGGTGCTGACGCTCACTGGGATACAGTTCCTGAAGGTGCTGACTCTCACTGGGGGACAGTTCCTGAAGGTGCTGACTCTCACTGGGGGACAGTTCCTGAAGGTGCTGACGCTCACTGGGGGACAGTTCCTGAAGGTGCTGACTCTCACTGGGGGACAGTTCCTGAAGGTGCTGACTCTCACTGGGGGACAGTTCCTGAAGGTGCTGACTCTCACTTGGGGACAGTTCCTGAAGCTGCCGATTCTCACTGGGATACAGTTCCTGAAGGTGCTGACTCTCACTGGGATACAGTTCCTGAAGGTGCTGATTCTCATTGGGGGACAGTTCCTGAAGGTACTGACTCTCACTGGGGTACAGTTCCTGAAGGTGCTGACTCTCACTGGGGTACAGTTCCTGAAGGTGCTGACTCTCACTGGGGGACAGTTCCTGAAGGTGCTGACTCTCACTGGGGGACAGTTCCTGAAGGTGCTGACTCTCACTGGGATACAGTTCCTGAAGGTGCTGACTCTCACTGGGGGACAGTTCCTGAAGGTGCTGACTCTCAATGGGATACAGTTCCTGAAGGTGCTGACTCTCACTGGGGGACAGTTCCTGAAGGTGCTGACTCTCAATGGGATACAGTTCCTGAAGGTGCTGACTCTCACTGGGGGACAGTTCCTGAAGGTGCTGACTCTCACTGGGATACAGTTCCTGAAGGTGCTGACTCTCACTGGGGGACAGTTCCTGAAGGTGCTGACTCTGACTGGGGGACAGTTCCTGAAGGTGCTGACTCTCACTGGGGGACAGTTCCTGAAGGTGCTGACTCTCACTGGGGGACAGTTCCTGAAGGTGCTGACTCTCACTGGGGGACAGTTCCTGAAGGTGCTGACTCTCACTGGGGGACAGTTCCTGAAGGTGCTGACTCTCACTGGGGGACAGTTCCTGAATGTGCTGACTCTCACTGGGGGACAGTTCCTGAAGGTGCTGACTCTGACTGGGGAACAGTTCCTGAAGGTGCTGACTCTGACTGGGATACAGTTCCTGAAGGTGCTGACTCTCACTGAGGGACAGTTCCTGAAGGAGCTGACTCTCACTGGGGGACAGTTGCTGAAGGTGCTGACTCTCACTGGGGGACAGTTCCTGAAGGTGCTGACTCTCACTGGGGGTTAGTTCCTGAAGGTGCTGACTCTCACTGGGGGACAGTTCCTGAAGGTGCTGACTCTCACTTGGGGACAGTTCCTGAAGCTGCCGATTCTCACTGGGATACAGTTCCTGAAGGTGCTGACTCTCACTGGGATACAGTTCCTGAAGGTGCTGATTCTCATTGGGGGACAGTTCCTGAAGGTACTGACTCTCACTGGGGTACAGTTCCTGAAGGTGCTGACTCTCACTGGGGTACAGTTCCTGAAGGTGCTGACTCTCACTGGGGGACAGTTCCTGAAGGTGCTGACTCTCACTGGGGGACAGTTCCTGAAGGTGCTGACTCTCACTGGGATACAGTTCCTGAAGGTGCTGACTCTCACTGGGGGACAGTTCCTGAAGGTGCTGACTCTCAATGGGATACAGTTCCTGAAGGTGCTGACTCTCACTGGGGGACAGTTCCTGAAGGTGCTGACTCTCAATGGGATACAGTTCCTGAAGGTGCTGACTCTCACTGGGGGACAGTTCCTGAAGGTGCTGACTCTCACTGGGATACAGTTCCTGAAGGTGCTGACTCTGACTGGGGGACAGTTCCTGAAGGTGCTGACTCTCACTGGGGGACAGTTCCTGAAGGTGCTGACTCTCACTGGGGGACAGTTCCTGAAGGTGCTGACTCTCACTGGGGGACAGTTCCTGAAGGTGCTGACTCTCACTGGGGGACAGTTCCTGAAGGTGCTGACTCTCACTGGGGGACAGTTCCTGAATGTGCTGACTCTCACTGGGGGACAGTTCCTGAAGGTGCTGACTCTGACTGGGGAACAGTTCCTGAAGGTGCTGACTCTGACTGGGATACAGTTCCTGAAGGTGCTGACTCTCACTGAGGGACAGTTCCTGAAGGAGCTGACTCTCACTGGGGGACAGTTGCTGAAGGTGCTGACTCTCACTGGGGGACAGTTCCTGAAGGTGCTGACTCTCACTGGGGGTTAGTTCCTGAAGGTGCTGACTCTCACTGGGATACAGTTCCTGAAGGTGCTGACTCTCACTGGGATACAGTTCCTGAAGGTGCTGACTCTCACTGGGATACAGTTCCTGAAGGTGCTGACTCTCACTGGGGGACAGTTCCTGAAGGTGCTGACTCTCACTGGGATAAAGTTCCTGAATGTGCTGACTCTCACTGGGGGACAGTTCCTGAAGGTGCTGACTCTCACTGTGATACAGTTGCTGAAGGTGCTGACTCTCACTGTGATACAGTTCCTGAATTTGCTGACTCTGACTGGGGAACAGTTCCTGAAGGTGCTGACTCTCACTGAGGGACAGTTCCTGAAGGTGCTGACTCTCACTGTGATACAGTTGCTGAAGGTGCTGACTCTCACTGTGATACAGTTGCTGAAGGTGCTGACTCTCACTGGGGGACGGTTCCTGAAGGTGCTGACTCTCACTGTGATACAGTTCCTGAAGGTGCTGACTCTCACTGTGATACAGTTCCTGAAGGTGCTGACTCTCACTGGGGGACAGTTGCTGAAGGTGCTGACTCTCACTGGGGGACAGTTCCTGAAGGTGCTGACTCTCACTGGGGGTTAGTTCCTGAAGGTGCTGACTCTCACTGGGATACAGTTGCTGAAGGTGCTGACTCTCACTGGGGGACAATTCCTGAAGATGCTGACTTTCACTGGGATACAGTTCCTGAAGGTGCTGACTCTCACTGGGGCACAGTTCCTGAAGGTGCTGACTCTCACTGGGATACAGTTCCTGAAGGTGCTGACTCTCACTGGGGGACAGTTCCTGAAGGTGCTGACTCTCACTGGGGGACAGTTCCTGAAGGTGCTGACTCACACTGGGGGACAATTCCTGAAAGTGCTGACTCTCACTTGGGGACAGTTCCTGAAGGTGCTGACTCTCACTGGGGGACGGTTCCTGAAGGTGCTGACTCTCACTTGGGGACAGTTCCTGAAGGTGCTGACTCTCACTGGGGGACAGTTCCTGAAGGTGCTGACTCTCACTGGGATAAAGTTCCTGAATGTGCTGAGTCTCACTGGGGGATAGTTCCTGAAGGTGCTGACTCTCACTGGGATACAGTTCCTGAAGGTGCTGACTCTCACTGGGGGACAGTTCCTGAAGGTGCTGACTCTGACTGGGGAACAGTTCCTGAAGGTGCTGACTCTCACTGAGGGACAGTTCCTGAAGGTGCTGACTCTCACTGTGATACAGTTCCTGAAGGTGCTGACTCTCACTGGGGGACAGTTGCTGAAGGTGCTGACTCTCACTGGGGGACAGTTCCTGAAGGTGCTGACTCTCACTGGGGGTTAGTTCCTGAAGGTGCTGACTCTCACTGGGATACAGTTGCTGAAGGTGCTGACTCTCACTGGGGGACAATTCCTGAAGATGCTGACTTTCACTGGGATACAGTTCCTGAAGGTGCTGACTCTCACTGGGGCACAGTTCCTGAAGGTGCTGACTCTCACTGTGATAAAGTTCCTGAAGGTACTGACTCTCACTGGGGTACAGTTCCTGAAGGTGCTGACTCTCACTGGGGTACAGTTCCTGAAGGTGCTGACTCTCACTGGGGGACAGTTCCTGAAGGTGCTGACTCTCACTGGGGGACAGTTCCTGAAGGTGCTGACTCTCACTGGGATACAGTTCCTGAAGGTGCTGACTCTCACTGGGGGACAGTTCCTGAAGGTGCTGACTCTCAATGGGATACAGTTCCTGAAGGTGCTGACTCTCACTGGGGGACAGTTCCTGAAGGTGCTGACTCTCAATGGGATACAGTTCCTGAAGGTGCTGACTCTCACTGGGGGACAGTTCCTGAAGGTGCTGACTCTCACTGGGATACAGTTCCTGAAGGTGCTGACTCTCACTGGGGGACAGTTCCTGAAGGTGCTGACTCTGACTGGGGGACAGTTCCTGAAGGTGCTGACTCTCACTGGGGGACAGTTCCTGAAGGTGCTGACTCTCACTGGGGGACAGTTCCTGAAGGTGCTGACTCTCACTGGGGGACAGTTCCTGAAGGTGCTGACTCTCACTGGGGGACAGTTCCTGAAGGTGCTGACTCTCACTGGGGGACAGTTCCTGAATGTGCTGACTCTCACTGGGGGACAGTTCCTGAAGGTGCTGACTCTGACTGGGGAACAGTTCCTGAAGGTGCTGACTCTGACTGGGATACAGTTCCTGAAGGTGCTGACTCTCACTGAGGGACAGTTCCTGAAGGAGCTGACTCTCACTGGGGGACAGTTGCTGAAGGTGCTGACTCTCACTGGGGGACAGTTCCTGAAGGTGCTGACTCTCACTGGGGGTTAGTTCCTGAAGGTGCTGACTCTCACTGGGATACAGTTCCTGAAGGTGCTGACTCTCACTGGGATACAGTTCCTGAAGGTGCTGACTCTCACTGGGATACAGTTCCTGAAGGTGCTGACTCTCACTGGGGGACAGTTCCTGAAGGTGCTGACTCTCACTGGGATAAAGTTCCTGAATGTGCTGACTCTCACTGGGGGACAGTTCCTGAAGGTGCTGACTCTCACTGTGATACAGTTGCTGAAGGTGCTGACTCTCACTGTGATACAGTTCCTGAATTTGCTGACTCTGACTGGGGAACAGTTCCTGAAGGTGCTGACTCTCACTGAGGGACAGTTCCTGAAGGTGCTGACTCTCACTGTGATACAGTTGCTGAAGGTGCTGACTCTCACTGTGATACAGTTGCTGAAGGTGCTGACTCTCACTGGGGGACGGTTCCTGAAGGTGCTGACTCTCACTGTGATACAGTTCCTGAAGGTGCTGACTCTCACTGTGATACAGTTCCTGAAGGTGCTGACTCTCACTGGGGGACAGTTGCTGAAGGTGCTGACTCTCACTGGGGGACAGTTCCTGAAGGTGCTGACTCTCACTGGGGGTTAGTTCCTGAAGGTGCTGACTCTCACTGGGATACAGTTGCTGAAGGTGCTGACTCTCACTGGGGGACAATTCCTGAAGATGCTGACTTTCACTGGGATACAGTTCCTGAAGGTGCTGACTCTCACTGGGGCACAGTTCCTGAAGGTGCTGACTCTCACTGGGATACAGTTCCTGAAGGTGCTGACTCTCACTGGGGGACAGTTCCTGAAGGTGCTGACTCTCACTGGGGGACAGTTCCTGAAGGTGCTGACTCACACTGGGGGACAATTCCTGAAAGTGCTGACTCTCACTTGGGGACAGTTCCTGAAGGTGCTGACTCTCACTGGGGGACGGTTCCTGAAGGTGCTGACTCTCACTTGGGGACAGTTCCTGAAGGTGCTGACTCTCACTGGGATAAAGTTCCTGAATGTGCTGAGTCTCACTGGGGGATAGTTCCTGAAGGTGCTGACTCTCACTGGGATACAGTTCCTGAAGGTGCTGACTCTCACTGGGGGACAGTTCCTGAAGGTGCTGACTCTGACTGGGGAACAGTTCCTGAAGGTGCTGACTCTCACTGAGGGACAGTTCCTGAAGGTGCTGACTCTCACTGTGATACAGTTCCTGAAGGTGCTGACTCTCACTGGGGGACAGTTGCTGAAGGTGCTGACTCTCACTGGGGGACAGTTCCTGAAGGTGCTGACTCTCACTGGGGGTTAGTTCCTGAAGGTGCTGACTCTCACTGGGATACAGTTGCTGAAGGTGCTGACTCTCACTGGGGGACAATTCCTGAAGATGCTGACTTTCACTGGGATACAGTTCCTGAAGGTGCTGACTCTCACTGGGGCACAGTTCCTGAAGGTGCTGACTCTCACTGTGATAAAGTTCCTGAAGGTGCTGACTCTCACTGGGATACAGTTCCTGAAGGTGCTGACTCTCACTGGGGGACAGTTGCTGAAGGTGCTGACTCTCACTGGGATAAAGTTCCTGAAGGTGCTGACTCTCACTGGGATACAGTTCCTGAAGGTGCTGACTCTCACTGGGGGACAGTTGCTGAAGGTGCTGACTCTCACTGGGATACAGTTCCTGAAGGTGCTGACTCTCACTGGGGGACAGTTCCTGAAGGTGCTGACTCTCACTGGGGGACAGTTCCTGAAGGTGCTGACTCACACTGGGGGACAATTCCTGAAAGTGCTGACTCTCACTTGGGGACAGTTCCTGAAGGTGCTGACTCTCACTGGGGGACGGTTCCTGAAGGTGCTGACTCTCACTTGGGGACAGTTCCTGAAGGTGCTGACTCTCACTGGGGGACAGTTCCTGAAGGTGCTGACTCTCACTGGGATAAAGTTCCTGAATGTGCTGAGTCTCACTGGGGGATAGTTCCTGAAGGTGCTGACTCTCACTGGGATACAGTTCCTGAAGGTGCTGACTCTCACTGGGGGACAGTTCCTGAAGGTGCTGACACTCACTGGGGGTTAGTTCCTGAAGGTGCTGACTCTCACTGGGATACAGTTCCTGAAGGTGCTGACTCTCACTGGGGGACAGTTCCTGAAGGTGCTGACACTCACTGGGGGTTAGTTCCTGAAGGTGCTGACTCTCACTGGGATACAGTTCCTGAAGGTGCTGACTCTCACTGGGGGACAGTTCCTGAAGGTGCTGACTCTCACTGGGGGACAGTTCCTGAAGGTGCTGACTCACACTGGGGGACAATTCCTGAAAGTGCTGACTCTCACTTGGGGACAGTTCCTGAAGGTGCTGACTCTCACTGGGGGACGGTTCCTGAAGGTGCTGACTCTCACTTGGGGACAGTTCCTGAAGGTGCTGACTCTCACTGGGGGACAGTTCCTGAAGGTGCTGACTCTCACTGGGATAAAGTTCCTGAATGTGCTGAGTCTCACTGGGGGATAGTTCCTGAAGGTGCTGACTCTCACTGGGATACAGTTCCTGAAGGTGCTGACTCTCACTGGGGGACAGTTCCTGAAGGTGCTGACTCTGACTGGGGAACAGTTCCTGAAGGTGCTGACTCTCACTGAGGGACAGTTCCTGAAGGTGCTGACTCTCACTGTGATACAGTTCCTGAAGGTGCTGACTCTCACTGGGGGACAGTTGCTGAAGGTGCTGACTCTCACTGGGGGACAGTTCCTGAAGGTGCTGACTCTCACTGGGGGTTAGTTCCTGAAGGTGCTGACTCTCACTGGGATACAGTTGCTGAAGGTGCTGACTCTCACTGGGGGACAATTCCTGAAGATGCTGACTTTCACTGGGATACAGTTCCTGAAGGTGCTGACTCTCACTGGGGCACAGTTCCTGAAGGTGCTGACTCTCACTGTGATAAAGTTCCTGAAGGTGCTGACTCTCACTGGGATACAGTTCCTGAAGGTGCTGACTCTCACTGGGGGACAGTTGCTGAAGGTGCTGACTCTCACTGGGATACAGTTCCTGAAGGTGCTGACTCTCACTGGGGGACAGTTCCTGAAGGTGCTGACTCTCACTGGGGGACAGTTCCTGAAGGTGCTGACTCACACTGGGGGACAATTCCTGAAAGTGCTGACTCTCACTTGGGGACAGTTCCTGAAGGTGCTGACTCTCACTGGGGGACGGTTCCTGAAGGTGCTGACTCTCACTTGGGGACAGTTCCTGAAGGTGCTGACTCTCACTGGGGGACAGTTCCTGAAGGTGCTGACTCTCACTGGGATAAAGTTCCTGAATGTGCTGAGTCTCACTGGGGGATAGTTCCTGAAGGTGCTGACTCTCACTGGGATACAGTTCCTGAAGGTGCTGACTCTCACTGGGGGACAGTTCCTGAAGGTGCTGACACTCACTGGGGGTTAGTTCCTGAAGGTGCTGACTCTCACTGGGATACAGTTCCTGAAGGTGCTGACTCTCACTGGGGGACAGTTCCTGAAGGTGCTGACTCACACTGGGGGACAATTCCTGAAAGTGCTGACTCTCACTGGGGGACGGTTCCTGAAGGTGCTGACTCTCACTGGGGGACAGTTCCTGAAGGTGCTGACTCTCACTGGGGGACAGTTCCTGAAGGTGCTGAGTCTCACTTGGGCACAGTTCCTGAAGCTGCTGATTCTCACTGGGATCCAGTTCCTGAAGGTGCTGACTCTCACTGGGATACAGTTCCTGAAGGTGCTGATTCTCATTGGGGGTCAGTTCCTGAAGCTGCTGATTCTCACTGGGATCCAGTTCCTGAAGGTGCTGACTCTCACTGGGATACAGTTCCTGAAGGTGCTGATTCTCATTGGGGGTCAGTTCCTGAAGGTGCTGACTCTCACAGGGGTACAGTTCCTGAAGGTGCTGACTCTCACTTGGGCACAGTTCCTGAAGCTGCTGATTCTCACTGGGATCCAGTTCCTGAAGGTGCTGACTCTCACTGGGATACAGTTCCTGAAGGTGCTGATTCTCACAGGGGTACAGTTCCTGAAGGGGCTGACTCTGACTGGGATACAGTTCCTGAAGGTGCTGACTCTCAGTTAGGGACAGTTCCTGAAGGTGCTGACTCTCATTGGGGGTCAGTTCCTGAAGGTGCTGACTCTCACAGGGGTACAGTTCCTGAAGGGGCTGACTCTGACTGGGGAACAGTTCCTGAAGGTGCTGACTCTCACTGGGATCCAGTTCCTGAAGGGGCTGACTCTGACTGGGGAACAGTTCCTGAAGGTGCTGACTCTCACTGGGATACAGTTCCTGAAGGTGCTGACTCTCACAGGGGTACAGTTCCTGAAGGGGCTGACTCTGACTGGGATACAGTTCCTGAAGGTGCTGACTCTCACTTAGGGACAGTTCCTGAAGGTGCTGACTCTCACTGGGGGTTAGTTCCTGAAGGTGCTGACTCTCACTGGGATACAGTTCCTGAAGGTGCTGACTCTCACTGGGGGTTAGTTCCTGAAGGTGCTGACTCTCACTGGGATACAGTTCCTGAAGGTGCTGACTCTCACTGGGGGTTAGTTCCTGAAGGTGCTGACTCTCACTGGGATACAGTTCCTGAAGGTGCTGACTCTCACTGGGATACAGTTCCTGAAGGTGCTGACTCTGACTGGGGAACAGTTCCTGAATGTGCTGACTCTCATTGGGATACAGTTCCTGAAGGTGCTGACTCTCACTGGGATAAAGTTCCTGAATGTGCTGACTCTCACTGGGGGACAGTTCCTGAAGGTGCTGACTCTGACTGGGGAACAGTTCCTGAAGGTGCTGACTCTCACTGGGGGACAGTTCCTGAAGGTGCTGACTCTCACTGGGATACAGTTCCTGAAGGTGCTGACTCTCACTGAGGGACAGTTCCTGAAGGTGTTGACTCTCACTGTGATACAGTTCCTGAAGGTGCTGACTCTCACTGGGATACAGTTCCTGAAGGTGCTGACTCTCACTGGGGGACAGTTCCTGAAGGTGCTGACTCTCACTGGGATACAGTTCCTGAAGGTGCTGACTCTCACTGGGGGACAGTTCCTGAAGGTGCTGACTCTCACTGAGGGACAGTTCCTGAAGGTGCTGACTCTCACTGTGATACAGTTCCTGAAGGTGCTGACTCTCACTGGGGGACAGTTGCTGAAGGTGCTGACTCTCACTGGGGGTTAGTTCCTGAAGGTGCTGACTCTCACTGGGATACAGTTCCTGAAGGTGCTGACTCTCACTGGGGGACAGTTCCTGAAGGTGCTGACTCTCACTGTGATACAGTTCCTGAAGGTGCTGACTCTCACTGGGGGACAGTTCCTGAAGGTGCTGACTCTCACTGTGATACAGTTCCTGAAGGTGCTGACTCTCACTGGGATACAGTTCCTGAAGGTGCTGACTCTCACTGGGATACAGTTCCTGAAGGTGCTGACTCTCACTGTGATACAGTTCCTGAAGGTGCTGACTCTCACTGGGGGACAGTTCCTGAAGGTGCTGACTCTCACTGGGGGTTAGTTCCTGAAGGTGCTGACTCTCACTGGGATACAGTTGCTGAAGGTGCTGACTCTCACTGGGGGACAATTCCTGAAGATGCTGACTCTCACTGGGGGACAGTTCCTGAAGGTGCTGACTCTCACTGGGGGACAGTTCCTGAAGGTGCTGACTCACACTGGGGGACAATTCCTGAAAGTGCTGACTCTCACTTGGGGACAGTTCCTGAAGGTGCTGACTCTCACTGGGGGACGGTTCCTGAAGGTGCTGACTCTCACTTGGGGACAGTTCCTGAAGGTGCTGACTCTCACTGGGGGACAGTTCCTGAAGGTGCTGACTCTCACTGGGATAAAGTTCCTGAATGTGCTGAGTCTCACTGGGGGATAGTTCCTGAAGGTGCTGACTCTCACTGGGATACAGTTCCTGAAGGTGCTGACTCTCACTGGGGGACAGTTCCTGAAGGTGCTGACACTCACTGGGGGTTAGTTCCTGAAGGTGCTGACTCTCACTGGGATACAGTTCCTGAAGGTGCTGACTCTCACTGGGGGACGGTTCCTGAAGGTGCTGACTCTCACTGGGGGACAGTTCCTGAAGGTGCTGACTCTCACTGGGGGACAGTTCCTGAAGGTGCTGACTCTCACTTGGGCACAGTTCCTGAAGCTGCTGATTCTCACTGGGATCCAGTTCCTGAAGGTGCTGACTCTCACTGGGATACAGTTCCTGAAGGTGCTGATTCTCATTGGGGGTCAGTTCCTGAAGCTGCTGATTCTCACTGGGATACAGTTCCTGAAGGTGCTGACTCTCACTGGGGGACGGTTCCTGAAGGTGCTGACTCTCACTGGGGGACAGTTCCTGAAGGTGCTGACTCTCACTGGGGGACAGTTCCTGAAGGTGCTGACTCTCACTTGGGCACAGTTCCTGAAGCTGCTGATTCTCACTGGGATCCAGTTCCTGAAGGTGCTGACTCTCACTGGGATACAGTTCCTGAAGGTGCTGACTCTCACAGGGGTACAGTTCCTGAAGGTGCTGACTCTCACTTGGGCACAGTTCCTGAAGCTGCTGATTCTCACTGGGATCCAGTTCCTGAAGGTGCTGACTCTCACTGGCATACAGTTCCTGAAGGTGCTGATTCTCATTGGGGGTCAGTTCCTGAAGGTGCTGACTCTCACAGGGGTACAGTTCCTGAAGGGGCTGACTCTGACTGGGATACAGTTCCTGAAGGTGCTGACTCTCAGTTAGGGACAGTTCCTGAAGGTGCTGACTCTCATTGGGGGTCAGTTCCTGAAGGTGCTGACTCTCACAGGGGTACAGTTCCTGAAGGGGCTGACTCTGACTGGGATACAGTTCCTGAAGGTGCTGACTCTCACTGGGGGTTAGTTCCTGAAGGTGCTGACTCTCACTGGGATACAGTTCCTGAAGGTGCTGACTCTCACTGGGGGACAGTTCCTGAAGATGCTGACTCTCACTGGGATACAGTTCCTGAAGGTGCTGAATCTCACTGGGGCACAGTTCCTGAAGGTGCTGACTCTCACTGGGGGACAGTTCCTGAAGGTGCTGACTCTCACTGGGGGACAGTTCCTGAAGGTGCTGACTCACACTGGGGGACAATTCCTGAAAGTGCTGACTCTCACTTGGGGACAGTTCCTGAAGGTGCTGACTCTCACTGGGGGACAGTTCCTGAAGGTGCTGACTCTCACTTGGGGACAGTTCCTGAAGCTGCTGATTCTCACTGGGATCCAGTTCCTGAAGGTGCTGACTCTCACTGGGATACAGTTCCTGAAGGTGCTGACTGTCACTGGGATGCAGTTCCTGAAGGTGCTGACTCTCACTGGGGGACAGTTCCTGAAGGCGCTGACTCTCACTGGGGGACAGTTCCTGAAGGTGCTGACTCTCACTGGGGGACAATTCCTGAAAGTGCTGACTCTCACTTGGGGACAGTTCCTGAAGGTACTGACTCTCACTGGGATACAGTTCCTGAAGGTGCTGAATCTCACTGGGGCACAGTTCCTGAAGGTGCTGACTCTCACTGGGGGACAGTTCCTGAAGGTGCTGACTCTCACTGGGGGACAGTTCCTGAAGGTGCTGACTCACACTGGGGGACAATTCCTGAAAGTGCTGACTCTCACTTGGGGACAGTTCCTGAAGGTGCTGACTCTCACTGGGGGACAGTTCCTGAAGGTGCTGACTCTCACTTGGGGACAGTTCCTGAAGCTGCTGATTCTCACTGGGATCCAGTTCCTGAAGGTGCTGACTCTCACTGGGATACAGTTCCTGAAGGTGCTG
This sequence comes from Heterodontus francisci, assembly GCF_036365525.1. Classification (NCBI taxonomy): domain Eukaryota; kingdom Metazoa; phylum Chordata; class Chondrichthyes; order Heterodontiformes; family Heterodontidae; genus Heterodontus; species Heterodontus francisci. The sequence goes on from NC_090405.1 coordinate 55,870,029, forward strand.
ACTGTCACTGGGATGCAGTTCCTGAAGGTGCTGACTCTCACTGGGGGACAGTTCCTGAAGGCGCTGACTCTCACTGGGGGACAGTTCCTGAAGGTGCTGACTCTCACTGGGGGACAATTCCTGAAAGTGCTGACTCTCACTTGGGGACAGTTCCTGAAGGTGTTGACTCTCACTGGGATACAGTTCCTGAAGGTGCTGACTCTCACTGGGATACAGTTCCTGAAGGTGCTGACTCTCACTGGGGGACAGGTCCTGAAGGTGCTGACTCTCATTGGGGGACAGTTCCTGAAGGTGCTGACTCTCATTGGGGGACAGTTCCTGAAGGTGCTGACTCTCACTGGGGGTTAGTTCCTGAAGGTGCTGACTCTCACTGGGGGATACAGTTCTTGAAGGTGCTGACTCTCACTGGGATACAGTTCCTGAAGGTGCTGACTCTCACTGGGGCACAGTTCTTGAAGGTGCTGACTCTCATTGGGATACAGTTCCTGAAGGTGCTGACTCTCACTGGGATACAGTTCCTGAAGGTGCTGACTCTGACTGGGGAACAGTTCCTGAATGTGCTGACTCTCATTGGGATACAGTTCCTGAAGGTGCTGACTCTCACTGGGGGTTAGTTCCTGAAGGTGCTGACTCTCACTGGGGGATACAGTTCTTGAAGGTGCTGACTCTCATTGGGATACAGTTCCTGAAGGTGCTGACTCTCACTGGGGGACAGTTCCTGAAGGTGCTGACTCTCACTGGGGGACAGTTCCTGAAGGTGCTGACTCTCACTGGGGGACAGTTCCTGAAGGTGCTGACTCTGACTGGGGAACAGTTCCTGAAGGTGCTGACTCTCACTGGGGGACAGTTGCTGAAGGTGCTGACTCTGACTGGGATACAGTTCCTGAAGGTGCTGATTCTCACTGAGGGACAGTTCCTGAAGGTGCTGACTCTCACTGGGATAAAGTTCCTGAATGTGCTGACTCTCACTGGGGGACAGTTCCTGAAGGTGCTGACTCTCACTGGGATACAGTTCCTGAAGGTGCTGATTCTCACTGAGGGACAGTTCCTGAAGGTGCTGACTCTCACTGTGATACAGTTCCTGAAGGTGCTGACTCTCACTGGGGGACAGTTGCTGAAGGTGCTGACTCTCACTGGGATACAGTTCCTGAAGGTGCTGACTCTCACTGGGATACAGTTCCTGAAGGTGCTGAATCTCACTGGGGGACAATTCCTGAAGATGCTGACTCTCACTGGGATACAGTTCCTGAAGGTGCTGACTCTCACTGGGGCACAGTTGCTGAAGGTGCTGACTCTCACTGGGATACAGTTCCTGAAGGTGCTGACTCTCACTGGGGGACAGTTCCTGAAGGTGCTGACTCTCACTGGGGGACAGTTCCTGAAGGCGCTGACTCACACTGGGGGACAATTCCTGAAAGTGCTGACTCTCACTTGGGGACACTTCCTGCAGGTGCTGACTCTCACTGGGATACAGTTCCTGAAGGTGCTGATTCTCATTGGGGGACAGTTCCTGAAGGTGCATACTATCACTAGGGGACAGTTCCTGAAGGTGCTGACTCTCACTGGGATACAGTTCCTGAAGGTGCTGACTGTCCCTGGGATGCAGTTCCTGAAGGTGCTGACTCTCACTGGGGGACAGTTCCTGAAGGTGCTGACTCTCACTGGGGGACAGTTCCTGAAGGTGCTGACTCTCACTGGGGGACAGTTCCTGAAGGTGCTGACTCTCACTGGGGGACAGTTCCTGAAGGTGCTGACTCTCACTGGGGGACAGTTCCTGAAGGTGCTGACTCTCACTGGGGGACAGTTCCTGAAGGTGCTGACTCTCACTGGGGGACAGTTCCTGAAGGTGCTGACTCTCACTGGGGGACAATTCCTGAAAGTGCTGACTCTCACTTGGGGACAGTTCCTGAAGGTGCTGACTCTCACTGGGGGACGGTTCCTGAAGGTGCTGACTCTCACTGGGATTCAGTTCCTGAAGGTGCTGATTCTCACTGGGGGACAATTCCTGAAAGTGCTGACTCTCACTTGGGGACAGTTCCTGAAGGTGCTGACTCTCACTGGGATGCAGTTCCTGAAGGTGCTGATTCTCATTGGGGGACAGTTCCTGAAGGTGCTGACTCTCACTGGGGGACAGTTCCTGAAGGTGCTGACTATCACTGGGGGACAGTTCCTGAAGGTGCTGACTCTCACTGGGATGCAGTTCCTGAAGGTGCTGACTCTCACTGGGGGACAGTTCCTGAAGGTGCTGACTCTCACTGGGGGACAGTTCCTGAAGGTGCTGACTCTCACTGGGATACAGTTCCTGAAGGTGCTGACTCTCACTGAGATACAGTTCCTGAAGGTGCTGACTCTCACTGGGGGTTAGTTTCTGAAGGTGCTGACTCTCACTGGGGGATACAGTTCTTGAAGGTGCTGACTCTCACTGGGGGACGGTTCCTGAAGATGCTGACTCTCACTGGGAGACACTTCCTGCAGGTGCTGACTCTCACTGGGATACAGTTCCTGAAGGTGCTGATTCTCATTGGGGGACAGTTCCTGAAGGTGCATACTATCACTAGGGGACAGTTCCTGAAGGTGCTGACTCTCACTGGGATACAGTTCCTGAAGGTGCTGACTGTCCCTGGGATGCAGTTCCTGAAGGTGCTGACTCTCACTGGGGGACAGTTCCTGAAGGTGCTGACTCTCACTGGGGGACAGTTCCTGAAGGTGCTGACTCTCACTGGGGGACAGTTCCTGAAGGTGCTGACTCTCACTGGGGGACAGTTCCTGAAGGTGCTGACTCTCACTGGGGGACAGTTCCTGAAGGTGCTGACTCTCACTGGGGGACAGTTCCTGAAGGTGCTGACTCTCACTGGGGGACAGTTCCTGAAGGTGCTGACTCTCACTGGGGGACAATTCCTGAAAGTGCTGACTCTCACTTGGGGACAGTTCCTGAAGGTGCTGACTCTCACTGGGGGACGGTTCCTGAAGGTGCTGACTCTCACTGGGATTGAGTTCCTGAAGGTGCTGATTCTCACTGGGGGACAATTCCTGAAAGTGCTGACTCTCACTTGGGGACAGTTCCTGAAGGTGCTGACTCTCACTGGGATGCAGTTCCTGAAGGTGCTGATTCTCATTGGGGGACAGTTCCTGAAGGTGCTGACTCTCACTGGGGGACAGTTCCTGAAGGTGCTGACTATCACTGGGGGACAGTTCCTGAAGGTGCTGACTCTCACTGGGATGCAGTTCCTGAAGGTGCTGACTCTCACTGGGGGACAGTTCCTGAAGGTGCTGACTCTCACTGGGGGACAGTTCCTGAAGGTGCTGACTCTCACTGGGATACAGTTCCTGAAGGTGCTGACTCTCACTGAGATACAGTTCCTGAAGGTGCTGACTCTCACTGGGGGTTAGTTTCTGAAGGTGCTGACTCTCACTGGGGGATACAGTTCTTGAAGGTGCTGACTCTCACTGGGGGACGGTTCCTGAAGATGCTGACTCTCACTGGGATACAGTTCCTGAAGGTGCTGACTCTCACTGGGGCACAGTTCCTGAAGGTGCTGACTCTCACTGGGATACAGTTCCTGAAGGTGCTGACTCTCACTGGGATACAGTTCCTGAGGTTGCTGACTCAAACTGGGATACAGTTCCTGAAGGTGCTGACTCTCACTGGGGACGGTTCCTGAAGGTGCTGACTCACAGAGGGACAATTCCTGCAGGTGCTGACTGACTGGGATACAGTTCCTGCAGGTGCTGACTCTGACTGGGATACAGTTCCTGAAGGTGGTGACTCTCACTGGGGGACAGTTCCTGAAGGTGCTGACTCTCACTGTGATACAGTTCCTGAAGGTGCTGACTCTCACTGGGGGACAGTTGCTGAAGGTGCTGACTCTCACTGGGATAAAGTTCCTGAATGTGCTGACTCTGACTGGGGAACAGTTCCTGAAGGTGCTGACTCTGACTGGGGAACAGTTCCTGAAGGTGCTGACTCTGACTGGGGAACAGTTCCTGAAGGTGCTGACTCTGACTGGGATACAGTTCCTGAAGGTGCTGACTCTCACTGGGGGACAGTTCCTGAAGGTGCTGACTCTCACTGTGATACAGTTCCTGAAGGTGCTGATTCTCACTGGGGGACAGTTGCTGAAGGTGCTGACTCTCACTGGGGGACAGTTCCTGAAGGTGCTGACTCTCACTGGGGGTTAGTTCTTGAAGGTGCTGACGCTCACTGGGATACAGTTCCTGAAGCTGCTGACTCTCACTGGGGGACAGTTCCTGAAGGTGCTGAATCTGACTGGGGAACAGTTCCTGAAGGTGCTGACTCTGACTGGGATACAGTTCCTGAAGGTGCTGACTCTCACTGGGGGACAGTTCCTGAAGTGGCTGACTCTCACTGTGATACAGTTCCTGAAGGTGCTGACTCTCACTGGGGGACAGTTGCTGAAGGTGCTGACTCTCACTGGGGGACAGTTCCTGAAGGTTCTGACACTCACTGGGGCACAGTTCCTGAAGGTGCTGACTCTCACTGGGGGACAGTTCCTGAAGGTTCTGACACTCACTGGGGCACAGTTCCTGAAGGTGCTGACTCTCACTGGGATACAGTTCCTGAAGGTGATGACTCTCACTGGGGGACAGTTCCTGAAGGTGCTGACTCTCACTGGGGGACAGTTCCTGAAGGTGCTGACTCTCACTGGGGGACAATTCCTGAAAGTGCTGACTCTCACTTGGGGACAGTTCTTGAAGGGGCTGACTCTCACTGCGATACACTTCCTGCAGGGGCTGACTCTCACTGGGGGACAGTTCCTGAAGGTGCTGATTCTCATTGGGGGACAGTTCCTGAAGTTGCTGACTCTCACTGGGGGACAGTTCCTGAAGGTGCTGACTATCACTAGGGGACAGTTCCTGAAGGTGCTGACTCTCACTGGGATACAGTTCCTGAAGGTGCTGACTCTCACTGGGATGCAGTTCCTGAAGGTGCTGACTCTCACTGGGGGACGGTTCCTGAAGGTGCTGACTCTCACAGAGGGACAATTCCTGCAGGTGCTGACTGACTGGGATACAGTTCCTGCAGGTGCTGACTCTGACTGGGATACAGTTCCTGAAGGTGGTGACTCTCACTGGGGGACAGTTCCTGAAGGTGCTGACTCTCACTGTGATACAGTTCCTGAAGGTGCTGACTCTCACTGGGGGACAGTTGCTGAAGGTGCTGACTCTCACTGGGATAAAGTTCCTGAATGTGCTGACTCTGACTGGGGAACAGTTCCTGAAGGTGCTGACTCTGACTGGGGAACAGTTCCTGAAGGTGCTGACTCTGACTGGGGAACAGTTCCTGAAGGTGCTGACTCTGACTGGGATACAGTTCCTGAAGGTGCTGACTCTCACTGGGGGACAGTTCCTGAAGGTGCTGACTCTCACTGTGATACAGTTCCTGAAGGTGCTGATTCTCACTGGGGGACAGTTGCTGAAGGTGCTGACTCTCACTGGGGGACAGTTCCTGAAGGTGCTGACTCTCACTGGGGGTTAGTTCTTGAAGGTGCTGACGCTCACTGGGATACAGTTCCTGAAGCTGCTGACTCTCACTGGGGGACAGTTCCTGAAGGTGCTGAATCTGACTGGGGAACAGTTCCTGAAGGTGCTGACTCTGACTGGGATACAGTTCCTGAAGGTGCTGACTCTCACTGGGGGACAGTTCCTGAAGTGGCTGACTCTCACTGTGATACAGTTCCTGAAGGTGCTGACTCTCACTGGGGGACAGTTGCTGAAGGTGCTGACTCTCACTGGGATACAGTTCCTGAAGGTGCTGACTGTCACGGGGGGACAGTTCCTGAAGATGCTGACTCTCACTGGGAAACAGTTCCTGAAGGTTCTGACACTCACTGGGATACAGTTCCTGAAGGTGCATACTATCACTAGGGGACAGTTCCTGAAGGTGCTGACTCTCACTGGGATACAGTTCCTGAAGGTGCTGACTCTCACTGGGATACAGTTCCTGAAGGTGCTGACTCTCACTGGGATGCAGTTCCTGAAGGTGCTGACTCTCACTGGGGGACAGTTCCTGAAGGTGCTGACTCTCACTGGGGGACAGTTCCTGAAGGTGCTGACTCTCACTGGGGGACAGTTCCTGAAGGTGCTGACTCTCACTTGGGGACAGTTCCTGAAGGTGCTGACTCTCACTGGGGGACGGTTCCTGAAGGTGCTGACTCTCACTGGGATTCAGTTCCTGAAGGTGCTGATTCTCATTGGGGGACAGTTCCTGAAGGTGCTGACTCTCACTGGGATTCAGTTCCTGAAGGTGCTGTCTCTCACTGGGATACAGTTCCTGAAGGTGCTGACTCTCACTGGGATACAGTTCCTGAAGGTGCTGACTCTCACTGGGTGTTAGTTCCTGAAGGTGCTGACTCTCACTGGGGGATACAGTTCCTGAAGGTGCTGACTCTCACTGGGGGACGGTTCCTGAAGATGCTGACTCTCACTGGGATACAGTTCCTGAAGGTGCTGACTCTCACTGGGGCACAGTTCCTGAAGGTGCTGACTCTCACTGGGATACAGTTCCTGAAGGTGCTGACTCTCACTGGGATACAGTGCCTGAAGGTGCTGACTCTCGCTGGGATACAGTTCCTGAAGGTGCTGACTCTCACTGGGGACGGTTCCTGAAGGTGCTGACTCTCACAGAGGGACAATTCCTGAAGGTGCTGACTCTCACTGGGATACAGTTCCTGCAGGTGCTGACTGAATGGGATACAGTTCCTGCAGGTGCTGACTCTGACTGGGATACAGTTCCTGAAAGTGGTGACTCTCACTGGGGGCAAGCTCCTGAAGGTGCTGACTCTCACTGTGATACAGTTCCTGAAGGTGCTGACTCTGACTGGGGAACAGTTCCTGAAGGTGCTGACTCTGACTGGGATACAGTTCCTGAAGGTGCTGATTCTCATTGGGGGACAGTTCCTGAAGGTGCATACTATCACTAGGGGACAGTTCCTGAAGGTGCTGACTCTCACTGGGATACAGTTCCTGAAGGTGCTGACTGTCCCTGGGATGCAGTTCCTGAAGGTGCTGACTCTCACTGGGGGACAGTTCCTGAAGGTGCTGACTCTCACTGGGGGACAGTTCCTGAAGGTGCTGACTCTCACTGGGGGACAGTTCCTGAAGGTGCTGACTCTCACTGGGGGACAGTTCCTGAAGGTGCTGACTCTCACTGGGGGACAGTTCCTGAAGGTGCTGACTCTCACTGGGGGACAGTTCCTGAAGGTGCTGACTCTCACTGGGGGACAGTTCCTGAAGGTGCTGACTCTCACTGGGGGACAATTCCTGAAAGTGCTGACTCTCACTTGGGGACAGTTCCTGAAGGTGCTGACTCTCACTGGGGGACGGTTCCTGAAGGTGCTGACTCTCACTGGGATTGAGTTCCTGAAGGTGCTGATTCTCACTGGGGGACAATTCCTGAAAGTGCTGACTCTCACTTGGGGACAGTTCCTGAAGGTGCTGACTCTCACTGGGATGCAGTTCCTGAAGGTGCTGATTCTCATTGGGGGACAGTTCCTGAAGGTGCTGACTCTCACTGGGGGACAGTTCCTGAAGGTGCTGACTATCACTGGGGGACAGTTCCTGAAGGTGCTGACTCTCACTGGGATGCAGTTCCTGAAGGTGCTGACTCTCACTGGGGGACAGTTCCTGAAGGTGCTGACTCTCACTGGGGGACAGTTCCTGAAGGTGCTGACTCTCACTGGGATACAGTTCCTGAAGGTGCTGACTCTCACTGAGATACAGTTCCTGAAGGTGCTGACTCTCACTGGGGGTTAGTTTCTGAAGGTGCTGACTCTCACTGGGGGATACAGTTCTTGAAGGTGCTGACTCTCACTGGGGGACGGTTCCTGAAGATGCTGACTCTCACTGGGATACAGTTCCTGAAGGTGCTGACTCTCACTGGGGCACAGTTCCTGAAGGTGCTGACTCTCACTGGGATACAGTTCCTGAAGGTGCTGACTCTCACTGGGATACAGTTCCTGAGGTTGCTGACTCTCACTGGGATACAGTTCCTGAAGGTGCTGACTCTCACTGGGGACGGTTCCTGAAGGTGCTGACTCTCACAGAGGGACAATTCCTGCAGGTGCTGACTGACTGGGATACAGTTCCTGCAGGTGCTGACTCTGACTGGGATACAGTTCCTGAAGGTGGTGACTCTCACTGGGGGACAGTTCCTGAAGGTGCTGACTCTCACTGTGATACAGTTCCTGAAGGTGCTGACTCTCACTGGGGGACAGTTGCTGAAGGTGCTGACTCTCACTGGGATAAAGTTCCTGAATGTGCTGACTCTGACTGGGGAACAGTTCCTGAAGGTGCTGACTCTGACTGGGGAACAGTTCCTGAAGGTGCTGACTCTGACTGGGGAACAGTTCCTGAAGGTGCTGACTCTCACTGGGGAACAGTTCCTGAAGGTGCTGACTCTGACTGGGGAACAGTTCCTGAAGGTGCTGACTCTCACTGGGGGACAGTTCCTGAAGGTGCTGACTCTCAATGTGATACAGTTCCTGAAGGTGCTGATTCTCACTGGGGGACAGTTGCTGAAGGTGCTGACTCTCACTGGGGGACAGTTCCTGAAGGTGCTGACTCTCACTGGGGGTTAGTTCTTGAAGGTGCTGACGCTCACTGGGATACAGTTCCTGAAGCTGCTGACTCTCACTGGGGGACAGTTCCTGAAGGTGCTGAATCTGACTGGGGAACAGTTCCTGAAGGTGCTGACTCTGACTGGGATACAGTTCCTGAAGGTGCTGACTCTCACTGGGGGACAGTTCCTGAAGTGGCTGACTCTCACTGTGATACAGTTCCTGAAGGTGCTGACTCTCACTGGGGGACAGTTCCTGAAGGTTCTGACTCTCACTGGGGCACAGTTCCTGAAGGTGCTGACTCTCACTGGGATACAGTTCCTGAAGGTGATGACTCTCACTGGGGGACAGTTCCTGAAGGTGCTGACTCTCACTGGGGGACAGTTCCTGAAGGTGCTGACTCTCACTGGGGGACAATTCCTGAAAGTGCTGACTCTCACTTGGGGACAGTTCTTGAAGGGGCTGACTCTCACTGCGATACACTTCCTGCAGGGGCTGACTCTCACTGGGGGACAGTTCCTGAAGGTGCTGATTCTCATTGGGGGACAGTTCCTGAAGTTGCTGACTCTCACTGGGGGACAGTTCCTGAAGGTGCTGACTATCACTAGGGGACAGTTCCTGAAGGTGCTGACTCTCACTGGGATACAGTTCCTGAAGGTGCTGACTCTCACTGGGATGCAGTTCCTGAAGGTGCTGACTCTCACTGGGGGACGGTTCCTGAAGGTGCTGACTCTCACAGAGGGACAATTCCTGCAGGTGCTGACTGACTGGGATACAGTTCCTGCAGGTGCTGACTCTGACTGGGATACAGTTCCTGAAGGTGGTGACTCTCACTGGGGGACAGTTCCTGAAGGTGCTGACTCTCACTGTGATACAGTTCCTGAAGGTGCTGACTCTCACTGGGGGACAGTTGCTGAAGGTGCTGACTCTCACTGGGATAAAGTTCCTGAATGTGCTGACTCTGACTGGGGAACAGTTCCTGAAGGTGCTGACTCTGACTGGGGAACAGTTCCTGAAGGTGCTGACTCTGACTGGGGAACAGTTCCTGAAGGTGCTGACTCTGACTGGGATACTGTTCCTGAAGGTGCTGACTCTCACTGGGGGACAGTTCCTGAAGGTGCTGACTCTCACTGTGATACAGTTCCTGAAGGTGCTGATTCTCACTGGGGGACAGTTGCTGAAGGTGCTGACTCTCACTGGGGGACAGTTCCTGAAGGTGCTGACTCTCACTGGGGGTTAGTTCTTGAAGGTGCTGACGCTCACTGGGATACAGTTCCTGAAGCTGCTGACTCTCACTGGGGGACAGTTCCTGAAGGTGCTGAATCTGACTGGGGAACAGTTCCTGAAGGTGCTGACTCTGACTGGGATACAGTTCCTGAAGGTGCTGACTCTCACTGGGGGACAGTTCCTGAAGTGGCTGACTCTCACTGTGATACAGTTCCTGAAGGTGCTGACTCTCACTGGGGGACAGTTGCTGAAGGTGCTGACTCTCACTGGGATACAGTTCCTGAAGGTGCTGACTGTCACGGGGGGACAGTTCCTGAAGATGCTGACTCTCACTGGGAAACAGTTCCTGAAGGTTCTGACACTCACTGGGATACAGTTCCTGAAGGTGCATACTATCACTAGGGGACAGTTCCTGAAGGTGCTGACTCTCACTGGGATACAGTTCCTGAAGGTGCTGACTCTCACTGGGATACAGTTCCTGAAGGTGCTGACTCTCACTGGGATGCAGTTCCTGAAGGTGCTGACTCTCACTGGGGGACAGTTCCTGAAGGTGCTGACTCTCACTGGGGGACAGTTCCTGAAGGTGCTGACTCTCACTGGGGGACAGTTCCTGAAGGTGCTGACTCTCACTTGGGGACAGTTCCTGAAGGTGCTGACTCTCACTGGGGGACGGTTCCTGAAGGTGCTGACTCTCACTGGGATTCAGTTCCTGAAGGTGCTGATTCTCATTGGGGGACAGTTCCTGAAGGTGCTGACTCTCACTGGGATTCAGTTCCTGAAGGTGCTGTCTCTCACTGGGATACAGTTCCTGAAGGTGCTGACTCTCACTGGGATACAGTTCCTGAAGGTGCTGACTCTCACTGGGTGTTAGTTCCTGAAGGTGCTGACTCTCACTGGGGGATACAGTTCCTGAAGGTGCTGACTCTCACTGGGGGACGGTTCCTGAAGATGCTGACTCTCACTGGGATACAGTTCCTGAAGGTGCTGACTCTCACTGGGGCACAGTTCCTGAAGGTGCTGACTCTCACTGGGATACAGTTCCTGAAGGTGCTGACTCTCACTGGGATACAGTTCCTGAAGTTGCTGACTCTCACTGGGATACAGTGCCTGAAGGTGCTGACTCTCGCTGGGATACAGTTCCTGAAGGTGCTGACTCTCACTGGGGACGGTTCCTGAAGGTGCTGACTCTCACAGAGGGACAATTCCTGAAGGTGCTGACTCTCACTGGGATACAGTTCCTGCAGGTGCTGACTCTGACTGGGATACAGTTCCTGAAAGTGGTGACTCTCACTGGGGGCAAGCTCCTGAAGGTGCTGACTCTCACTGTGATACAGTTCCTGAAGGTGCTGACTCTGACTGGGGAACAGTTCCTGAAGGTGCTGACTCTCACTGTGATACAGTTCCTGAAGGTGCTGACTCTCACTGGGATACAGTTCCTGAAGGTGCTGACTCTCACTGGGGGACAGTTCCTGAAGGTGCTGACTCTCACTGTGATACAGTTCCTGAAGGTGCTGACTCTCACTGGGGGACAGTTGCTGAAGGTGCTGACTCTCACTGGGGGACAGTTCCTGAAGGTGCTGACTCTCACTGGGGGTTAGTTCCTGAAGGTGCTGACGCTCACTGGGATACAGTTCCTGAAGGTGCTGACTGTCACGGGGGGACAGTTCCTGAAGATGCTGACTCTCACTGGGAAACAGTTCCTGAAGGTTCTGACACTCACTGGGGCACAGTTCCTGAAGGTGCTGACTCTCACTGGGATACAGTTCCTGAAGGTGATGACTCTCACTGGGGGACAGTTCCTGAAGGTGCTGACTCTCACTGGGGGACAATTCCTGAAAGTGCTGACTCTCACTTGGGGACAGTTCTTGAAGGGGCTGACTCTCACTGCGATACACTTCCTGCAGGGGCTGACTCTCACTGGGGGACAGTTCCTGAAGGTGCTGATTCTCATTGGGGGACAGTTCCTGAAGTTGCTGACTCTCACTGGGGGACAGTTCCTGAAGGTGCTGATTATCACTAGGGGACAGTTCCTGAAGGTGCTGACTCTCACTGGGATACAGTTCCTGAAGGTGCTGACTCTCACTGGGATGCAGTTCCTGAAGGTGCTGACTCTCACTGGGGGACAGTTCCTGAAGGTGCTGACTCTCACTGGGATACAGTTCTTGAAGGTGCTGACTCTCACTGGGGGACAGTTCCTGAAGGTGCTGACTCTCACTGGGGGACAGTTCCTGAAGGTGCTGACTCTCACTGGGATACAGTTCTTGAAGGTGCTGACTCTCACTGGGGGACAGTTCCTGAAGGTGCTGACTCTCACTGGGGGACAGTTCCTGAAGGTGCTGACTCTCACTGGGATACAGTTCTTGAAGGTGCTGACTCTCACTGGGGGACAGTTCCTGAAGGTGCTGACTCTCACTGGGGGACAGTTGCTGAAGGTGCTGACTCTCACTGGGATAAAGTTCCTGAATGTGCTGACTCTGACTGGGGAACAGTTCCTGAAGGTGCTGACTCTGACTGGGGAACAGTTCCTGAAGGTGCTGACTCTGACTGGGGAACAGTTCCTGAAGGTGCTGACTCTGACTGGGATACAGTTCCTGAAGGTGCTGACTCTCACTGGGGGACAGTTCCTGAAGGTGCTGACTCTCACTGTGATACAGTTCCTGAAGGTGCTGATTCTCACTGGGGGACAGTTGCTGAAGGTGCTGACTCTCACTGGGGGACAGTTCCTGAAGGTGCTGACTCTCACTGGGGGTTAGTTCTTGAAGGTGCTGACGCTCACTGGGATACAGTTCCTGAAGCTGCTGACTCTCACTGGGGGACAGTTCCTGAAGGTGCTGAATCTGACTGGGGAACAGTTCCTGAAGGTGCTGACTCTGACTGGGATACAGTTCCTGAAGGTGCTGACTCTCACTGGGGGACAGTTCCTGAAGTGGCTGACTCTCACTGTGATACAGTTCCTGAAGGTGCTGACTCTCACTGGGGGACAGTTGCTGAAGGTGCTGACTCTCACTGGGATACAGTTCCTGAAGGTGCTGACTGTCACGGGGGGACAGTTCCTGAAGATGCTGACTCTCACTGGGAAACAGTTCCTGAAGGTTCTGACACTCACTGGGATACAGTTCCTGAAGGTGCATACTATCACTAGGGGACAGTTCCTGAAGGTGCTGACTCTCACTGGGATACAGTTCCTGAAGGTGCTGACTCTCACTGGGATACAGTTCCTGAAGGTGCTGACTCTCACTGGGATGCAGTTCCTGAAGGTGCTGACTCTCACTGGGGGACAGTTCCTGAAGGTGCTGACTCTCACTGGGGGACAGTTCCTGAAGGTGCTGACTCTCACTGGGGGACAGTTCCTGAAGGTGCTGACTCTCACTTGGGGACAGTTCCTGAAGGTGCTGACTCTCACTGGGGGACGGTTCCTGAAGGTGCTGACTCTCACTGGGATTCAGTTCCTGAAGGTGCTGATTCTCATTGGGGGACAGTTCCTGAAGGTGCTGACTCTCACTGGGATTCAGTTCCTGAAGGTGCTGTCTCTCACTGGGATACAGTTCCTGAAGGTGCTGACTCTCACTGGGATACAGTTCCTGAAGGTGCTGACTCTCACTGGGTGTTAGTTCCTGAAGGTGCTGACTCTCACTGGGGGATACAGTTCCTGAAGGTGCTGACTCTCACTGGGGGACGGTTCCTGAAGATGCTGACTCTCACTGGGATACAGTTCCTGAAGGTGCTGACTCTCACTGGGGCACAGTTCCTGAAGGTGCTGACTCTCACTGGGATACAGTTCCTGAAGGTGCTGACTCTCACTGGGATACAGTTCCTGAAGTTGCTGACTCTCACTGGGATACAGTGCCTGAAGGTGCTGACTCTCGCTGGGATACAGTTCCTGAAGGTGCTGACTCTCACTGGGGACGGTTCCTGAAGGTGCTGACTCTCACAGAGGGACAATTCCTGAAGGTGCTGACTCTCACTGGGATACAGTTCCTGCAGGTGCTGACTCTGACTGGGATACAGTTCCTGAAAGTGGTGACTCTCACTGGGGGCAAGCTCCTGAAGGTGCTGACTCTCACTGTGATACAGTTCCTGAAGGTGCTGACTCTGACTGGGGAACAGTTCCTGAAGGTGCTGACTCTGACTGGGATACAGTTCCTGAAGGTGCTGACTCTCACTGGGGGACAGTTCCTGAAGGTGCTGACTCTCACTGTGATACAGTTCCTGAAGGTGCTGACTCTCACTGGGGGACAGTTGCTGAAGGTGCTGACTCTCACTGGGGGACAGTTCCTGAAGGTGCTGACTCTCACTGGGGGTTAGTTCCTGAAGGTGCTGACGCTCACTGGGATACAGTTCCTGAAGGTGCTGACTGTCACAGGGGGACAGTTCCTGAAGATGCTGACTCTCACTGGGAAACAGTTCCTGAAGGTTCTGACACTCACTGGGGCACAGTTCTTGAAGGTGCTGACTCTCACTGGGATACAGTTCCTGAAGGTGATGACTCTCACTGGGGGACAGTTCCTGAAGGTGCTGACTCTCACTGGGGGACAATTCCTGAAAGTGCTGACTCTCACTTGGGGACAGTTCCTGAAGGTGCTGACTCTCACTGGGATACAGTTCCTGAAGGTGATGACTCTCACTTGGGGACAGTTCCTGAAGGTGCTGACTCTCACTGGGGGACAGTTCCTGAAGGTGCTGATTCTCATTGGGGGACAGTTCCTGAAGTTGCTGACTCTCACTGGGGGACAGTTCCTGAAGGTGCTGATTATCACTAGGGGACAGTTCCTGAAGGTGCTGACTCTCACTGGGATACAGTTCCTGAAGGTGCTGACTCTCACTGGGATGCAGTTCCTGAAGGTGCTGACTCTCACTGGGGGACAGTTCCTGAAGGTGCTGACTCTCACTGGGATACAGTTCTTGAAGGTGCTGACTCTCACTGGGGGACAGTTCCTGAAGGTGCTGACTCTCACTGGGGGACAGTTCCTGAAGGTGCTGACTCTCACTGGGATACAGTTCTTGAAGGTGCTGACTCTCACTGGGGGACAGTTCCTGAAGGTGCTGACTCTCACTGGGGGACAGTTCCTGAAGGTGCTGACTCTCACTGGGATACAGTTCTTGAAGGTGCTGACTCTCACTGGGGGACAGTTCCTGAAGGTGCTGACTCTCACTGGGGGTTAGTTCCTGAAGGTGCTGACTCTCACTGGGATACAGTTCCTGAAGGTGCTGACTCTCACTGAGGGACGGTTCCTGAAGATGCTGACTCTCACTGTGATACAGTTCCTGAAGGTGCTGACTCTCACTGAGGGACAGTTGCTGAAGGTGCTGACTCTCACTGGGGGACAGTTCCTGAAGGTGCTGACTCTCACTGGGGGTTAGTTCTTGAAGGTGCTGACTCTCACTGGGGGACAGTTCCTGAAGGTGCTGACTCTCACTGGGGGACAGTTCCTGAAGGTGCTGAATCTGACTGGGGAACAGTTCCTGAAGGTGCTGACTCTGACTGGGATACAGTTCCTGAAGGTGCTGACTCTCACTGGGGGACAGTTCCTGAAGTGGCTGACTCTCACTGTGATACAGTTCCTGAAGGTGCTGACTCTCACTGGGGGACAGTTGCTGAAGGTGCTCACTCTCACTGGGGGACAGTTCCTGAAGATGCTGACTCTCACTGGGGGTTAGTTCCTGAAGGTGCTGACGCTCACTGGGATACAGTTCCTGAAGGTGCTGACTGTCACGGGGGGACAGTTCCTGAAGATGCTGACTCTCACTGGGAAACAGTTCCTGAAGGTTCTGACACTCACTGGGATACATTTCCTTAAGGTGATGACTCTCACTGGGGGACAGTTCCTGAAGGTGCTGACTCTCACTGGGGGACAGTTCCTGAAGGTGCATACTATCACTAGGGGACAGTTCCTGAAGGTGCTGACTCTCACTGGGATACAGTTCCTGAAGGTGCTGACTCTCACTGGGATGCAGTTCCTGAAGGTGCTGACTCTCACTGGGGGACAGTTCCTGAAGGTGCTGACTCTCACTGGGGGACAGTTCCTGAAGGTGCTGACTCTCACTGGGGGACAGTTCCTGAAGGTGCTGACTCTCACTTGGGGACAGTTCCTGAAGGTGCTGACTCTCACTGGGGGACGGTTCCTGAAGGTGCTGACTCTCACTGGGATTCAGTTCCTGAAGGTGCTGATTCTCATTGGGGGACAGTTCTTGAAGGTGCTGACTCTCACTGGGATTCAGTTCCTGAAGGTGCTGACTCTCACTGGGATACAGTTCCTGAAGGTGCTGACTCTCACTGGGATACAGTTCCTGAAGGTGCTGACTCTCACTGGGGGTTAGTTCCTGAAGGTGCTGACTCTCACTGGGGGATACAGTTCCTGAAGGTGCTGACTCTCACTGGGGGACTGTTCCTGAAGATGCTGACTCTCACTGGGATACAGTTCCTGAAGGTGCTGACTCTCACTGGGGCACAGTTCCTGAAGGTGCTGACTCTCACTGTGATACAGTTCCTGAAGTTGCTGACTCTCACTGGGATACAGTTCCTGAAGGTGCTGACTCTCACTGGGATACAGTTCCTGAAGTTGCTGACTCTCACTGGGATACAGTGCCTGAAGGTGCTGACTCTCGCTGGGATACAGTTCTTGAAGGTGCTGACTCTCACTGGGGACGGTTCCTGAAGGTGCTGACTCTCACAGAGGGACAATTCCTGAAGGTGCTGACTCTGACTGGGATACAGTTCCTGCAGGTGCTGACTCTGACTGGGATACAGTTCCTGAAAGTGGTGACTCTCACTGGGGGCAAGCTCCTGAAGGTGCTGACTCTCACTGTGATACAGTTCCTGAAGGTGCTGACTCTCACTGGGGGACAATTCCTGAAGGTGCTGACTCTCACTGGGGGACAGTTCCTGAAGGTGCTGACTCTGACTGGGGAACAGTTCCTGAAGGTGCTGACTCTGACTGGGATACAGTTCCTGAAGGTGCTGACTCTCACTGGGGGACAGTTCCTGAAGGTGCTGACTCTCACTGTGATACAGTTCCTGAAGGTGCTGACTCTCACTGGGGGACAGTTGCTGAAGGTGCTGACTCTCACTGGGGGACAGTTCCTGAAGGTGCTGACTCTCACTGGGGGTTAGTTCCTGAAGGTGCTGACGCTCACTGGGATACAGTTCCTGAAGGTGCTGACTGTCACGGGGGGACAGTTCCTGAAGATGCTGACTCTCACTGGGAAACAGCTCCTGAAGGTTCTGACACTCACTGGGGGACAGTTCCTGAAGGTGCTGACTCTCACTGGGATACAGTACCTGAAGGTGCTGATTCTCACTGAGGGACAGTTCCTGAAGGTGCTGACTCTCACTGTGATACAGTTCCTGAAGGTGCTGACTCTCACTGGGGGACAGTTGCTGAAGGTGCTGACTCTCACTGGGGGACAGTTCCTGAAGGTGCTGACTCTCACTGGGATACAGTTCCTGAAGGTGCTGACTCTCACTGGGATACAGTTCCTGAAGGTGCTGACTGTCCCTGGGATGCAGTTCCTGAAGGTGCTGACTCTCACTGGGGGACAGTTCCTGAAGGTGCTGACTCTCACTGGGGGACAGTTCCTGAAGGTGCTGACTCTCACTGGGGGACAGTTCCTGAAGGTGCTGACTCTCACTGGGGGACAATTCCTGAAAGTGCTGACTCTCACTTGGGGACAGTTCCTGAAGGTGCTGACTCTCACTGGGGGACAGTTCCTGAAGGTGCTGACTCTCACTGGGGGACAGTTCCTGAAGGTGCTGACTCTCACTGGGGGACAGTTCCTGAAGGTGCTGACTCTCACTGGGGGACAATTCCTGAAAGTGCTGACTCTCACTTGGGGACAGTTCCTGAAGGTGCTGACTCTCACTGGGGGACGGTTCCTGAAGGTGCTGACTCTCACTGGGATTCAGTTCCTGAAGGTGCTGATTCTCACTGGGGGACAATTCCTGAAAGTGCTGACTCTCACTTGGGGACAGTTCCTGAAGGTGCTGACTCTCACTGGGATGCAGTTCCTGAAGGTGCTGATTCTCATTGGGGGACAGTTCCTGAAGGTGCTGACTCTCACTGGGATGCAGTTCCTGAAGGTGCTGACTCTCACTGGGGGACAGTTCCTGAAGGTGCTGACTCTCACTGGGGGACAGTTCCTGAAGGTGCTGACTCTCACTGGGATGCAGTTCCTGAAGGTGCTGACTCTCACTGGGGGACAGTTCCTGAAGGTGCTGACTCTCACTGGGATACAGTTCCTGAAGGTGCTGACTCTCACTGAGATACAGTTCCTGAAGGTGCTGACTCTCACTGGGGGTTAGTTTCTGAAGGTGCTGACTCTCACTGGGGGATACAGTTCTTGAAGGTGCTGACTCTCACTGGGGGACGGTTCCTGAAGATGCTGACTCTCACTGGGATACAGTTCCTGAAGGTGCTGACTCTCACTGGGGCACAGTTCCTGAAGGTGCTGACTCTCACTGGGATACAGTTCCTGAAGGTGCTGACTCTCACTGGGATACAGTTCCTGAGGTTGCTGACTCTCACTGGGATACAGTGCCTGAAGGTGCTGACTCTCGCTGGGATACAGTTCCTGAAGGTGCTGACTCTCACTGGGGACGGTTCCTGAAGGTGCTGACTCTCACAGAGGGACAATTCCTGAAGGTGCTGACTCTGACTGGGATACAGTTCCTGAAGGTGGTGACTCTCACTGGGGGACAGTTCCTGAAGGTGCTGACTCTCACTGTGATACAGTTCCTGAAGGTGCTGACTCTCACTGGGGGACAGTTGCTGAAGGTGCTGACTCTCACTGGGATAAAGTTCCTGAATGTGCTGACTCTGACTGGGGAACAGTTCCTGAAGGTGCTGACTCTGACTGGGGAACAGTTCCTGAATGTGCTGACTCTGACTGGGGAACAGTTCCTGAAGGTGCTGACTCTGACTGGGATACAGTTCCTGAAGGTGCTGACTCTCACTGGGGGACAGTTCCTGAAGGTGCTGACTCTCACTGTGATACAGTTCCTGAAGGTGCTGATTCTCACTGGGGGACAGTTGCTGAAGGTGCTGACTCTCACTGGGGGACAGTTCCTGAAGGTGCTGACTCTCACTGGGGGTTAGTTCTTGAAGGTGCTGACGCTCACTGGGATACAGTTCCTGAAGCTGCTGACTCTCACTGGGGGACAGTTCCTGAAGGTGCTGAATCTGACTGGGGAACAGTTCCTGAAGGTGCTGACTCTGACTGGGATACAGTTCCTGAAGGTGCTGACTCTCACTGGGGGACAGTTCCTGAAGTGGCTGACTCTCACTGTGATACAGTTCCTGAAGGTGCTGACTCTCACTGGGGGACAGTTGCTGAAGGTGCTGACTCTCACTGGGGGACAGTTCCTGAAGGTGCTGACTCTCACTGGGGGTTAGTTCCTGAAGGTGCTGACGCTCACTGGGATACAGTTCCTGAAGGTGCTGACTGTCACGGGGGGACAGTTCCTGAAGATGCTGCCTCTCACTGGGAAACAGTTCCTGAAGGTTCTGACACTCACTGGGATACAGTTCCTGAAGGTGCATACTATCACTAGGGGACAGTTCCTGAAGGTGCTGACTCTCACTGGGATACAGTTCCTGAAGGTGCTGACTCTCACTGGGATACAGTTCCTGAAGGTGCTGACTCTCACTGGGATGCAGTTCCTGAAGGTGCTGACTCTCACTGGGGGACAGTTCCTGAAGGTGCTGACTCTCACTGGGGGACAGTTCCTGAAGGTGCTGACTCTCACTGGGGGACAGTTCCTGAAGGTGCTGACTCTCACTTGGGGACAGTTCCTGAAGGTGCTGACTCTCACTGGGGGACGGTTCCTGAAGGTGCTGACTCTCACTGGGATTCAGTTCCTGAAGGTGCTGATTCTCATTGGGGGACAGTTCCTGAAGGTGCTGACTCTCACTGGGATTCAGTTCCTGAAGGTGCTGTCTCTCACTGGGATACAGTTCCGGAAGGTGCTGACTCTCACTGGGATACAGTTCCTGAAGGTGCTGACTCTCACTGGGTGTTAGTTCCTGAAGGTGCTGACTCTCACTGGGGGATACAGTTCCTGAAGGTGCTGACTCTCACTGGGGGACGGTTCCTGAAGATGCTGACTCTCACTGGGATACAGTTCCTGAAGGTGCTGACTCTCACTGGGGCACAGTTCCTGAAGGTGCTGACTCTCACTGGGATACAGTTCCTGAAGGTGCTGACTCTCACTGGGATACAGTTCCTGAAGTTGCTGACTCTCACTGGGATACAGTGCCTGAAGGTGCTGACTCTCGCTGGGATACAGTTCCTGAAGGTGCTGACTCTCACTGGGGACGGTTCCTGAAGGTGCTGACTCTCACAGAGGGACAATTCCTGAAGGTGCTGACTCTCACTGGGATACAGTTCCTGCAGGTGCTGACTCTCACTGGGGGCAAGCTCCTGAAGGTGCTGACTCTCACTGTGATACAGTTCCTGAAGGTGCTGACTCTGACTGGGGAACAGTTCCTGAAGGTGCTGACTCTGACTGGGATACAGTTCCTGAAGGTGCTGACTCTCACTGGGGGACAGTTCCTGAAGGTGCTGACTCTCACTGTGATACAGTTCCTGAAGGTGCTGACTCTCACTGGGGGACAGTTGCTGAAGGTGCTGACTCTCACTGGGGGACAGTTCCTGAAGGTGCTGACTCTCACTGGGGGTTAGTTCCTGAAGGTGCTGACGCTCACTGGGATACAGTTCCTGAAGCTGCTGACTGTCACGGGGGGACAGTTCCTGAAGATGCTGACTCTCACTGGGAAACAGTTCCTGAAGGTTCTGACACTCACTGGGGCACAGTTCCTGAAGGTGCTGACTCTCACTGGGATACAGTTCCTGAAGGTGATGACTCTCACTGGGGGACAGTTCCTGAAGGTGCTGACTCTCACTGGGGGACAGTTCCTGAAGGTGCTGACTCTCACTGGGGGACAATTCCTGAAAGTGCTGACTCTCACTAGGGGACAGTTCCTGAAGGTGCTGACTCTCACTGGGATACAGTTCCTGAAGGTGCTGACTCTCACTGGGATGCAGTTCCTGAAGGTGCTGACTCTCACTGGGGGACAGTTCCTGAAGGTGCTGACTCTCACTGGGATACAGTTCTTGAAGGTGCTGACTCTCACTGGGGGACAGTTCCTGAAGGTGCTGACTCTCACTGGGGGACAGTTCCTGAAGGTGCTGACTCTCACTGGGATACAGTTCTTGAAGGTGCTGACTCTCACTGGGGGACAGTTCCTGAAGGTGCTGACTCTCACTGGGGGACAGTTCCTGAAGGTGCTGACTCTCACTGGGATACAGTTCTTGAAGGTGCTGACTCTCACTGGGGGACAGTTCCTGAAGGTGCTGACTCTCACTGGGGGTTAGTTCCTGAAGGTGCTGACTCTCACTGGGATACAGTTCCTGAAGGTGCTGACTCTCACTGAGGGACGGTTCCTGAAGATGCTGACTCTCACTGTGATACAGTTCCTGAAGGTGCTGACTCTCACTGAGGGACAGTTGCTGAAGGTGCTGACTCTCACTGGGGGACAGTTCCTGAAGGTGCTGACTCTCACTGGGGGTTAGTTCTTGAAGGTGCTGACTCTCACTGGGGGACAGTTCCTGAAGGTGCTGACTCTCACTGGGGGACAGTTCCTGAAGGTGCTGAATCTGACTGGGGAACAGTTCCTGAAGGTGCTGACTCTGACTGGGATACAGTTCCTGAAGGTGCTGACTCTCACTGGGGGACAGTTCCTGAAGTGGCTGACTCTCACTGTGATACAGTTCCTGAAGGTGCTGACTCTCACTGGGGGACAGTTGCTGAAGGTGCTGACTCTCACTGGGGGACAGTTCCTGAAGATGCTGACTCTCACTGGGGGTTAGTTCCTGAAGGTGCTGACGCTCACTGGGATACAGTTCCTGAAGGTGCTGACTGTCACGGGGGGACAGTTCCTGAAGATGCTGACTCTCACTGGGAAACAGTTCCTGAAGGTTCTGACACTCACTGGGATACATTTCCTGAAGGTGATGACTCTCACTGGGGGACAGTTCCTGAAGGTGCTGACTCTCACTGGGGGACAGTTCCTGAAGGTGCTGACTCTCACTGGGATACAGTTCCTGAAGGTGCTGACTCTCACTGGGATGCAGTTCCTGAAGGTGCTGACTCTCACTGGGGGACAGTTCCTGAAGGTGCTGACTCTCACTGGGGGACAGTTCCTGAAGGTGCTGACTCTCACTGGGGGACAGTTCCTGAAGGTGCTGACTCTCACTTGGGGACAGTTCCTGAAGGTGCTGACTCTCACTGGGGGACGGTTCCTGAAGGTGCTGACTCTCACTGGGATTCAGTTCCTGAAGGTGCTGATTCTCATTGGGGGACAGTTCCTGAAGGTGCTGACTCTCACTGGGATTCAGTTCCTGAAGGTGCTGACTCTCACTGGGATACAGTTCCTGAAGGTGCTGACTCTCACTGGGATACAGTTCCTGAAGGTGCTGACTCTCACTGGGGGTTAGTTCCTGAAGGTGCTGACTCTCACTGGGGGATACAGTTCCTGAAGGTGCTGACTCTCACTGGGGGACGGTTCCTGAAGATGCTGACTCTCACTGGGATACAGTTCCTGAAGGTGCTGACTCTCACTGGGGCACAGTTCCTGAAGGTGCTGACTCTCACTGTGATACAGTTCCTGAAGTTGCTGACTCTCACTGGGATACAGTTCCTGAAGGTGCTGACTCTCACTGGGATACAGTTCCTGAAGTTGCTGACTCTCACTGGGATACAGTGCCTGAAGGTGCTGACTCTCGCTGGGATACAGTTCTTGAAGGTGCTGACTCTCACTGGGGACGGTTCCTGAAGGTGCTGACTCTCACAGAGGGACAATTCCTGAAGGTGCTGACTCTGACTGGGATACAGTTCCTGCAGGTGCTGACTGAATGGGATACAGTTCCTGCAGGTGCTGACTCTGACTGGGATACAGTTCCTGAAAGTGGTGACTCTCACTGGGGGACAGTTCCTGAAGGTGCTGACTCTCACTGTGATACAGTTCCTGAAGGTGCTGACTCTCACTGGGGGACAATTCCTGAAGGTGCTGACTCTCACTGGGGGACAGTTCCTGAAGGTGCTGACTCTGACTGGGGAACAGTTCCTGAAGGTGCTGACTCTGACTGGGATACAGTTCCTGAAGGTGCTGAATCTCACTGGGGGACAGTTCCTGAAGGTGCTGACTCTCACTGTGATACAGTTCCTGAAGGTGCTGACTCTCACTGGGGGACAGTTGCTGAAGGTGCTGACTCTCACTGGGGGACAGTTCCTGAAGGTGCTGACTCTCACTGGGGGTTAGTTCCTGAAGGTGCTGACGCTCACTGGGATACAGTTCCTGAAGGTGCTGACTGTCACGGGGGGACAGTTCCTGAAGATGCTGACTCTCACTGGGAAACAGTTCCTGAAGGTTCTGACACTCACTGGGGCACAGTTCCTGAAGGTGCTGACTCTCACTGGGATACAGTTCCTGAAGGTGATGACTCTCACTGGGGGACAGTTCCTGAAGGTGCTGACTCTCACTGGGGGACAGTTCCTGAAGGTGCTGACCCTCACTGGGGGACAATTCCTGAAAGTGCTGACTCTCACTTGGGGACAGTTCTTGAAGGGGCTGACTCTCACTGGGGGACGGTTCCTGAAGGTGCTGACTCTCACTGCGATACACTTCCTGCAGGGGCTGACTCTCACTGGGGGACAGTTCCTGAAGGTGCTGACTATCACTAGGGGACAGTTCCTGAAGGTGCTGACTCTCACTGGGATACAGTTCCTGAAGGTGCTGACTCTCACTGGGATGCAGTTCCTGAAGGTGCTGACTCTCACTGGGGGACAGTTCCTGAAGGTGCTGACTCTCACTGGGATACAGTTCTTGAAGGTGCTGACTCTCACTGGGGGGACAGTTCCTGAAGGTGCTGACTCTCACTGTGATACAGTTCCTGAAGGTGCTGACTCTCAGTGAGATACAGTTCCTGAATGTGCTGACTCTCACTGGGATACAGTTCCTGAAGGTGCTGACTCTCACTGGGGGTTAGTTCCTGAAGGTGCTGACTCTCACTGGGATACAGTTCCTGAAGGTGCTGACTCTCACTGAGGGACGGTTCCTGAAGATGCTGACTCTCACTGGGATACAGTTCCTGAAGGTGCTGACTCTCACTGGGGCACAGTTCCTGAAGGTGATGACTCTCACTGGGGCACAGTTCCTGAAGGTGATGACTCTCACTGGGATACAGTTCCTGAAGTTGCTGACTCTCACTGGGGGACAGTTCCTGAAGGTGCTGACTCTCACTGGGGGACAATTCCTGAAGTTGCTGACTCTCACTTGGGGACAGTTCCTGAAGCTGCTGATTCTCACTGGGATCCAGTACCTGAAGGTGCTGACTCTCACAGGGGTACAGTTCCTGAAGGTGCTGACTCTCACTGGGGTACAGTTCCTGAAGGTGCTGACTCTCACTGGGGGACAGTTCCTGAAGGTGCTGACTCTCACTGGGATACAGTTCCTGAAGGTGCTGACTCTCACTGGGGGACAGTTCCTGAAGGTGCTGACTCTCACTGGGGGACAGTTTCTGAAGGTGCTGACTCTCACTGGCATAAAGTTCCTGAATGTGCTGACTCTCACTGGGGGACAGTTCCTGAAGGTGCTGACACCGACTGGGGAACAGTTCCTGAAGGTGCTGACTCTGACTGGGATACAGTTCCTGAAGGTGCTGACTCTCACTGAGGGACAGTTCCTGAAGGTGCTGACACCGACTGGGGAACAGTTCCTGAAGGTGCTGACTCTGACTGGGATACAGTTCCTGAAGGTGCTGACTCTGACTGGGATACAATTCCTGAAGGTGCTGACTCTCACTGGGATACAGTTCCTGAAAGTGCTGACTCTCACTGGGGGACAGTTGCTGAAGGTGCTGACTCTCACTGGGGGACAGTTCCTGAAGGTGCTGACTCTCACTGGGGGTTAGTTCCTGAAGGTGCTGACTCTCACTGGGATACAGTTCCTGAAGGTGCTGACTCTCACTGAGGGACGGTTCCTGAAGATGCTGACTCTCACTGTGATACAGTTCCTGAAGATGCTGACTCTCACTGGGATACAGTTCCTGAAGGTGCTGACTCTCACTGGGGCACAGTTCCTGAAGGTGATGACTCTCACTGGGGCACAGTTCCTGAAGGTGATGACTCTCACTGGGATACAGTTCCTGAAGTTGCTGACTCTCACTGGGGGACAGTTCCTGAAGGTGCTGACTCTCACTGGGGGACAATTCCTGAAGTTGCTGACTCTCACTTGGGGACAGTTCCTGAAGCTGCTGATTCTCACTGGGATCCAGTACCTGAAGGTGCTGACTCTCACAGGGGTACAGTTCCTGAAGGTGCTGACTCTCACTGGGGTACAGTTCCTGAAGGTGCTGACTCTCACTGGGGGACAGTTCCTGAAGGTGCTGACTCTCACTGGGATACAGTTCCTGAAGGTGCTGACTCTCACTGGGGGACAGTTCCTGAAGGTGCTGACTCTCACTGGGGGACAGTTTCTGAAGGTGCTGACTCTCACTGGCATAAAGTTCCTGAATGTGCTGACTCTCACTGGGGGACAGTTCCTGAAGGTGCTGACACCGACTGGGGAACAGTTCCTGAAGGTGCTGACTCTGACTGGGATACAGTTCCTGAAGGTGCTGACTCTCACTGAGGGACAGTTCCTGAAGGTGCTGACACCGACTGGGGAACAGTTCCTGAAGGTGCTGACTCTGACTGGGATACAGTTCCTGAAGGTGCTGACTCTGACTGGGATACAATTCCTGAAGGTGCTGACTCTCACTGGGATACAGTTCCTGAAAGTGCTGACTCTCACTGGGGGACAGTTGCTGAAGGTGCTGACTCTCACTGGGGGACAGTTCCTGAAGGTGCTGACTCTCACTGGGGGTTAGTTCCTGAAGGTGCTGACTCTCACTGGGATACAGTTCCTGAAGGTGCTGACTCTCACTGGGGGACAGTTCCTGAAGATGCTGAGTCTCACTGGGATACAGTTCCTGAAGGTGCTGACTCTCACTGGGATGCAGTTCCTGAAGGTGCTGACTCTCACTGGGGGACAGTTCCTGAAGGTGCTGATTCTCATTGGGGGACAGTTCCTGAAGGTGCTGACTCTCACTGGGATTCAGTTCCTGAAGGTGCTGACTCTCACTGGGGGACAGTTCCTGAAGGTGCTGACTCTCACTGGGATACAGTTCCTGAAGGTGCTGATTCTCATTGGGGGACAGTTCCTGAAGGTGCTGACTCTCACTGGGATTCAGTTCCTGAAGGTGCAGATTCTCATTGGGGGACAGTTCCTGAAGGTGCTGACTCTCACTGGGATACAGTTCCTGAAGGTGCTGACTCTCACTGGGATTCAGTTCCTGAAGGTGCTGATTCTCATTGGGGGACAGTTCCTGAAGGTGCTGACTCTCACTGGGGGACAGTTCCTGAAGGTGCTGACTCTCACTGGGATACAGTTCCTGAAGGTGCTGACTCTCACTGGGTGTTAGTTCCTGAAGGTGCTGACTCTCACTGGGGGATACAGTTCCTGAAGGTGCTGACTCTCACTGGGGGACGGTTCCTGAAGATGCTGACTCTCACTGGGATACAGTTCCTGAAGGTGCTGACTCTCACTGGGGCACAGTTCCTGAAGGTGCTGACTCTCACTGGGATACAGTTCCTGAAGGTGCTGACTCTCACTGGGGTACAGTTGCTGAAGGTGCTGACTCTCACTGGGGGACAGTTCCTGAAGGTGCTGACTCTCACTGGGATACAGTTCCTGAAGTTGCTGACTCTCACTGGGATACAGTGCCTGAAGGTGCTGACTCTCGCTGGGATACAGTTCCTGAAGGTGCTGACTCTCACTGGGGACGGTTCCTGAAGGTGCTCACTCTCACTGGGATACAGTTCCTGCAGGTGCTGACTGAATGGGATACAGTTCCTGCAGGTGCTGACTCTGACTGGGATACAGTTCCTGAAAGTGGTGACTCTCACTGGGGGCAAGCTCCTGAAGGTGCTGACTCTCACTGTGATACAGTTCCTGAAGGTGCTGACTCTGACTGGGGAACAGTTCCTGAAGGTGCTGACTCTGACTGGGATACAGTTCCTGAAGGTGCTGACTCTCACTGGGGGACAGTTCCTGAAGGTGCTGACTCTCACTGTGATACAGTTCCTGAAGGTGCTGACTCTCACTGGGGGACAGTTGCTGAAGGTGCTGACTCTCACTGGGGGACAGTTCCTGAAGGTGCTGACTCTCACTGGGGGTTAGTTCCTGAAGGTGCTGACGCTCACTGGGATACAGTTCCTGAAGGTGCTGACTGTCACGGGGGGACAGTTCCTGAAGATGCTGACTCTCACTGGGAAACAGTTCCTGAAGGTTCTGACACTCACTGGGGCACAGTTCCTGAAGGTGCTGACTCTCACTGGGATACAGTTCCTGAAGGTGATGACTCTCACTGGGGGACAGTTCCTGAAGGTGCTGACTCTCACTGGGGGACAATTCCTGAAAGTGCTGACTCTCACTTGGGGACAGTTCTTGAAGGGGCTGACTCTCACTGCGATACACTTCCTGCAGGGGCTGAGTCTCACTGGGGGACAGTTCCTGAAGGTGCTGATTCTCATTGGGGGACAGTTCCTGAAGTTGCTGACTCTCACTGGGGGACAGTTCCTGAAGGTGCTGATTATCACTAGGGGACAGTTCCTGAAGGTGCTGACTCTCACTGGGATGCAGTTCCTGAAGGTGCTGACTCTCACTGGGGGACAGTTCCTGAAGGTGCTGACTCTCACTGGGATACAGTTCTTGAAGGTGCTGACTCTCACTGGGGGACAGTTCCTGAAGGTGCTGACTCTCACTGGGGGACAGTTCCTGAAGGTGCTGACTCTCACTGGGATACAGTTCTTGAAGGTGCTGACTCTCACTGGGGGACAGTTCCTGAAGGTGCTGACTCTCACTGGGGGACAGTTCCTGAAGGTGCTGACTCTCACTGGGATACAGTTCTTGAAGGTGCTGACTCTCACTGGGGGACAGTTCCTGAAGGTGCTGACTCTCACTGGGGGTTAGTTCCTGAAGGTGCTGACTCTCACTGGGATACAGTTCCTGAAGGTGCTGACTCTCACTGAGGGACGGTTCCTGAAGATGCTGACTCTCACTGTGATACAGTTCCTGAAGGTGCTGACTCTCACTGAGGGACAGTTGCTGAAGGTGCTGACTCTCACTGGGGGACAGTTCCTGAAGGTGCTGACTCTCACTGGGGGTTAGTTCTTGAAGGTGCTGACTCTCACTGGGGGACAGTTCCTGAAGGTGCTGACTCTCACTGGGGGACAGTTCCTGAAGGTGCTGAATCTGACTGGGGAACAGTTCCTGAAGGTGCTGACTCTGACTGGGATACAGTTCCTGAAGGTGCTGACTCTCACTGGGGGACAGTTCCTGAAGTGGCTGACTCTCACTGTGATACAGTTCCTGAAGGTGCTGACTCTCACTGGGGGACAGTTCCTGAAGATGCTGACTCTCACTGGGGGTTAGTTCCTGAAGGTGCTGACGCTCACTGGGATACAGTTCCTGAAGGTGCTGACTGTCACGGGGGGACAGTTCCTGAAGATGCTGACTCTCACTGGGAAACAGTTCCTGAAGGTTCTGACACTCACTGGGATACATTTCCTGAAGGTGATGACTCTCACTGGGGGACAGTTCCTGAAGGTGCTGACTCTCACTGGGGGACAGTTCCTGAAGGTGCATACTATCACTAGGGGACAGTTCCTGAAGGTGCTGACTCTCACTGGGATACAGTTCCTGAAGGTGCTGACTCTCACTGGGATGCAGTTCCTGAAGGTGCTGACTCTCACTGGGGGACAGTTCCTGAAGGTGCTGACTCTCACTGGGGGACAGTTCCTGAAGGTGCTGACTCTCACTGGGGGACAGTTCCTGAAGGTGCTGACTCTCACTTGGGGACAGTTCCTGAAGGTGCTGACTCTCACTGGGGGACGGTTCCTGAAGGTGCTGACTCTCACTGGGATTCAGTTCCTGAAGGTGCTGATTCTCACTGGGATACAGTTCCTGAAGGTGCTGACTCTCACTGGGATACAGTTCCTGAAGGTGCTGACTCTCACTGGGGGTTAGTTCCTGAAGGTGCTGACTCTCACTGGGGGATACAGTTCCTGAAGGTGCTGACTCTCACTGGGGGACGGTTCCTGAAGATGCTGACTCTCACTGGGATACAGTTCCTGAAGGTGCTGACTCTCACTGGGGCACAGTTCCTGAAGGTGCTGACTCTCACTGTGATACAGTTCCTGAAGTTGCTGACTCTCACTGGGATACAGTTCCTGAAGGTGCTGACTCTCACTGGGATACAGTTCCTGAAGTTGCTGACTCTCACTGGGATACAGTGCCTGAAGGTGCTGACTCTCACTGGGGGACGGTTCCTGAAGGTGCTGACTCTCACTGGGATTCAGTTCCTGAAGGTGCTGACTCTCACTGGGATACAGTTCCTGAAGGTGCTGACTCTCACTGGGATACAGTTCCTGAAGGTGCTGACTCTCACTGGGGGTTAGTTCCTGAAGGTGCTGACTCTCACTGGGGGATACAGTTCCTGAAGGTGCTGACTCTCACTGGGGGACGGTTCCTGAAGATGCTGACTCTCACTGGGATACAGTTCCTGAAGGTGCTGACTCTCACTGGGGCACAGTTCCTGAAGGTGCTGACTCTCACTGTGATACAGTTCCTGAAGTTGCTGACTCTCACTGGGATACAGTTCCTGAAGGTGCTGACTCTCACTGGGATACAGTTCCTGAAGTTGCTGACTCTCACTGGGATACAGTGCCTGAAGGTGCTGACTCTCGCTGGGATACAGTTCTTGAAGGTGCTGACTCTCACTGGGGACGGTTCCTGAAGGTGCTGACTCTCACAGAGGGACAATTCCTGAAGGTGCTGACTCTGACTGGGATACAGTTCCTGCAGGTGCTGACTGAATGGGATACAGTTCCTGCAGGTGCTGACTCTGACTGGGATACAGTTCCTGAAAGTGGTGACTCTCACTGGGGGCAAGCTCCTGAAGGTGCTGACTCTCACTGTGATACAGTTCCTGAAGGTGCTGACTCTCACTGGGGGACAATTCCTGAAGGTGCTGACTCTCACTGGGGGACAGTTCCTGAAGGTGCTGACTCTCACTGGGATACAGTTCTTGAAGGTGCTGACTCTCACTGGGGGACAGTTCCTGAAGGTGCTGACTCTCACTGGGGGACAGTTCCTGAAGGTGCTGACTCTCACTGGGATACAGTTCTTGAAGGTGCTGACTCTCACTGGGGGACAGTTCCTGAAGGTGCTGACTCTCACTGGGATACAGTTCTTGAAGGTGCTGACTCTCACTGGGGGACAGTTCCTGAAGGTGCTGACTCTCACTGGGGGTTAGTTCCTGAAGGTGCTGACTCTCACTGGGATACAGTTCCTGAAGGTGCTGACTCTCACTGAGGGACGGTTCCTGAAGATGCTGACTCTCACTGTGATACAGTTCCTGAAGGTGCTGACTCTCACTGAGGGACAGTTGCTGAAGGTGCTGACTCTCACTGGGGGACAGTTCCTGAAGGTGCTGACTCTCACTGGGGTTAGTTCTTGAAGGTGCTGACTCTCACTGGGGGACAGTTCCTGAAGGTGCTGACTCTCACTGGGGGACAGTTCCTGAAGGTGCTGAATCTGACTGGGGAACAGTTCCTGAAGGTGCTGACTCTGACTGGGATACAGTTCCTGAAGGTGCTGACTCTCACTAGGGGACAGTTCCTGAAGTGGCTGACTCTCACTGTGATACAGTTCCTGAAGGTGCTGACTCTCACTGGGGGACAGTTGCTGAAGGTGCTGACTCTCACTGGGGGACAGTTCCTGAAGATGCTGACTCTCACTGGGGGTTAGTTCCTGAAGGTGCTGACGCTCACTGGGATACAGTTCCTGAAGGTGCTGACTGTCACGGGGGGACAGTTCCTGAAGATGCTGACTCTCACTGGGAAACAGTTCCTGAAGGTTCTGACACTCACTGGGATACATTTCCTGAAGGTGATGACTCTCACTGGGGGACAGTTCCTGAAGGTGCTGACTCTCACTGGGGGACAGTTCCTGAAGGTGCATACTATCACTAGGGGACAGTTCCTGAAGGTGCTGACTCTCACTGGGATACAGTTCCTGAAGGTGCTGACTCTCACTGGGATGCAGTTCCTGAAGGTGCTGACTCTCACTGGGGGACAGTTCCTGAAGGTGCTGACTCTCACTGGGGGACAGTTCCTGAAGGTGCTGACTCTCACTGGGGGACAGTTCCTGAAGGTGCTGACTCTCACTTGGGGACAGTTCCTGAAGGTGCTGACTCTCACTGGGGGACGGTTCCTGAAGGTGCTGACTCTCACTGGGATTCAGTTCCTGAAGGTGATGATTCTCACTGGGATACAGTTCCTGAAGGTGCTGACTCTCACTGGGATACAGTTCCTGAAGGTGCTGACTCTGACTGGGATACAATTCCTGAAGGTGCTGACTCTCACTGGGATACAGTTCCTGAAAGTGCTGACTCTCACTGGGGGACAGTTGCTGAAGGTGCTGACTCTCACTGGGGGACAGTTCCTGAAGGTGCTGACTCTCACTGGGGGTTAGTTCCTGAAGGTGCTGACTCTCACTGGGATACAGTTCCTGAAGGTGCTGACTCTCACTGGGGGACAGTTCCTGAAGATGCTGAGTCTCACTGGGATACAGTTCCTGAAGGTGCTGACTCTCACTGGGATGCAGTTCCTGAAGGTGCTGACTCTCACTGGGGGACAGTTCCTGAAGGTGCTGATTCTCATTGGGGGACAGTTCCTGAAGGTGCTGACTCTCACTGGGATTCAGTTCCTGAAGGTGCTGACTCTCACTGGGGGACAGTTCCTGAAGGTGCTGACTCTCACTGGGATACAGTTCCTGAAGGTGCTGATTCTCATTGGGGGACAGTTCCTGAAGGTGCTGACTCTCACTGGGATTCAGTTCCTGAAGGTGCAGATTCTCATTGGGGGACAGTTCCTGAAGGTGCTGACTCTCACTGGGATACAGTTCCTGAAGGTGCTGACTCTCACTGGGATTCAGTTCCTGAAGGTGCTGATTCTCATTGGGGGACAGTTCCTGAAGGTGCTGACTCTCACTGGGGGACAGTTCCTGAAGGTGCTGACTCTCACTGGGATACAGTTCCTGAAGGTGCTGACTCTCACTGGGTGTTAGTTCCTGAAGGTGCTGACTCTCACTGGGGGATACAGTTCCTGAAGGTGCTGACTCTCACTGGGGGACGGTTCCTGAAGATGCTGACTCTCACTGGGATACAGTTCCTGAAGGTGCTGACTCTCACTGGGGCACAGTTCCTGAAGGTGCTGACTCTCACTGGGATACAGTTCCTGAAGGTGCTGACTCTCACTGGGGTACAGTTGCTGAAGGTGCTGACTCTCACTGGGGGACAGTTCCTGAAGGTGCTGACTCTCACTGGGATACAGTTCCTGAAGTTGCTGACTCTCACTGGGATACAGTGCCTGAAGGTGCTGACTCTCGCTGGGATACAGTTCCTGAAGGTGCTGACTCTCACTGGGGACGGTTCCTGAAGGTGCTCACTCTCACTGGGATACAGTTCCTGCAGGTGCTGACTGAATGGGATACAGTTCCTGCAGGTGCTGACTCTGACTGGGATACAGTTCCTGAAAGTGGTGACTCTCACTGGGGGCAAGCTCCTGAAGGTGCTGACTCTCACTGTGATACAGTTCCTGAAGGTGCTGACTCTGACTGGGGAACAGTTCCTGAAGGTGCTGACTCTGACTGGGATACAGTTCCTGAAGGTGCTGACTCTCACTGGGGGACAGTTCCTGAAGGTGCTGACTCTCACTGTGATACAGTTCCTGAAGGTGCTGACTCTCACTGGGGGACAGTTGCTGAAGGTGCTGACTCTCACTGGGGGACAGTTCCTGAAGGTGCTGACTCTCACTGGGGGTTAGTTCCTGAAGGTGCTGACGCTCACTGGGATACAGTTCCTGAAGGTGCTGACTGTCACGGGGGGACAGTTCCTGAAGATGCTGACTCTCACTGGGAAACAGTTCCTGAAGGTTCTGACACTCACTGGGGCACAGTTCCTGAAGGTGCTGACTCTCACTGGGATACAGTTCCTGAAGGTGATGACTCTCACTGGGGGACAGTTCCTGAAGGTGCTGACTCTCACTGGGGGACAATTCCTGAAAGTGCTGACTCTCACTTGGGGACAGTTCTTGAAGGGGCTGACTCTCACTGCGATACACTTCCTGCAGGGGCTGAGTCTCACTGGGGGACAGTTCCTGAAGGTGCTGATTCTCATTGGGGGACAGTTCCTGAAGTTGCTGACTCTCACTGGGGGACAGTTCCTGAAGGTGCTGATTATCACTAGGGGACAGTTCCTGAAGGTGCTGACTCTCACTGGGATGCAGTTCCTGAAGGTGCTGACTCTCACTGGGGGACAGTTCCTGAAGGTGCTGACTCTCACTGGGATACAGTTCTTGAAGGTGCTGACTCTCACTGGGGGACAGTTCCTGAAGGTGCTGACTCTCACTGGGGGACAGTTCCTGAAGGTGCTGACTCTCACTGGGATACAGTTCTTGAAGGTGCTGACTCTCACTGGGGGACAGTTCCTGAAGGTGCTGACTCTCACTGGGGGACAGTTCCTGAAGGTGCTGACTCTCACTGGGATACAGTTCTTGAAGGTGCTGACTCTCACTGGGGGACAGTTCCTGAAGGTGCTGACTCTCACTGGGGGTTAGTTCCTGAAGGTGCTGACTCTCACTGGGATACAGTTCCTGAAGGTGCTGACTCTCACTGAGGGACGGTTCCTGAAGATGCTGACTCTCACTGTGATACAGTTCCTGAAGGTGCTGACTCTCACTGAGGGACAGTTGCTGAAGGTGCTGACTCTCACTGGGGGACAGTTCCTGAAGGTGCTGACTCTCACTGGGGGTTAGTTCTTGAAGGTGCTGACTCTCACTGGGGGACAGTTCCTGAAGGTGCTGACTCTCACTGGGGGACAGTTCCTGAAGGTGCTGAATCTGACTGGGGAACAGTTCCTGAAGGTGCTGACTCTGACTGGGATACAGTTCCTGAAGGTGCTGACTCTCACTGGGGGACAGTTCCTGAAGTGGCTGACTCTCACTGTGATACAGTTCCTGAAGGTGCTGACTCTCACTGGGGGACAGTTCCTGAAGATGCTGACTCTCACTGGGGGTTAGTTCCTGAAGGTGCTGACGCTCACTGGGATACAGTTCCTGAAGGTGCTGACTGTCACGGGGGGACAGTTCCTGAAGATGCTGACTCTCACTGGGAAACAGTTCCTGAAGGTTCTGACACTCACTGGGATACATTTCCTGAAGGTGATGACTCTCACTGGGGGACAGTTCCTGAAGGTGCTGACTCTCACTGGGGGACAGTTCCTGAAGGTGCATACTATCACTAGGGGACAGTTCCTGAAGGTGCTGACTCTCACTGGGATACAGTTCCTGAAGGTGCTGACTCTCACTGGGATGCAGTTCCTGAAGGTGCTGACTCTCACTGGGGGACAGTTCCTGAAGGTGCTGACTCTCACTGGGGGACAGTTCCTGAAGGTGCTGACTCTCACTGGGGGACAGTTCCTGAAGGTGCTGACTCTCACTTGGGGACAGTTCCTGAAGGTGCTGACTCTCACTGGGGGACGGTTCCTGAAGGTGCTGACTCTCACTGGGATTCA
The DNA here is from genome assembly GCF_036365525.1 of Heterodontus francisci. Taxonomy (NCBI): domain Eukaryota; kingdom Metazoa; phylum Chordata; class Chondrichthyes; order Heterodontiformes; family Heterodontidae; genus Heterodontus; species Heterodontus francisci. The sequence continues at coordinate 55,904,564 of NC_090405.1, forward strand.
GTTCCTGAAGGTGCTGATTCTCACTGGGATACAGTTCCTGAAGGTGCTGACTCTCACTGGGATACAGTTCCTGAAGGTGCTGACTCTCACTGGGGGTTAGTTCCTGAAGGTGCTGACTCTCACTGGGGGATACAGTTCCTGAAGGTGCTGACTCTCACTGGGGGACGGTTCCTGAAGATGCTGACTCTCACTGGGATACAGTTCCTGAAGGTGCTGACTCTCACTGGGGCACAGTTCCTGAAGGTGCTGACTCTCACTGTGATACAGTTCCTGAAGTTGCTGACTCTCACTGGGATACAGTTCCTGAAGGTGCTGACTCTCACTGGGATACAGTTCCTGAAGTTGCTGACTCTCACTGGGATACAGTGCCTGAAGGTGCTGACTCTCACTGGGGGACGGTTCCTGAAGGTGCTGACTCTCACTGGGATTCAGTTCCTGAAGGTGCTGACTCTCACTGGGATACAGTTCCTGAAGGTGCTGACTCTCACTGGGATACAGTTCCTGAAGGTGCTGACTCTCACTGGGGGTTAGTTCCTGAAGGTGCTGACTCTCACTGGGGGATACAGTTCCTGAAGGTGCTGACTCTCACTGGGGGACGGTTCCTGAAGATGCTGACTCTCACTGGGATACAGTTCCTGAAGGTGCTGACTCTCACTGGGGCACAGTTCCTGAAGGTGCTGACTCTCACTGTGATACAGTTCCTGAAGTTGCTGACTCTCACTGGGATACAGTTCCTGAAGGTGCTGACTCTCACTGGGATACAGTTCCTGAAGTTGCTGACTCTCACTGGGATACAGTGCCTGAAGGTGCTGACTCTCGCTGGGATACAGTTCTTGAAGGTGCTGACTCTCACTGGGGACGGTTCCTGAAGGTGCTGACTCTCACAGAGGGACAATTCCTGAAGGTGCTGACTCTGACTGGGATACAGTTCCTGCAGGTGCTGACTGAATGGGATACAGTTCCTGCAGGTGCTGACTCTGACTGGGATACAGTTCCTGAAAGTGGTGACTCTCACTGGGGGCAAGCTCCTGAAGGTGCTGACTCTCACTGTGATACAGTTCCTGAAGGTGCTGACTCTCACTGGGGGACAATTCCTGAAGGTGCTGACTCTCACTGGGGGACAGTTCCTGAAGGTGCTGACTCTCACTGGGATACAGTTCTTGAAGGTGCTGACTCTCACTGGGGGACAGTTCCTGAAGGTGCTGACTCTCACTGGGGGACAGTTCCTGAAGGTGCTGACTCTCACTGGGATACAGTTCTTGAAGGTGCTGACTCTCACTGGGGGACAGTTCCTGAAGGTGCTGACTCTCACTGGGATACAGTTCTTGAAGGTGCTGACTCTCACTGGGGGACAGTTCCTGAAGGTGCTGACTCTCACTGGGGGTTAGTTCCTGAAGGTGCTGACTCTCACTGGGATACAGTTCCTGAAGGTGCTGACTCTCACTGAGGGACGGTTCCTGAAGATGCTGACTCTCACTGTGATACAGTTCCTGAAGGTGCTGACTCTCACTGAGGGACAGTTGCTGAAGGTGCTGACTCTCACTGGGGGACAGTTCCTGAAGGTGCTGACTCTCACTGGGGTTAGTTCTTGAAGGTGCTGACTCTCACTGGGGGACAGTTCCTGAAGGTGCTGACTCTCACTGGGGGACAGTTCCTGAAGGTGCTGAATCTGACTGGGGAACAGTTCCTGAAGGTGCTGACTCTGACTGGGATACAGTTCCTGAAGGTGCTGACTCTCACTAGGGGACAGTTCCTGAAGTGGCTGACTCTCACTGTGATACAGTTCCTGAAGGTGCTGACTCTCACTGGGGGACAGTTGCTGAAGGTGCTGACTCTCACTGGGGGACAGTTCCTGAAGATGCTGACTCTCACTGGGGGTTAGTTCCTGAAGGTGCTGACGCTCACTGGGATACAGTTCCTGAAGGTGCTGACTGTCACGGGGGGACAGTTCCTGAAGATGCTGACTCTCACTGGGAAACAGTTCCTGAAGGTTCTGACACTCACTGGGATACATTTCCTGAAGGTGATGACTCTCACTGGGGGACAGTTCCTGAAGGTGCTGACTCTCACTGGGGGACAGTTCCTGAAGGTGCATACTATCACTAGGGGACAGTTCCTGAAGGTGCTGACTCTCACTGGGATACAGTTCCTGAAGGTGCTGACTCTCACTGGGATGCAGTTCCTGAAGGTGCTGACTCTCACTGGGGGACAGTTCCTGAAGGTGCTGACTCTCACTGGGGGACAGTTCCTGAAGGTGCTGACTCTCACTGGGGGACAGTTCCTGAAGGTGCTGACTCTCACTTGGGGACAGTTCCTGAAGGTGCTGACTCTCACTGGGGGACGGTTCCTGAAGGTGCTGACTCTCACTGGGATTCAGTTCCTGAAGGTGATGATTCTCACTGGGATACAGTTCCTGAAGGTGCTGACTCTCACTGGGATACAGTTCCTGAAGGTGCTGACTCTCACTGGGGGTTAGTTCCTGAAGGTGCTGACTCTCACTGGGGGATACAGTTCCTGAAGGTGCTGACTCTCACTGGGGGATGGTTCCTGAAGATGCTGACTCTCACTGGGATACAGTTCCTGAAGGTGCTGACTCTCACTGGGGCACAGTTCCTGAAGGTGCTGACTCTCACTGTGATACAGTTCCTGAAGTTGCTGACTCTCACTGGGATACAGTTCCTGAAGGTGCTGACTCTCACTGGGATACAGTTCCTGAAGTTGCTGACTCTCACTGGGATACAGTGCCTGAAGGTGCTGACTCTCACTGGGGGACGGTTCCTGAAGGTGCTGACTCTCACTGGGATTCAGTTCCTGAAGGTGCTGACTCTCACTGGGATACAGTTCCTGAAGGTGCTGACTCTCACTGGGATACAGTTCCTGAAGGTGCTGACTCTCACTGGGGGTTAGTTCCTGAAGGTGCTGACTCTCACTGGGGGATACAGTTCCTGAAGGTGCTGACTCTCACTGGGGGACGGTTCCTGAAGATGCTGACTCTCACTGGGATACAGTTCCTGAAGGTGCTGACTCTCACTGGGGCACAGTTCCTGAAGGTGCTGACTCTCACTGTGATACAGTTCCTGAAGTTGCTGACTCTCACTGGGATACAGTTCCTGAAGGTGCTGACTCTCACTGGGATACAGTTCCTGAAGTTGCTGACTCTCACTGGGATACAGTGCCTGAAGGTGCTGACTCTCGCTGGGGACGGTTCCTGAAGGTGCTGACTCTCACAGAGGGACAATTCCTGAAGGTGCTGACTCTGACTGGGATACAGTTCCTGAAGTTGCTGACTCTCACTGGGGGACGGTTCCTGAAGATGCTGACTCTCACTGGGATACAGTTCCTGAAGGTGCTGACTCTCACTGGGGCACAGTTCCTGAAGGTGCTGACTCTCACTGTGATACAGTTCCTGAAGTTGCTGACTCTCACTGGGATACAGTTCCTGAAGGTGCTGACTCTCACTGGGATACAGTTCCTGAAGTTGCTGACTCTCACTGGGATACAGTGCCTGAAGGTGCTGACTCTCACTGGGGACGGTTCCTGAAGGTGCTGACTCTCACAGAGGGACAATTCCTGAAGGTGCTGACTCTGACTGGGATACAGTTCCTGCAGGTGCTGACTGAATGGGATACAGTTCCTGCAGGTGCTGACTCTGACTGGGATACAGTTCCTGAAAGTGGTGACTCTCACTGGGGGCAAGCTCCTGAAGGTGCTGACTCTCACTGTGATACAGTTCCTGAAGGTGCTGACTCTCACTGGGGGACAATTCCTGAAGGTGCTGACTCTCACTGGGGGACAGTTCCTGAAGGTGCTGACTCTGACTGGGGAACAGTTCCTGAAGGTGCTGACTCTGACTGGGATACAGTTCCTGAAGGTGCTGACTCTCACTGGGGGACAGTTCCTGAAGGTGCTGACTCTCACTGTGATACAGTTCCTGAAGGTGCTGACTCTCACTGGGGGACAGTTGCTGAAGGTGCTGACTCTCACTGGGGGACAGTTCCTGAAGGTGCTGACTCTCACTGGGGGTTAGTTCCTGAAGGTGCTGACGCTCACTGGGATACAGTTCCTGAAGGTGCTGACTGTCACGGGGGGACAGTTCCTGAAGATGCTGACTCTCACTGGGAAACAGTTCCTGAAGGTTCTGACACTCACTGGGGGACAGTTCCTGAAGGTGCTGACTCTCACTGGGATACAGTTCCTGAAGGTGCTGATTCTCACTGAGGGACAGTTCCTGAAGGTGCTGACTCTCACTGTGATACAGTTCCTGAAGGTGCTGACTCTCACTGGGGGACAGTTGCTGAAGGTGCTGACTCTCACTGGGGGACAGTTCCTGAAGGTGCTGACTCTCACTGGGATACAGTTCCTGAAGGTGCTGACTCTCACTGGGATACAGTTCCTGAAGGTGCTGACTGTCCCTGGGATGCAGTTCCTGAAGGTGCTGACTCTCACTGGGGGACAGTTCCTGAAGGTGCTGACTCTCACTGGGGGACAGTTCCTGAAGGTGCTGACTCTCACTGGGGGACAGTTCCTGAAGGTGCTGACTCTCACTGGGGGACAATTCCTGAAAGTGCTGACTCTCACTTGGGGACAGTTCCTGAAGGTGCTGACTCTCACTGGGGGACAGTTCCTGAAGGTGCTGACTCTCACTGGGGGACAGTTCCTGAAGGTGCTGACTCTCACTGGGGGACAGTTCCTGAAGGTGCTGACTCTCACTGGGGGACAATTCCTGAAAGTGCTGACTCTCACTTGGGGACAGTTCCTGAAGGTGCTGAGTCTCACTGGGGGACGGTTCCTGAAGGTGCTGACTCTCACTGGGATTCAGTTCCTGAAGGTGCTGATTCTCACTGGGGGACAATTCCTGAAAGTGCTGACTCTCACTTGGGGACAGTTCCTGAAGGTGCTGACTCTCACTGGGATGCAGTTCCTGAAGGTGCTGATTCTCATTGGGGGACAGTTCCTGAAGGTGCTGACTCTCACTGGGGGACAGTTCCTGAAGGTGCTGACTATCACTGGGGGACAGTTCCTGAAGGTGCTGACTCTCACTGGGATGCAGTTCCTGAAGGTGCTGATTCTCACTGGGGGACAGTTCCTGAAGGTGCTGACTCTCACTGGGGGACAGTTCCTGAAGGTGCTGACTCTCACTGGGATACAGTTCCTGAAGGTGCTGACTCTCACTGAGATACAGTTCCTGAAGGTGCTGACTCTCACTGGGGGTTAGTTTCTGAAGGTGCTGACTCTCACTGGGGGATACAGTTCTTGAAGGTGCTGACTCTCACTGGGGGACGGTTCCTGAAGATGCTGACTCTCACTGGGATACAGTTCCTGAAGGTGCTGACTCTCACTGGGGCACAGTTCCTGAAGGTGCTGACTCTCACTGGGATACAGTTCCTGAAGGTGCTGACTCTCACTGGGATACAGTTCCTGAGGTTGCTGACTCTCACTGGGATACAGTGCCTGAAGGTGCTGACTCTCGCTGGGATACAGTTCCTGAAGGTGCTGACTCTCACTGGGGACGGTTCCTGAAGGTGCTGACTCTCACAGAGGGACAATTCCTGCAGGTGCTGACTCTGACTGGGATACAGTTCCTGAAGGTGGTGACTCTCACTGGGGGACAGTTCCTGAAGGTGCTGACTCTCACTGTGATACAGTTCCTGAAGGTGCTGACTCTCACTGGGGGACAGTTGCTGAAGGTGCTGACTCTCACTGGGATAAAGTTCCTGAATGTGCTGACTCTGACTGGGGAACAGTTCCTGAAGGTGCTGACTTTGACTGGGGAACAGTTCCTGAAGGTGCTGACTCTGACTGGGGAACAGTTCCTGAAGGTGCTGACTCTGACTGGGATACAGTTCCTGAAGGTGCTGACTCTCACTGGGGTCAGTTCCTGAAGGTGCTGACTCTCACTGTGATACAGTTCCTGAAGGTGCTGATTCTCACTGGGGGACAGTTGCTGAAGGTGCTGACTCTCACTGGGGGACAGTTCCTGAAGGTGCTGACTCTCACTGGGGGTTAGTTCTTGAAGGTGCTGACGCTCACTGGGATACAGTTCCTGAAGCTGCTGACTCTCACTGGGGGACAGTTCCTGAAGGTGCTGAATCTGACTGGGGAACAGTTCCTGAAGGTGCTGACTCTGACTGGGATACAGTTCCTGAAGGTGCTGACTCTCACTGGGGGACAGTTCCTGAAGTGGCTGACTCTCACTGTGATACAGTTCCTGAAGGTGCTGACTCTCACTGGGGGACAGTTGCTGAAGGTGCTGACTCTCACTGGGGGACAGTTCCTGAAGGTGCTGACTCTCACTGGGGGTTAGTTCCTGAAGGTGCTGACGCTCACTGGGATACAGTTCCTGAAGGTGCTGACTGTCACGGGGGGACAGTTCCTGAAGATGCTGACTCTCACTGGGAAACAGTTCCTGAAGGTTCTGACACTCACTGGGATACAGTTCCTGAAGGTGCATACTATCACTAGGGGACAGTTCCTGAAGGTGCTGACTCTCACTGGGATACAGTTCCTGAAGGTGCTGACTCTCACTGGGATACAGTTCCTGAAGGTGCTGACTCTCACTGGGATGCAGTTCCTGAAGGTGCTGACTCTCACTGGGGGACAGTTCCTGAAGGTGCTGACTCTCACTGGGGGACAGTTCCTGAAGGTGCTGACTCTCACTGGGGGACAGTTCCTGAAGGTGCTGACTCTCACTTGGGGACAGTTCCTGAAGGTGCTGACTCTCACTGGGGGACGGTTCCTGAAGGTGCTGACTCTCACTGGGATTCAGTTCCTGAAGGTGCTGTCTCTCACTGGGATACAGTTCCTGAAGGTGCTGACTCTCACTGGGATACAGTTCCTGAAGGTGCTGACTCTCACTGGGTGTTAGTTCCTGAAGGTGCTGACTCTCACTGGGGGATACAGTTCCTGAAGGTGCTGACTCTCACTGGGGGACGGTTCCTGAAGATGCTGACTCTCACTGGGATACAGTTCCTGAAGGTGCTGACTCTCACTGGGGCACAGTTCCTGAAGGTGCTGACTCTCACTGGGATACAGTTCCTGAAGGTGCTGACTCTCACTGGGATACAGTTCCTGAAGTTGCTGACTCTCACTGGGATACAGTGCCTGAAGGTGCTGACTCTCGCTGGGATACAGTTCCTGAAGGTGCTGACTCTCACTGGGGACGGTTCCTGAAGGTGCTGACTCTCACAGAGGGACAATTCCTGAAGGTGCTGACTCTCACTGGGATACAGTTCCTGCAGGTGCTGACTCTCACTGGGATACAGTTCCTGAAAGTGGTGACTCTCACTGGGGGCAAGCTCCTGAAGGTGCTGACTCTCACTGTGATACAGTTCCTGAAGGTGCTGACTCTGACTGGGGAACAGTTCCTGAAGGTGCTGACTCTGACTGGGATACAGTTCCTGAAGGTGCTGACTCTCACTGGGGGACAGTTCCTGAAGGTGCTGACTCTCACTGTGATACAGTTCCTGAAGGTGCTGACTCTGACTGGGATACAGTTCCTGAAAGTGGTGACTCTCACTGGGGGCAAGCTCCTGAAGGTGCTGACTCTCACTGTGATACAGTTCCTGAAGGTGCTGACTCTGACTGGGGAACAGTTCCTGAAGGTGCTGACTCTGACTGGGATACAGTTCCTGAAGGTGCTGACTCTCACTGGGGGACAGTTCCTGAAGGTGCTGACTCTCACTGTGATACAGTTCCTGAAGGTGCTGACTCTCACTGGGGGACAGTTGCTGAAGGTGCTGACTCTCACTGGGGGACAGTTCCTGAAGGTGCTGACTCTCACTGGGGGTTAGTTCCTGAAGGTGCTGACGCTCACTGGGATACAGTTCCTGAAGCTGCTGACTGTCACGGGGGGACAGTTCCTGAAGATGCTGACTCTCACTGGGAAACAGTTCCTGAAGGTTCTGACACTCACTGGGGCACAGTTCCTGAAGGTGCTGACTCTCACTGGGGGACAGTTCCTGAAGGTGCTGACTCTCACTGGGGGACAGTTCCTGAAGGTGCTGACTCTCACTGGGGGACAGTTCCTGAAGGTGCTGACTCTCACTGGGGGACAATTCCTGAAAGTGCTGACTCTCACTTGGGGACAGTTCTTGAAGGGGCTGACTCTCACTGCGATACACTTCCTGCAGGGGCTGACTCTCACTGGGGGACAGTTCCTGAAGGTGCTGATTCTCATTGGGGGACAGTTCCTGAAGTTGATGACTCTCACTGGGGGACAGTTCCTGAAGGTGCTGACTATCACTAGGGGACAGTTCCTGAAGGTGCTGACTCTCACTGGGATACAGTTCCTGAAGGTGCTGACTCTCACTGGGATGCAGTTCCTGAAGGTGCTGACTCTCACTGGGGGACAGTTCCTGAAGGTGCTGACTCTCACTGGGATACAGTTCTTGAAGGTGCTGACTCTCACTGGGGGACAGTTCCTGAAGGTGCTGACTCTCACTGGGGGACAGTTCCTGAAGGTGCTGACTCTCACTGGGATACAGTTCTTGAAGGTGCTGACTCTCACTGGGGGACAGTTCCTGAAGGTGCTGACTCTCACTGGGGGACAGTTCCTGAAGGTGCTGACTCTCACTGGGATACAGTTCTTGAAGGTGCTGACTCTCACTGGGGGACAGTTCCTGAAGGTGCTGACTCTCACTGGGGGTTAGTTCCTGAAGGTGCTGACTCTCACTGGGATACAGTTCCTGAAGGTGCTGACTCTCACTGAGGGACGGTTCCTGAAGATGCTGACTCTCACTGTGATACAGTTCCTGAAGGTGCTGACTCTCACTGAGGGACAGTTGCTGAAGGTGCTGACTCTCACTGGGGGACAGTTCCTGAAGGTGCTGACTCTCACTGGGGGTTAGTTCTTGAAGGTGCTGACTCTCACTGGGGGACAGTTCCTGAAGGTGCTGACTCTCACTGGGGGACAGTTCCTGAAGGTGCTGAATCTGACTGGGGAACAGTTCCTGAAGGTGCTGACTCTGACTGGGATACAGTTCCTGAAGGTGCTGACTCTCACTGGGGGACAGTTCCTGAAGTGGCTGACTCTCACTGTGATACAGTTCCTGAAGGTGCTGACTCTCACTGGGGGACAGTTGCTGAAGGTGCTGACTCTCACTGGGGGACAGTTCCTGAAGATGCTGACTCTCACTGGGGGTTAGTTCCTGAAGGTGCTGACGCTCACTGGGATACAGTTCCTGAAGGTGCTGACTGTCACGGGGGGACAGTTCCTGAAGATGCTGACTCTCACTGGGAAACAGTTCCTGAAGGTTCTGACACTCACTGGGATACATTTCCTGAAGGTGATGACTCTCACTGGGGGACAGTTCCTGAAGGTGCTGACTCTCACTGGGGGACAGTTCCTGAAGGTGCATACTATCACTAGGGGACAGTTCCTGAAGGTGCTGACTCTCACTGGGATACAGTTCCTGAAGGTGCTGACTCTCACTGGGATGCAGTTCCTGAAGGGTGCTGACTCTCACTGGGGGACAGTTCCTGAAGGTGCTGACTCTCACTGGGGGACAGTTCCTGAAGGTGCTGACTCTCACTGGGGGACAGTTCCTGAAGGTGCTGACTCTCACTTGGGGACAGTTCCTGAAGGTGCTGATTCTCACTGGGGGACGGTTCCTGAAGGTGCTGATTCTCACTGGGATTCAGTTCCTGAAGGTGCTGATTCTCATTGGGGGACAGTTCCTGAAGGTGCTGACTCTCACTGGGATTCAGTTCCTGAAGGTGCTGACTCTCACTGGGATACAGTTCCTGAAGGTGCTGACTCTCACTGGGATACAGTTCCTGAAGGTGCTGACTCTCACTGGGGGTTAGTTCCTGAAGGTGCTGACTCTCACTGGGGGATACAGTTCCTGAAGGTGCTGACTCTCACTGGGGGACGGTTCCTGAAGATGCTGACTCTCACTGGGATACAGTTCCTGAAGGTGCTGACTCTCACTGGGGCACAGTTCCTGAAGGTGCTGACTCTCACTGTGATACAGTTCCTGAAGTTGCTGACTCTCACTGGGATACAGTTCCTGAAGGTGCTGACTCTCACTGGGATACAGTTCCTGAAGTTGCTGACTCTCACTGGGATACAGTGCCTGAAGGTGCTGACTCTCGCTGGGATACAGTTCTTGAAGGTGCTGACTCTCACTGGGGACGGTTCCTGAAGGTGCTGACTCTCACAGAGGGACAATTCCTGAAGGTGCTGACTCTGACTGGGATACAGTTCCTGCAGGTGCTGACTGAATGGGATACAGTTCCTGCAGGTGCTGACTCTGACTGGGATACAGTTCCTGAAAGTGGTGACTCTCACTGGGGGCAAGCTCCTGAAGGTGCTGACTCTCACTGTGATACAGTTCCTGAAGGTGCTGACTCTCACTGGGGGACAATTCCTGAAGGTGCTGACTCTCACTGGGGGACAGTTCCTGAAGATGCTGACTCTCACTGGGATACAGTTCCTGAAGGTGCTGACTCTCACTGGGGCACAGTTCCTGAAGGTGCTGACTCTCACTGTGATACAGTTCCTGAAGGTGCTGACTCTCACTGGGGCACAGTTCTTGAAGGTGCTGACTCTCACTGGGGACGGTTCCTGAAGGTGCTGACTCTCACAGAGGGACAATTCCTGAAGGTGCTGACTCTGACTGGGATACAGTTCCTGCAGGTGCTGACTGAATGGGATACAGTTCCTGCAGGTGCTGACTCTGACTGGGATACAGTTCCTGAAAGTGGTGACTCTCACTGGGGGCAAGCTCCTGAAGGTGCTGACTCTCACTGTGATACAGTTCCTGAAGGTGCTGACTCTCACTGGGGGACAATTCCTGAAGGTGCTGACTCTCACTGGGGGACAGTTCCTGAAGATGCTGACTCTCACTGGGATACAGTTCCTGAAGGTGCTGACTCTCACTGGGGCACAGTTCCTGAAGGTGCTGACTCTCACTGGGATACAGTTCCTGAAGTTGCTGACTCTCACTGGGATACAGTGCCTGAAGGTGCTGACTCTCACTGGGATACAGTTCCTGAAGGGTGCTGACTCTCACTGGGGGACAGTTCCTGAAGGTGCTGACTCTCACTGGGGGACAGTTCCTGAAGGTGCTGACTCTCACTGGGGGACAGTTCCTGAAGGTGCTGACTCTCACTTGGGGACAGTTCCTGAAGGTGCTGATTCTCACTGGGGGACGGTTCCTGAAGGTGCTGATTCTCACTGGGATTCAGTTCCTGAAGGTGCTGATTCTCATTGGGGGACAGTTCCTGAAGGTGCTGACTCTCACTGGGATTCAGTTCCTGAAGGTGCTGACTCTCACTGGGATACAGTTCCTGAAGGTGCTGACTCTCACTGGGATACAGTTCCTGAAGGTGCTGACTCTCACTGGGGGTTAGTTCCTGAAGGTGCTGACTCTCACTGGGGGATACAGTTCCTGAAGGTGCTGACTCTCACTGGGGGACGGTTCCTGAAGATGCTGACTCTCACTGGGATACAGTTCCTGAAGGTGCTGACTCTCACTGGGGCACAGTTCCTGAAGGTGCTGACTCTCACTGTGATACAGTTCCTGAAGTTGCTGACTCTCACTGGGATACAGTTCCTGAAGGTGCTGACTCTCACTGGGATACAGTTCCTGAAGTTGCTGACTCTCACTGGGATACAGTGCCTGAAGGTGCTGACTCTCGCTGGGATACAGTTCTTGAAGGTGCTGACTCTCACTGGGGACGGTTCCTGAAGGTGCTGACTCTCACAGAGGGACAATTCCTGAAGGTGCTGACTCTGACTGGGATACAGTTCCTGCAGGTGCTGACTGAATGGGATACAGTTCCTGCAGGTGCTGACTCTGACTGGGATACAGTTCCTGAAAGTGGTGACTCTCACTGGGGGCAAGCTCCTGAAGGTGCTGACTCTCACTGGGGGACAGTTCCTGAAGGTGCTGACTCTGACTGGGGAACAGTTCCTGAAGGTGCTGACTCTGACTGGGATACAGTTCCTGAAGGTGCTGAATCTCACTGGGGGACAATTCCTGAAGGTGCTGACTCTCACTGGGGGACAGTTCCTGAAGGTGCTGACTCTGACTGGGGAACAGTTCCTGAAGGTGCTGACTCTGACTGGGATACAGTTCCTGAAGGTGCTGAATCTCACTGGGGGACAGTTGCTGAAGGTGCTGACTCTCACTGGGGGACAGTTCCTGAAGGTGCTGACTCTCACTGGGGGACAGTTCCTGAAGGTGCTGACTCTGACTGGGGAACAGTTCCTGAAGGTGCTGACTCTCACTGTGATACAGTTCCTGAAGGTGCTGACTCTCACTGGGGGACAGTTGCTGAAGGTGCTGACTCTCACTGGGGGACAGTTCCTGAAGGTGCTGAATCTCACTGGGGGACAGTTCCTGAAGGTGCTGACTCTCACTGTGATACAGTTCCTGAAGGTGCTGACTGTCACGGGGGGACAGTTCCTGAAGATGCTGACTCTCACTGGGAAACAGTTCCTGAAGGTTCTGACACTCACTGGGGCACAGTTCCTGAAGGTGCTGACTCTCACTGGGATACAGTTCCTGAAGGTGATGACTCTCACTGGGGGACAGTTCCTGAAGGTGCTGACTCTCACTGGGGGACAGTTCCTGAAGGTGCTGACCCTCACTGGGGGACAATTCCTGAAAGTGCTGACTCTCACTTGGGGACAGTTCTTGAAGGGGCTGACTCTCACTGGGGGACGGTTCCTGAAGGTGCTGACTCTCACTGCGATACACTTCCTGCAGGGGCTGACTCTCACTGGGGGACAGTTCCTGAAGGTGCTGACTATCACTAGGGGACAGTTCCTGAAGGTGCTGACTCTCACTGGGATACAGTTCCTGAAGGTGCTGACTCTCACTGGGGGACAGTTCCTGAAGGTGCTGACTCTCACTGGGATACAGTTCTTGAAGGTGCTGACTCTCACTGGGGGGACAGTTCCTGAAGGTGCTGACTCTCACTGTGATACAGTTCCTGAAGGTGCTGACTCTCAGTGAGATACAGTTCCTGAATGTGCTGACTCTCACTGGGATACAGTTCCTGAAGGTGCTGACTCTCACTGGGGGTTAGTTCCTGAAGGTGCTGACTCTCACTGGGATACAGTTCCTGAAGGTGCTGACTCTCACTGGGATACAGTTCCTGAAGGTGCTGACTCTCACTGGGGCACAGTTCCTGAAGGTGATGACTCTCACTGGGATACAGTTCCTGAAGGTGCTGACTCTCACTGGGGCACAGTTCCTGAAGGTGATGACTCTCACTGGGGCACAGTTCCTGAAGGTGATGACTCTCACTGGGGCACAGTTCCTGAAGGTGATGACTCTCACTGGGATACAGTTCCTGAAGGTGCTGACTCTCACTGGGGCACAGTTCCTGAAGGTGATGACTCTCACTGGGGCACAGTTCCTGAAGGTGATGACTCTCACTGGGATACAGTTCCTGAAGTTGCTGACTCTCACTGGGGGACAGTTCCTGAAGGTGCTGACTCTCACTGGGGGACAATTCCTGAAGTTGCTGACTCTCACTTGGGGACAGTTCCTGAAGCTGCTGATTCTCACTGGGATCCAGTACCTGAAGGTGCTGACTCTCACAGGGGTACAGTTCCTGAAGGTGCTGACTCTCACTGGGGTACAGTTCCTGAAGGTGCTGACTCTCACTGGGGGACAGTTCCTGAAGGTGCTGACTCTCACTGGGATACAGTTCCTGAAGGTGCTGACTCTCACTGGGGGACAGTTCCTGAAGGTGCTGACTCTCACTGGGGGACAGTTTCTGAAGGTGCTGACTCTCACTGGGATAAAGTTCCTGAATGTGCTGACTCTCACTGGGGGACAGTTCCTGAAGGTGCTGACACCGACTGGGGAACAGTTCCTGAAGGTGCTGACTCTGACTGGGATACAGTTCCTGAAGGTGCTGACTCTCACTGAGGGACAGTTCCTGAAGGTGCTGACTCTGACTGGGATACAATTCCTGAAGGTGCTGACTCTCACTGGGATACAGTTCCTGAAAGTGCTGACTCTCACTGGGGGACAGTTGCTGAAGGTGCTGACTCTCACTGGGGGACAGTTCCTGAAGGTGCTGACTCTCACTGGGGGTTAGTTCCTGAAGGTGCTGACTCTCACTGGGATACAGTTCCTGAAGGTGCTGACTCTCACTGGGGGACAGTTCCTGAAGATGCTGAGTCTCACTGGGATACAGTTCCTGAAGGTGCTGACTCTCACTGGGATACAGTTCCTGAAGGTGCTGACTCTCACTGGGGGACAGTTCCTGAAGGTGCTGATTCTCATTGGGGGACAGTTCCTGAAGTTGCTGACTCTCACTGGGGGACAGTTCCTGAAGGTGCTGACTATCACTAGGGGACAGTTCCTGAAGGTGCTGACTCTCACTGGGATACAGTTCCTGAAGGTGCTGACTCTCACTGGGATGCAGTTCCTGAAGGTGCTGACTCTCACTGGGGGACAGTTCCTGAAGGTGCTGACTCTCACTGGGATACAGTTCTTGAAGGTGCTGACTCTCACTGGGGGACAGTTCCTGAAGGTGCTGACTCTCACTGGGGGACAGTTCCTGAAGGTGCTGACTCTCACTGGGATACAGTTCTTGAAGGTGCTGACTCTCACTGGGGGACAGTTCCTGAAGGTGCTGACTCTCACTGGGGGACAGTTCCTGAAGGTGCTGACTCTCACTGGGATACAGTTCTTGAAGGTGCTGACTCTCACTGGGGGACAGTTCCTGAAGGTGCTGACTCTCACTGGGGGTTAGTTCCTGAAGGTGCTGACTCTCACTGGGATACAGTTCCTGAAGGTGCTGACTCTCACTGAGGGACGGTTCCTGAAGATGCTGACTCTCACTGTGATACAGTTCCTGAAGGTGCTGACTCTCACTGAGGGACAGTTGCTGAAGGTGCTGACTCTCACTGGGGGACAGTTCCTGAAGGTGCTGACTCTCACTGGGGGTTAGTTCTTGAAGGTGCTGACTCTCACTGGGGGACAGTTCCTGAAGGTGCTGACTCTCACTGGGGGACAGTTCCTGAAGGTGCTGAATCTGACTGGGGAACAGTTCCTGAAGGTGCTGACTCTGACTGGGATACAGTTCCTGAAGGTGCTGACTCTCACTGGGGGACAGTTCCTGAAGTGGCTGACTCTCACTGTGATACAGTTCCTGAAGGTGCTGACTCTCACTGGGGGACAGTTGCTGAAGGTGCTGACTCTCACTGGGGGACAGTTCCTGAAGATGCTGACTCTCACTGGGGGTTAGTTCCTGAAGGTGCTGACGCTCACTGGGATACAGTTCCTGAAGGTGCTGACTGTCACGGGGGGACAGTTCCTGAAGATGCTGACTCTCACTGGGAAACAGTTCCTGAAGGTTCTGACACTCACTGGGATACATTTCCTGAAGGTGATGACTCTCACTGGGGGACAGTTCCTGAAGGTGCTGACTCTCACTGGGGGACAGTTCCTGAAGGTGCATACTATCACTAGGGGACAGTTCCTGAAGGTGCTGACTCTCACTGGGATACAGTTCCTGAAGGTGCTGACTCTCACTGGGATGCAGTTCCTGAAGGGTGCTGACTCTCACTGGGGGACAGTTCCTGAAGGTGCTGACTCTCACTGGGGGACAGTTCCTGAAGGTGCTGACTCTCACTGGGGGACAGTTCCTGAAGGTGCTGACTCTCACTTGGGGACAGTTCCTGAAGGTGCTGACTCTCACTGGGGGACGGTTCCTGAAGGTGCTGACTCTCACTGGGATTCAGTTCCTGAAGGTGCTGATTCTCATTGGGGGACAGTTCCTGAAGGTGCTGACTCTCACTGGGATTCAGTTCCTGAAGGTGCTGACTCTCACTGGGATACAGTTCCTGAAGGTGCTGACTCTCACTGGGATACAGTTCCTGAAGGTGCTGACTCTCACTGGGGGTTAGTTCCTGAAGGTGCTGACTCTCACTGGGGGATACAGTTCCTGAAGGTGCTGACTCTCACTGGGGGACGGTTCCTGAAGATGCTGACTCTCACTGGGATACAGTTCCTGAAGGTGCTGACTCTCACTGGGGCACAGTTCCTGAAGGTGCTGACTCTCACTGTGATACAGTTCCTGAAGTTGCTGACTCTCACTGGGATACAGTTCCTGAAGGTGCTGACTCTCACTGGGATACAGTTCCTGAAGTTGCTGACTCTCACTGGGATACAGTGCCTGAAGGTGCTGACTCTCGCTGGGATACAGTTCTTGAAGGTGCTGACTCTCACTGGGGACGGTTCCTGAAGGTGCTGACTCTCACAGAGGGACAATTCCTGAAGGTGCTGACTCTGACTGGGATACAGTTCCTGCAGGTGCTGACTGAATGGGATACAGTTCCTGCAGGTGCTGACTCTGACTGGGATACAGTTCCTGAAAGTGGTGACTCTCACTGGGGGCAAGCTCCTGAAGGTGCTGACTCTCACTGTGATACAGTTCCTGAAGGTGCTGACTCTCACTGGGGGACAATTCCTGAAGGTGCTGACTCTCACTGGGGGACAGTTCCTGAAGGTGCTGACTCTGACTGGGGAACAGTTCCTGAAGGTGCTGACTCTGACTGGGATACAGTTCCTGAAGGTGCTGAATCTCACTGGGGGACAGTTCCTGAAGGTGCTGACTCTCACTGTGATACAGTTCCTGAAGGTGCTGACTCTCACTGGGGGACAGTTGCTGAAGGTGCTGACTCTCACTGGGGGACAGTTCCTGAAGGTGCTGAATCTCACTGGGGGACAGTTCCTGAAGGTGCTGACTCTCACTGTGATACAGTTCCTGAAGGTGCTGACTGTCACGGGGGGACAGTTCCTGAAGATGCTGACTCTCACTGGGAAACAGTTCCTGAAGGTTCTGACACTCACTGGGGCACAGTTCCTGAAGGTGCTGACTCTCACTGGGATACAGTTCCTGAAGGTGATGACTCTCACTGGGGGACAGTTCCTGAAGGTGCTGACTCTCACTGGGGGACAGTTCCTGAAGGTGCTGACCCTCACTGGGGGACAATTCCTGAAAGTGCAGACTCTCACTTGGGGACAGTTCTTGAAGGGGCTGACTCTCACTGGGGGACGGTTCCTGAAGGTGCTGACTCTCACTGCGATACACTTCCTGCAGGGGCTGACTCTCACTGGGGGACAGTTCCTGAAGGTGCTGACTATCACTAGGGGACAGTTCCTGAAGGTGCTGACTCTCACTGGGATACAGTTCCTGAAGGTGCTGACTCTCACTGGGATGCAGTTCCTGAAGGTGCTGACTCTCACTGGGGGACAGTTCCTGAAGGTGCTGACTCTCACTGGGATACAGTTCTTGAAGGTGCTGACTCTCACTGGGGGGACAGTTCCTGAAGGTGCTGACTCTCACTGTGATACAGTTCCTGAAGGTGCTGACTCTCAGTGAGATACAGTTCCTGAATGTGCTGACTCTCACTGGGATACAGTTCCTGAAGGTGCTGACTCTCACTGGGGGTTAGTTCCTGAAGGTGCTGACTCTCACTGGGATACAGTTCCTGAAGGTGCTGACTCTCACTGAGGGACGGTTCCTGAAGATGCTGACTCTCACTGGGATACAGTTCCTGAAGGTGCTGACTCTCACTGGGGCACAGTTCCTGAAGGTGATGACTCTCACTGGGGCACAGTTCCTGAAGGTGATGACTCTCACTGGGATACAGTTCCTGAAGTTGCTGACTCTCACTGGGGGACAGTTCCTGAAGGTGCTGACTCTCACTGGGGGACAATTCCTGAAGTTGCTGACTCTCACTTGGGGACAGTTCCTGAAGCTGCTGATTCTCACTGGGATCCAGTACCTGAAGGTGCTGACTCTCACAGGGGTACAGTTCCTGAAGGTGCTGACTCTCACTGGGGTACAGTTCCTGAAGGTGCTGACTCTCACTGGGGGACAGTTCCTGAAGGTGCTGACTCTCACTGGGATACAGTTCCTGAAGGTGCTGACTCTCACTGGGGGACAGTTCCTGAAGGTGCTGACTCTCACTGGGGGACAGTTTCTGAAGGTGCTGACTCTCACTGGGATAAAGTTCCTGAATGTGCTGACTCTCACTGGGGGACAGTTCCTGAAGGTGCTGACACCGACTGGGGAACAGTTCCTGAAGGTGCTGACTCTGACTGGGATACAGTTCCTGAAGGTGCTGACTCTCACTGAGGGACAGTTCCTGAAGGTGCTGACACCGACTGGGGAACAGTTCCTGAAGGTGCTGACTCTGACTGGGATACAGTTCCTGAAGGTGCTGACTCTGACTGGGATACAATTCCTGAAGGTGCTGACTCTCACTGGGATACAGTTCCTGAAAGTGCTGACTCTCACTGGGGGACAGTTGCTGAAGGTGCTGACTCTCACTGGGGGACAGTTCCTGAAGGTGCTGACTCTCACTGGGGGTTAGTTCCTGAAGGTGCTGACTCTCACTGGGATACAGTTCCTGAAGGTGCTGACTCTCACTGGGGGACAGTTCCTGAAGATGCTGAGTCTCACTGGGATACAGTTCCTGAAGGTGCTGACTCTCACTGGGATACAGTTCCTGAAGGTGCTGACTCTCACTGGGGGACAGTTCCTGAAGGTGCTGATTCTCATTGGGGGACAGTTCCTGAAGGTGCTGACTCTCACTGGGATTCAGTTCCTGAAGGTGCTGATTCTCATTGGGGGACAGTTCCTGAAGGTGCTGACTCTCACTGGGATACAGTTCCTGAAGGTGCTGATTCTCATTGGGGGACAGTTCCTGAAGGTGCTGACTCTCACTGGGATTCAGTTCCTGAAGGTGCTGATTCTCATTGGGGGACAGTTCCTGAAGGTGCTGACTCTCACTGGGATACAGTTCCTGAAGGTGCTGACTCTCACTGGGATTCAGTTCCTGAAGGTGCTGATTCTCATTGGGGGACAGTTCCTGAAGGTGCTGACTCTCACTGGGGGACAGTTCCTGAAGGTGCTGACTCTCACTGGGATACAGTTCCTGAAGGTGCTGACTCTCACTGGGATGCAGTTCCTGAAGGTGCTGACTCTCACTGGGGGACAGTTCCTGAAGGTGCTGATTCTCACTGGGGGACAGTTCCTGAAGGTGCTGACTCTCACTGGGGGACAGTTCCTGAAGGTGCTGATTCTCATTGGGGGACAGTTCCTGAAGGTGCTGACTCTCACTGGGATGCAGTTCCTGAAGGTGCTGACTCTCACTGGGGGACAGTTCCTGAAGGTGCTGACTCTCACTGGGGGACAGTTCCTGAAGGTGCTGACTCTCACTGGGATACAGTTCCTGAAGGTGCTGACTCTCACTGGGGGACAGTTCCTGATGGTGCTGACTCTCACTGGGGGACAGTTCCTGAAGGTGCTGACTCTCACTGGGATACAGTTCCTGAAGGTGCTGACTCTCACTGGGATACAGTTCCTGAAGGTGCTGACTCTCACTGGGGGTTAGTTCCTGAAGGTGCTGACTCTCACTGGGGGACGGTTCCTGAAGATGCTGACTCTCACTGGGATACAGTTCCTGAAGGTGCTGACTCTCACTGGGATACAGTTCCTGAAGGTGCTGACTCTCACTGGGGCACAGTTCCTGAAGGTGCTGACTCTCACTGGGGGTTAGTTCCTGAAGGTGCTGACTCTCACTGGGGGACGGTTCCTGAAGATGCTGACTCTCACTGGGATACAGTTCCTGAAGGTGCTGACTCTCACTGGGATACAGTTACTGAAGTTGCTGACTCTCACTGGGATACAGTGCCTGAAGGTGCTGACTCTCGCTGGGATACAGTTCCTGAAGGTGTAGACTCTCACTGGGGACGGTTCCTGAAGGTGCTGACTCTCACAGAGGGACAATTCCTGAAGGTGCTGACTCTGACTGGGATACAGTTCCTGCAGGTGCTGACTCTGACTGGGATACAGTTCCTGAAGGTGGTGACTCTCACTGGGGGCAAGTTCCTGAAGGTGCTGACTCTCACTGGGATACAGTTCCTGAAGGTGCTGACTCTCACTGGGGGACAATTCCTGAAGGTGCTGACTCTGACTGTGATACAGTTCCTGAAGGTGCTGACTCTCACTGGGGGACAATTCCTGAAAGTGCTGACTCTCACTTGGGGACAGTTCCTGAAGGTGCTGACTCTCGCTGGGATACAGTTCCTGCAGGTGCTGACTCTCACTGGGATACAGTTGCTGAAGGTGCTGACTCTCACTGGGGGACGGTTCCTGAAGGTGCTGACTCTCAGAGAGGGACAATTCCTGAAGGTGCTGACTCTGACTGGGATACAGTTCCTGAAGGTGGTGACTCTCACTGGGGGCAAGTTCCTGAAGGTGCTGACTCTCACTGGGATACAGTTCCTGAAGGTGCTGACTCTCACCGGGGGACAGTTCCTGAAGGTGCTGACTCTCACAGAGGGACAATTCCTGAAGGTGCTGACTCTGACTGGGATACAGTTCCTGAAGGTGCTGACTCTCACTGGGATACAGTTCCTGAAGGTGCTGACTCTCACTGGGGGACAGTTCCTGAAGGTGCTGACTCTCACTGGGATACAGTTCCTGAAGGTGCTGACTCTCACTGGGATGCAGTTCCTGAAGGTGCTGACTCTCACTGGGATGCAGTTCCTGAAGGTGCTGACTCTCACTGGGATGCAGTTCCTGAAGGTGCTGACTCTCACTGGGGGACAGTTCCTGATGGTGCTGACTCTCACTGGGGAACAGTTCCTGAAGGTGCTGACTCTCACTGGGATACAGTTCCTGAAGGTGCTGACTCTCACTGGGGGTTAGTTCCTGAAGGTGCTGACTCTCACTGGGGGATACAGTTCCTGAAGGTGCTGACTCTCACTGGGGGACGGTTCCTGAAGATGCTGACTCTCACTGGGATACAGTTCCTGAAGGTGCTGACTCTCACTGGGGTACAGTTCCGAAAGCTGTTGACTCTCACTGGGGGACAGTTACTGAAGTTGCTGACTCTCACTGGGATACAGTGCCTGAAGGTGCTGACTCTCGCTGGGATACAGTTCCTGAAGGTGCAGACTCTCACTGGGGACGGTTCCTGAAGGTGCTGACTCTCACTGGGATACAGTTCCTGAAGGTGCTGACTCTCACTGGGATACAGTTCCTGAAGGTGCTGACTCTCACTGGGATACAGTTCCTGAAGGTGCTGACTCTCACTGGGATACAGTTCCTGAAGGTGCTGACTCTGACTGGGATACAGTTCCTGAAGGTGCTGACTCTCACTGGGATACAGTTCCTGAAGGTGCTGACTCTCACTGGGATACAGTTCCTGAAGGTGCTGACTCTCACTGGGATACAGTTCCTGAAGGTGCAGACTCTCACTGGGGGACAGTTGCTGAAGGTGCTGACTCTCACTGGGGGACAGTTGCTGAAGGTGCTGACTCTCACTGGGGGACAGTTCCTGAAGGTGCTGACTCTCACTGGGATACAGCTCCTGAATGTGCTGACACTCACCTGGGGACAGTTCCTGAAGGTGCTGACTCTCACTGGGATACAGTTCCTGAAGGTGCTGACTCTCACTGGGATACAGTTCCTGAAGGTGCTGACTCTCACTGGGATACAGTTCCTGAAGGTGCTGACTCTGACTGGGATACAGTTCCTGAAGAAGCTGACTCTCACTGGGATACAGTTCCTGATGGTGCTGACTCTCACTGTGGGACAGTTGCTGAAGGTGCTGACTCTCACTGGGGGACAGTTGCTGAAGGTGCTGACTCTCACTGGGGGACAGTTCCTGAAGGTGCTGACTCTCACTGGGATACAGCTCCTGAATGTGCTGACTCTCACCTGGGGACAGTTCCTGAAGGTGCTGACTCTCACTGGGGGACAGTTCCTGAAGGTGCTGACTCTGACTGGGATACAGTTCCTGAAGGTGCTGACACTCACTGGGATACAGTTCCTGAAGGTGCTGACTCTCACTGGGGGACAGTTCCTGAAGGTGCTGACTCTCACTGGGGGACAGTTGCTGAAAGTGCTGACTCTCACTGGGGACAGTTCCTGAATGTGCTGACTCTCACTGGGATACAGTTCCTCAAGGTGCTGACTCTCACTGGGATACAGTTCCTGAAGCTGCTGACTCTCACTGGGATACAGTTCCTAAAGGTGCTGACTCTCACTGGGGGACAGTTGCTGAAAGTGCTGACTCTCACTGGGGGACAGTTCCTGAAGGTGCTGACTCTCACTGGGGGTTAGTTCCTGAAGGTGCTGACTCTCACTGGGATACAGTTCCTCAAGGTGCTGACTCTCACTGGGATACAGTTCCTGAAGGTGCTAACTCTCACTGGGATACAGTTCCTGAAGGTGCTGACTCTCACTGGGGGTTAGTTCCTGAAGGTGCTGACTCTCACTGGGATACAGTTCCTCAAGGTGCTGACTCTCACTGGGATACAGTTCCTGAAGGTGCTAACTCTCACTGGGATACAGTTCCTGAAGGTGCTGACTCTCACTGGGGGTTAGTTCCTGAAGGTGCTGACTCTCACTGGGATACAGTTCCTCAAGGTGCTGACTCTCACTGGGATACAGTTCCTGAAGGTGCTAACTCTCACTGGGATACAGTTCCTGAAGGTGGTGACTCTCACTGGGGGTTAGTTCCTGAAGGTGCTGACTCTCACTGGGATACAGTTCCTGAAGGTGCTGACTCTGACTGGGATACAGTTCCTGAAGGTGGTGACTCTGACTGGGATACAGTTCCTGAAGGTGCTGACTCTGACTGGGATACAGTTCCTGAAGGTGGTGACTCTCACTGGGGGCAAGTTCCTGAAGGTGCTGACTCTCACTGGGATACAGTTCCTGAAGGTGCTGACTCTCACCGGGGGACAGTTCCTGAAGGTGCTGACTCTCACAGAGGGACAATTCCTGAAGGTGCTGACTCTGACTGGGATACAGTTCCTGAAGGTGCTGACTCTCACTGGGATACAGTTCCTGAAGGTGCTGACTCTCACTGGGGGACAGTTCCTGAAGGTGCTGACTCTCACTGGGATACAGTTCCTGAAGGTGCTGACTCTCACTGGGATGCAGTTCCTGAAGGTGCTGACTCTCACTGGGATGCAGTTCCTGAAGGTGCTGACTCTCACTGGGATACAGTTCCTGAAGGTGCTGACTCTCACTGGGATGCAGTTCCTGAAGGTGCTGACTCTCACTGGGGGACAGTTCCTGATGGTGCTGACTCTCACTGGGGAACAGTTCCTGAAGGTGCTGACTCTCACTGGGATACAGTTCCTGAAGGTGCTGACTCTCACTGGGGGTTAGTTCCTGAAGGTGCTGACTCTCACTGGGGGATACAGTTCCTGAAGGTGCTGACTCTCACTGGGGGACGGTTCCTGAAGATGCTGACTCTCACTGGGATACAGTTCCTGAAGGTGCTGACTCTCACTGGGGTACAGTTCCGAAAGCTGTTGACTCTCACTGGGGGACAGTTACTGAAGTTGCTGACTCTCACTGGGATACAGTGCCTGAAGGTGCTGACTCTCGCTGGGATACAGTTCCTGAAGGTGCAGACTCTCACTGGGGACGGTTCCTGAAGGTGCTGACTCTCACTGGGATACAGTTCCTGAAGGTGCTGACTCTCACTGGGATACAGTTCCTGAAGGTGCTGACTCTCACTGGGATACAGTTCCTGAAGGTGCTGACTCTCACTGGGATACAGTTCCTGAAGGTGCTGACTCTGACTGGGATACAGTTCCTGAAGGTGCTGACTCTCACTGGGATACAGTTCCTGAAGGTGCTGACTCTCACTGGGATACAGTTCCTGAAGGTGCAGACTCTCACTGGGGGACAGTTGCTGAAGGTGCTGACTCTCACTGGGGGACAGTTGCTGAAGGTGCTGACTCTCACTGGGGGACAGTTCCTGAAGGTGCTGACTCTCACTGGGGGACAGTTCCTGAAGGTGCTGACTCTCACTGGGATACAGTTCCTGAAGGTGCTGACTCTGACTGGGATACAGTTCCTGAAGGTGGTGACTCTGACTGGGATACAGTTCCTGAAGGTGCTGACTCTGACTGGGATACAGTTCCTGAAGGTGGTGACTCTCACTGGGGGCAAGTTCCTGAAGGTGCTGACTCTCACTGGGATACAGTTCCTGAAGGTGCTGACTCTCACCGGGGGACAGTTCCTGAAGGTGCTGACTCTCACAGAGGGACAATTCCTGAAGGTGCTGACTCTGACTGGGATACAGTTCCTGAAGGTGCTGACTCTCACTGGGATACAGTTCCTGAAGGTGCTGACTCTCACTGGGGGACAGTTCCTGAAGGTGCTGACTCTCACTGGGATACAGTTCCTGAAGGTGCTGACTCTCACTGGGATGCAGTTCCTGAAGGTGCTGACTCTCACTGGGATGCAGTTCCTGAAGGTGCTGACTCTCACTGGGATACAGTTCCTGAAGGTGCTGACTCTCACTGGGATGCAGTTCCTGAAGGTGCTGACTCTCACTGGGGGACAGTTCCTGATGGTGCTGACTCTCACTGGGGAACAGTTCCTGAAGGTGCTGACTCTCACTGGGATACAGTTCCTGAAGGTGCTGACTCTCACTGGGGGTTAGTTCCTGAAGGTGCTGACTCTCACTGGGGGATACAGTTCCTGAAGGTGCTGACTCTCACTGGGATACAGTTCCTGAAGGTGCTGACTCTCACTGGGGTACAGTTCCGAAAGCTGTTGACTCTCACTGGGGGACAGTTACTGAAGTTGCTGACTCTCACTGGGATACAGTGCCTGAAGGTGCTGACTCTCGCTGGGATACAGTTCCTGAAGGTGCTGACTCTCACTGGGATACAGTTCCTGAAGGTGCTGACTCTCACTGGGATACAGTTCCTGAAGGTGCTGACTCTCACTGGGATACAGTTCCTGAAGGTGCTGACTCTCACTGGGATACAGTTCCTGAAGGTGCTGACTCTGACTGGGATACAGTTCCTGAAGGTGCTGACTCTCACTGGGATACAGTTCCTGAAGGTGCTGACTCTCACTGGGATACAGTTCCTGAAGGTGCTGACTCTCACTGGGGGACAGTTCCTGAAGGTGCAGACTCTCACTGGGGACGGTTCCTGAAGGTGCTGACTCTCACTGGGATACAGTTCCTGAAGGTGCTGACTCTCACTGGGATACAGTTCCTGAAGGTGCTGACTCTCACTGGGATACAGTTCCTGAAGGTGCTGACTCTCACTGGGATACAGTTCCTGAAGGTGCTGACTCTGACTGGGATACAGTTCCTGAAGGTGCTGACTCTCACTGGGATACAGTTCCTGAAGGTGCTGACTCTCACTGGGATACAGTTCCTGAAGGTGCTGACTCTCACTGGGATACAGTTCCTGAAGGTGCAGACTCTCACTGGGGGACAGTTGCTGAAGGTGCTGACTCTCACTGGGGGACAGTTCCTGAAGGTGCTGACTCTCACTGGGATACAACTCCTGAATGTGCTGACTCTCACCTGGGGACAGTTCCTGAAGGTGCTGACTCTCACTGGGATACAGTTCCTGAAGGTGCTGACTCTCACTGGGATACAGTTCCTGAAGGTGCTGACTCTCACTGGGATACAGTTCCTGAAGGTGCTGACTCTGACTGGGATACAGTTCCTGAAGAAGCTGACTCTCACTGGGATACAGTTCCTGATGGTGCTGACTCTCACTGTGGGACAGTTGCTGAAGGTGCTGACTCTCACTGGGGGACAGTTGCTGAAGGTGCTGACTCTCACTGGGGGACAGTTCCTGAAGGTGCTGACTCTCACTGGGATACAGCTCCTGAATGTGCTGACTCTCACCTGGGGACAGTTCCTGAAGGTGCTGACTCTCACTGGGGGACAGTTCCTGAAGGTGCTGACTCTGACTGGGATACAGTTCCTGAAGGTGCTGACACTCACTGGGATACAGTTCCTGAAGGTGCTGACTCTCACTGGGGGACAGTTCCTGAAGGTGCTGACTCTCACTGGGGGACAGTTGCTGAAAGTGCTGACTCTCACTGGGGACAGTTCCTGAATGTGCTGACTCTCACTGGGATACAGTTCCTCAAGGTGCTGACTCTCACTGGGATACAGTTCCTGAAGCTGCTGACTCTCACTGGGATACAGTTCCTGAAGGTGCTGACTCTCACTGGGGGACAGTTGCTGAAAGTGCTGACTCTCACTGGGGGACAGTTCCTGAAGGTGCTGACTCTCACTGGGGGTTAGTTCCTGAAGGTGCTGACTCTCACTGGGATACAGTTCCTCAAGGTGCTGACTCTCACTGGGATACAGTTCCTGAAGGTGCTAACTCTCACTGGGATACAGTTCCTGAAGGTGCTGACTCTCACTGGGGGTTAGTTCCTGAAGGTGCTGACTCTCACTGGGATACAGTTCCTCAAGGTGCTGACTCTCACTGGGATACAGTTCCTGAAGGTGCTAACTCTCACTGGGATACAGTTCCTGAAGGTGCTGACTCTCACTGGGGGTTAGTTCCTGAAGGTGCTGACTCTCACTGGGATACAGTTCCTCAAGGTGCTGACTCTCACTGGGATACAGTTCCTGAAGGTGCTAACTCTCACTGGGATACAGTTCCTGAAGGTGGTGACTCTCACTGGGGGTTAGTTCCTGAAGGTGCTGACTCTCACTGGGATACAGTTCCTGAAGGTGCTGACTCTGACTGGGATACAGTTCCTGAAGGTGGTGACTCTGACTGGGATACAGTTCCTGAAGGTGCTGACTCTGACTGGGATACAGTTCCTGAAGGTGGTGACTCTCACTGGGGGCAAGTTCCTGAAGGTGCTGACTCTCACTGGGATACAGTTCCTGAAGGTGCTGACTCTCACCGGGGGACAGTTCCTGAAGGTGCTGACTCTCACAGAGGGACAATTCCTGAAGGTGCTGACTCTGACTGGGATACAGTTCCTGAAGGTGCTGACTCTCACTGGGATACAGTTCCTGAAGGTGCTGACTCTCACTGGGGGACAGTTCCTGAAGGTGCTGACTCTCACTGGGATACAGTTCCTGAAGGTGCTGACTCTCACTGGGATGCAGTTCCTGAAGGTGCTGACTCTCACTGGGATGCAGTTCCTGAAGGTGCTGACTCTCACTGGGATACAGTTCCTGAAGGTGCTGACTCTCACTGGGATGCAGTTCCTGAAGGTGCTGACTCTCACTGGGGGACAGTTCCTGATGGTGCTGACTCTCACTGGGGAACAGTTCCTGAAGGTGCTGACTCTCACTGGGATACAGTTCCTGAAGGTGCTGACTCTCACTGGGGGTTAGTTCCTGAAGGTGCTGACTCTCACTGGGGGATACAGTTCCTGAAGGTGCTGACTCTCACTGGGGGACGGTTCCTGAAGATGCTGACTCTCACTGGGATACAGTTCCTGAAGGTGCTGACTCTCACTGGGGTACAGTTCCGAAAGCTGTTGACTCTCACTGGGGGACAGTTACTGAAGTTGCTGACTCTCACTGGGATACAGTGCCTGAAGGTGCTGACTCTCGCTGGGATACAGTTCCTGAAGGTGCAGACTCTCACTGGGGACGGTTCCTGAAGGTGCTGACTCTCACTGGGATACAGTTCCTGAAGGTGCTGACTCTCACTGGGATACAGTTCCTGAAGGTGCTGACTCTCACTGGGATACAGTTCCTGAAGGTGCTGACTCTCACTGGGATACAGTTCCTGAAGGTGCTGACTCTGACTGGGATACAGTTCCTGAAGGTGCTGACTCTCACTGGGATACAGTTCCTGAAGGTGCTGACTCTCACTGGGATACAGTTCCTGAAGGTGCTGACTCTCACTGGGATACAGTTCCTGAAGGTGCAGACTCTCACTGGGGGACAGTTGCTGAAGGTGCTGACTCTCACTGGGGGACAGTTGCTGAAGGTGCTGACTCTCACTGGGGGACAGTTCCTGAAGGTGCTGACTCTCACTGGGGGACAGTTCCTGAAGGTGCTGACTCTCACTGGGGGACAGTTCCTGAAGGTGCTGACTCTCACTGGGATAAAGTTCCTGAATGTGCTGACTCTCACTGGGGGACAGTTCCTGAAGGTGCTGACTCTGACTGGGATACAGTTCCTGAAGGTGCTGACACTCACTGGGATACAGTTCCTGAAGGTGCTGACTCTCACTGGGATACTGTGCCTGAAGGTGCTGACTCTCACTGGGATACAGTTCCTGAAGGTGCTGACTCTCACTGGGATACAGTTCCTGAAGGTGCTGACTCTGACTGGGATACAGTTCCTGAAGGTGCTGACTCTCACTGGGGGACAGTTGCTGAAGGTGCAGACTCTCACTGGGGGACAGTTCCTGAAGGTGCTGACTCTCACTGGGATACAGTTCCTGAAGAAGCTGACTCTCACTGGGATACAGTTCCTGAAGGTGCTGACTCTCACTGGGATACAGTTCCTGAAGGTGCTGACTCTCACTGGGATACAGTTCCTGAAGGTGCTGACTCTCACTGGGATACAGTTCCTGAAGGTGCAGACTCTCACTGGGGGACAGTTCCTGAAGGTGCTGACTCTCACTGGGATACAGTTCCTGAAGGTGCTGACTCTGACTGGGATACAGTTCCTGAAGGTGCTGACTCTGACTGGGATACAGTTCCTGAAGGTGCTGACTCTCACTGGGGGACAGTTCCTGAAGGTGCTGACTCTCACTGGGATACAGTTCCTGAAGAAGCTGACTCTCACTGGGATACAGTTCCTGAAGGTGCTGACTCTCACTGGGATACAGTTCCTGAAGGTGCTGACTCTCACTGGGATACAGTTCCTGAAGGTGCTGACTCTCACTGGGATACAGTTCCTGAAGGTGCTGACTCTGACTGGGATACAGTTCCTGAAGAAGCTGACTCTCACTGGGATACAGTTCCTGATGGTGCTGACTCTCACTGTGGGACAGTTCCTGAAGGTGCTGACTCTCACTGGGGGACAGTTCCTGAAGGTGCTGACTCTCACTGGGATACAGCTCCTGAATGTGCTGACTCTCACCTGGGGACAGTTCCTGAAGGTGCTGACTCTCACTGGGGGACAGTTCCTGAAGGTGCTGACTCTGACTGGGATACAGTTCCTGAAGGTGCTGACACTCACTGGGATACAGTTCCTGAAGGTGCTGACTCTCACTGGGGGACAGTTCCTGAAGGTGCTGACTCTCACTGGGGGACAGTTCCTGAATGTGCTGACTCTCACTGGGATACAGTTCCTCAAGGTGCTGACTCTCACTGGGATACAGTTCCTGAAGCTGCTGACTCTCACTGGGATACAGTTCCTGAAGGTGCTGACTCTCACTGGGGGACAGTTGCTGAAAGTGCTGACTCTCACTGGGGGACAGTTCCTGAAGGTGCTGACTCTCACTGGGGGTTAGTTCCTGAAGGTGCTGACTCTCACTGGGATACAGTTCCTCAAGGTGCTGACTCTCACTGGGATACAGTTCCTGAAGGTGCTAACTCTCACTGGGATACAGTTCCTGAAGGTGCTGACTCTCACTGGGGGTTAGTTCCTGAAGGTGCTGACTCTCACTGGGATACAGTTCCTCAAGGTGCTGACTCTCACTGGGATACAGTTCCTGAAGGTGCTAACTCTCACTGGGATACAGTTCCTGAAGGTGCTGACTCTCACTGGGGGTTAGTTCCTGAAGGTGCTGACTCTCACTGGGATACAGTTCCTCAAGGTGCTGACTCTCACTGGGGGTTAGTTCCTGAAGGTGCTGACTCTCACTGGGATACAGTTCCTGAAGGTGCTGACTCTCACTGGGATACAGTTCCTGAAGGTGCTGACTCTCACTGGGATACAGTTCCTGAAGCTGCTGACTCTCACTGGGATACAGTTCCTGAAGGTGCTGACTCTCACTGGGGGATGGTTCCTGAAGGTGCTGACTCTCACTGGGATACAGTTCCTGAAGGTGCTGACTCTCACTGGGGGACAGTTCCTGAAGGTGCTGACTCTCACTGGGGAACAGTTCCTGAAGGTGCTGACTCTTACTGGGGGACAGTTCCTGAAGGTGCTAACTCCTTACTGGGGGACAGTTCCTGAAGGTGCTAACTCCTTACTGGGGGACAGTTCCTGAAGGTGCTAACTCTCACTGGGGGACGGTTCCTGAAGGTGCTGACTCTCACTGGGGGACAGTTGCTGAAGGTGCTGAGTCTCACTGGGGGACAGATCCTGAAGGTGCTGACTCTCACTGGGATACAGTTCCTGAAGGTGCTGACTCTCACTGGGGGACAGTTCCTGAAGGTGCTGACTCTCACTGGGATACAGTTCCTGAAGGTGCTGACTCTCACTGGGATACAGTTCCTGAAGGTGCTGACTCTCACTCGGGGTTAGTTCCTGAAGGAGCTGTCTCTCACTGGGATACAGTTCCTGAAGGTGCTGACTCTCACTGGGGGACAGTTCCTGAAGGTGCTGACTCTCACTGGGATACAGTTCCTGAAGGTGCTGACTCTCACTGGGATACAGTTCCTGAAGGTGCTGACTCTCACTGGGATAATGAGATTTACTGTCTATCTCCCCAACTAATCAGATTTAACTGTCTATCTCCTTAACTCATGAGATATAACGGTCTATCTCCCTAACTCGAGATTTAACTGTCTATCTCCCTAAAGAAGGAGATTTAACTGTCTATCTCACTAACTCATGAGATTTAACTGTCTATCTCCCTAACTAATGAGATTTAACTGTCTATCTCCCTAACTCGAGATTTAACTGTCTGTCTCCGTAACTCATGAGATTTAACTGTCTATCTCCCTAACTAATGAGATTTACTGTCTATATCTCTGACTCGAGATTTAACTGTCTATCTCCCTAACTAATGAGATTTAACTGTCTATCTCACTAACTGATGAGATTTAACTGTCTATCTCCCTAACTAATGAGATTTAACTGTCGATCTCAGTAACTCATGAGATTTAACTGTCTATCTCCCTAACTCGAGATTTAACTGTCTGTCTCCCTAACTCATGAGATTTAACTCTCTATCACCCTGACTAAGGAGATTTAACTGTCTATCTCACTAACTCATGAGATTTAACTGTCTATCTCCCTAACTCGAGATTTAACTGTCTGTCTCCCTAACTCATGAGATTTAACTCTCTATCACCCTGACTAAGGAGATTTAACTGTCTATCTCCCTAACTAAGGAGATTTAACTGTCTATCTCAGTAACTCATGAGATTTAACTGTCTGTCTCCATTCCGCTGCAATTTTACAAGCAATAGCGAAGGTGACAAACGGCCATCCTCAGTGCAGCACCTCTCCCTCCCCTCTTCAGCAATCTCCTCTTGCCTCGCCAGGGCCCAGCCATTTCTCCCTGATGAGGCCCAACACACCTATCTGCATTCTGGGGCCTCGTCCATGTTGCTGGTCCTGGCTGTGTGCATCCCAGCAGTGGCCACAGCTCCCGGTGGTGCTTCTGGGACTGAAGAGCTGCCAGCCCACTGATTGGCTAGCAGCACTTGGGGGTGGGATTTCCTGCCTCAGAGAGGCTTAAATCCTTCCCAAGGCCAATTAACAGCCTGGGCCACATAAAATCATGGGGCTGTATTTTACCGGCCTCTCGACGCTGCGGGTCGCGATACGGGGGCCGGTACAATGCTGTGGGGAGAGGCCCGCCACTCCCCGCGACATCGAGAAAGGCCCGCCACATATTCCCCACGGCAGCGGGACCTCGGTGCGGCCCCACCCCCGCATGGTGGCGGGCTCTTTATCTAAATATGCAAATGAACATTTATAATAGTTAAATAAACCTACCTGCGGGCAGCGGCTGTTCCACTCTGATATTACAGCAGCTGTTTGTGCTCCGTCCACCTTCGGAACTCCGTACGGTGTTCCGGGCGAGAACCTGGTGGGGAAGGGGGAGGAATAACATTTTCAGGGCAGGAGGGGTGGAGGAGCAGGGAAATCAATATTTATTGGATGTGGGGATGGTGGGAAGGGGTTGGAGGGCAAAAGATCGAAGGTTGGGGGAAGGGAAGGTTCAGGTATTTGTACAAACAATTGATGGTCATTTCATTGCCTGAAATGACCATTGCACAGTTTGGGAAGGGCCTCCATCACTTATTGCTATATGTAATAAAAGTAACATCTATTATCCCTTGAAAAATTACACTTATTGGTAAGGGCTTAAAGCCCTTTACAAATGGTGCCGGCACCTGCGCGGTGGGGCCGGATGCTGTTGCCGGGGATGCGGAGGCCGCCCCCTTACGTCATGTGGGCCGGGCGCTCCAGCCCCACTATTGGAATGAGCCCCGGCACGAAATATCGCGGGGGCTCCTCGGCGGCTGTTGAATGCGGGCGCCGGGCAAAGTTTAAAGGGCACCACCACGGAGTGTGGCGCCCGAATATAATTCAGACCATGGTGTGGTTTCCAGGCCGGTGAAGGCAGACCTGCCTCCAACTTTTTATGCTGGTGGGCGGGGCCTCCAGCCCAATGTAAAATTCTGGCCACTGTTATTAGAGAAACTGATCTGTACTGCACTTCATGTAATATCCAATTTGAACTGTTATGTGATATATTTTTGCAAATTTAATAAACAAAGTATATGTTTGGAAAAAAACTGTTATTCAGAGGAATTTGGGTGTCTTTGTTAACATACAGATACAGCAAGCAATTAGAACGGTAAATAGTATGTTAGCTTTTATTACAAAAGGGTTGGAGTCTAAAAATAAGGAAATCTTGCTGCAATTGTATTGGACTCTGCTGAGACCATACCTGCAGTACTGTGTACAATTTTGAGCTCCTTACCTAAGGATTTTCTTGCTTTAGAGAGGGTGCAAAAAAAAATTCACGAGATTGATTCCTGGGATGAGAGGTTGTTCTATGAGGAGAGATTGAGTAGAATAAGCCTATATTCTCTGGAGTTTAGATAAATGAGAGGTGATCATATTGAAACATATAAAATTCCGAGACGACTTGACAGGGTAAATGCTGAGAAGTTGTTTCACCTGATTAGAGAGTCTCGAACACGGGTCATAGACTCAGGTAAGGGGTTGGCCAATAGGTCTCAGTGGATTGTTAATTTTTGGAATTCTCTACCCCAGAGAGCTGTGGATGCTTAGTCATTGAGTATAGTGTTACGAAAGTGCTTCCATTGTTTAATATTTTATTTTTTTGAGGATTTGTGTTAAAACTGAAAGTGAATGTGTTTATTTTACCAAGTTCACTGAAAGGACACTTGAGATGTATTTGAAAACAACCTGTGCTGGAAATCAATAAACAACAGAAACCTTGGTGTTCTGGGGAAGATGTTTACAGAGAAGCTACATGTCAAGACTTATGGGGGTCAGGAGGTTAACTTTCTATTGTGGAAGATATTGTTTTCAGTTCAGTTTGGGACGTGAACAGTTTTGAAGACAGTTGGAGATCAACTTGCCAAGGAAAGACCACCCAGCTCACCTCTTTCTCTACCTCTTTGAAGAAACCCTGCAAAGATCCAATGTGGGGGAACTAAAATCCCTGGTGCTGCATCTCTCCTGAGAAGCTGGAAAAACCTGTCACTTGAAAAGAACTGCTTTAGAAAACATAAAAAAAACACAGAAACATAGAAAAATAGGAGCAGGAGTAGGCCATTCGGCCCTTCAAGCCTGCACCGCCATTCAATACGATCATGGCTGATCATCCAAACTCAGTAACCTGTTCCCGCTTTCTCCCCATATCCCTTGAATCCTTTAGCCCTAAGAACTATATCTAACTCTTTCTTGAATATATTTAATGATTTGGCCTCAACTGCTTTCTGAGATAGAGAATTCCACAGGTTCATCACTCTCTGGGTGAAGAAATCCCTCCTCATCTCAGTCCTAAATGGCTTACCCCTTATCCTTAGACGATGACCCCTGGTCCTGGACTCCCCCACTACCGGGAATATCCTTCCTGCATCTAGTCTGTCCAGTCCTGTTAGAATTTTGAATTTTGTAGGTTTCCCAGTGACTGTCTCTGTCTACCCGGACGCCAGACCAAAAGGGACAACTGACCTCCTTCCATATCTTCTCTTCTTTTCTTCAAGAATTAGCAAGTATTTTGCCAAAGTAGCCTTTTTTGTCTTTTTTGCAACAGATCTATGCAGAGACAATTTCTGTACTTTGTTCAGAGTGTGCGTGAGTGTGTGTGTGTGGTGGTGGGGGGGGGGGGGGATGGTATTTAAAATGGGAACTTTCATATTACAATCTGTGTGTTAATGCTTTTCTTCATTACTGGATAAGTCTTGTTTGATAACAAACTGATAATTTTGTTGTTTATTAAAGAAACCTGGTTGGTGTATTTTATTCTGTGATAAAGAGTAGAGTATGATTGACTGAATCAGTAACTGGGTAAACATTTTTAAATATATGTTGTGACCTGTGGGGAAGTGGGACTAGCAAAGACAGTGCAGTCCTCCCTCCTCAGTCATAACAATAGTCAGGACTGAAATCAGCAGATTCTTGGGCACTAAGAGAATCAAGGGATGTGGAGATGGAGTGGGAAAGTAGAGTCGTAGAATTTGAGCCATCATCTTATTGAAAGACAGTGCAGACTGCAGGGGCCTGTTGGCCTACTCTTGCTCTTACTTCTTATGTTTTTAAAAGTAAGAAAAAAATTAAAATTCGACATTTTAAAGTCTCCAACCACAATTCAAACTCCACAGTTTAACTTGTCACTTTCTGGGTCAGATAGATTGATTGGCAGTCTTGAATAATTGTCATTTCATGAAAAGAGTACTTATGCTATAAATACTGATCAATGTTCCTTTCTGTGCTTAATGGGCAATTAATGTCCAAATGCAGCAAGTTCAAAAAAATAGGGTGGCTAAGGGTGAGATGCTGTTTGTGCAAATTTACTAATCAGTTAAGTTATAAATGACGAATACCATAGCTCAGAATTGTTCTTCGAAGTGTGGTAAATCATTCAAGTTCTGGCGAATCACAACTTTCAGCATTATCTATATATTTCTAGAATTTGCTGGTCGATTTGGACATTAATTATGGCATGTGCCGCTAACAAGCTGTTAGGTTTCCAGCAAGTTCTGACTCATTGTTTTCAAAATGTTGGCATTTCAGTTTTCACAGATGGAAAATACAACCATTGGCATTCTCATTTTTATGGCCCTGCGTTACACCACTTTTACAACTGAGCCTTTGTTTAGAACTCAAGTATTTGGTGGCCTGAGCTCAGCAGAGTTATGAGAGCAGATGAACAATGGCCAGCTTGGAATAATAGCAGCAATAGTATTTTTACAACGGAGCTTAGGATTTTCTTTACATTATTTTTATTTTCAGATAAATATGATTCACTTTCTTACAGCAGTAGACCAAAAAGCAGAAAACGTACTTCTATTCCATGTTTCTTGTTGTATAATGTGTCTTTAGGAATCACATGAGAACCAGTGAAGGGAAGATTAGAGCAAGAAAGTTTCAGAGAGTTCACTAAACAGTTAAGTTATATGTTGTTGCTCAGATTGGTTCCATTGAAGTGTGGTTAATCAGAATCACAGTGTTGCTGTGATTAAAGGGATACATTTTCATGGTGGTTTTGGTATCCTTAGGATTTTAAAACAACAAAATCTTTAGTAACATTATCAACTTCAAAGGAAACCATCTCCGTCAGGAAAGACAGCATTTTAGACTAAACTCCAATTGTTTCCAAACTTTTAGCATCTTTTGTAAGAGGTTTCTAATCCAAGGATTTTTTTAATATAACAAAGATGATTCCAAATGCCAATTTACTGCAATAAATATTTAAAAATCAAAACTGCCGATGTTATATGAATGAGTTTTATGTCTGGAACTTAAGACTCCCCCAAAACTCAACATGCTAAACTTGAAAGTTCATTGTTGTCGTAAATGAAAGTTCCAGTTTTTATTTCAACTTAACAGGTCAATTAACCTTAATCGTATAAACTTAACTCAGACTTATTAACTTATAATACTTATTAACTACACACAGAACAGAATAAATAGTGCTTATTTTAAAAGATGGTAAATTACGTCATTTTTCTTGTACTTTCTTCAGGCGCCTTTTCAAATGACTGTAATAAAACCAAAAGCTAAAGAAGAAGTTATTTAACATTCTTATAACAAAAGATTTAACATCAGCTTTTTAAACAGACAGAATCTTTACTATATCTCCTTTGTTTATCCATCTCTCCCTTAAACCAATATCCAATTCCTGACATTTGCTACTTAAAACAGTCAGTAAAACATGTCTTTAATTGAAACTCCAAAAAAAACTAGAACAGATTTTAAACTGGAACTCCAATTAAAGCAGGAGTTGTAAACTTCAAATTGGATTTCTGCCAAACATCTTCAGACCTTCTCTTACAAAATTGTTCATTGCCTTTTCTCAGTTGCAAAACCAACTTTTAAAATCAAAATAAAATTTTAACTTAAAATATAATTCAATTTTATATCCCATTCCTGGGTGTACAATCTTAAATCGAAATGAACACACTTAACAATCACTTTTCACACTCATTCAATTCCAAACAACTTAATAGACCCATGCTTTCAACATTAAAGCCAGACAACAAAGAGTTAACGGCAGTCAGTTCTACAGAACACAAGTTGTACAGAACACAAGCTGTACATCCCAGGGACATTCAATTCATTCATGGACGCTTCCAACATTCACACATTCGAATCAAAGACACAGTAACTTGTTTTTACTCTAAAACATAGTCTTTTATGTCACTCTGCCATAAACTTAGTGAATGCTTTTCTTCTTTTTGTCACCACTCCCTTTGTTTTGCGGCAGGGTCGTGGGGATTCCAATTAGATTTAATCATCTTATCGATAAGTTTCTTGTTCTGAACTGCCAAATAACACATAAGGGAACCCTCTGGTACCCGCTCGAGCTCTATCTTTTCACTGGCCATGCTTGGGTAGATTAGAACCATTAGAAATCTACTCTCAGAGGTCCGCTTTCAATCTAGCGCAACTTGTAGTAGATCGTCTCCTGGCTAACTGTTGGGTCACAAGTCTGTCAGTATTTCACACAACAAGCTTATGATATATTCCAAGCCCTCTTTGACAGTGCCCTACGTATCTTAACGAACTACCTACCACCGTTTGACCATTGGTCAGATCCTGTTCACAAATTTGGCATTCGTCGGTCGCGGAACACCACCCGACCCTGGGATAAGCTTTAAATATACTCACCCGGTATTCCTAATGGTATCAAACGACCGCCGAATCCTGTTCTCAAGTTCGGGATCAGGCTCCAGCCAACTCCCCCTTGGCCCTTTGGTTCCCTTCGCCCACTTGATCCTGGACGTCACGTGGGACTAAGTCCTCTTAATTCAGGCTCAGGCTGGGTGATTGGGATATCGGGGTTACAGAAGAGCTGACTTACACCTGATCCTGCCGACTACGCCAATTGTTAGCAGGAATGAATCTAGAAGAATCACTCGACACTCAGGTCTACTCCAATGTCAAACAGCTAATTTAAGTTACGCCGGCAGGGAGCAGGTCACTGGTCCAGATGCCTCTCCACCGAACAAAGAAAAATCATCAATACTTATACATTTTCGAACAGTCACTCAGCCCATCCTGGCTGGACATGGTCCAATCATAATGATTACAGATTATATACATTGATTATTAAAGACCAATGGAAGTGGTTACCAGGCATGAAAGGGGCTGCATGACCAACCCACGGACAGATAGGGGATTACTCATGATGCTTTCCATTCCTTTCTAGTCCCCATCCTTAGTTCTCATGTACGCACACCACCTTATCTTAACCTTGTTACAGGCTGGTATCTTTGTCAGCATTCCACAAGGACATCTGCTCTCCATTGGATAAGTCTTTGTTTGAATTTATGTTACTCAGCTCCTGTGTGGAATGTGGTCAAGTTGGCTAAGCCCCATGATGCCTTGCAACCTCTTCATTGTTCACTAAGATTATATGTTACTAGTTACTCAAATAACATTTAAACAGTATGATATTTACTGCAGGTGCCTCTGCGCTTGGGAATACCCGTCAACAGGCTCTGAGCCAGGATTCTGAAACATCAGATTATATGAGAGATTTGGAAATGGGAGGAAAATCGATTCCTAAAACTGTAAGAAAGTAAAGGGATGTGGAGATAGAGTGGGGAAAGTGGAGTCGTAGAATTTGAGCCATCATCTTATTGAATGGCAGTGCAGACTGCAGGGGCCTGTGGGCCTACTCTTGTTCTTACTTCTTATGTTCTTAAGATTAAACAAGCCTTTTATTCTCCCACGGTGCTCAAAACAAAAGACATAGCCACGTTCAATGCTAAAGTGTTTGTAGAGCAGGGAGAAGTATCCTAGGACACTTTAAATCAATTAAGTATTGAGGAGTTAAAAGCTGTAGCTACCCAGGTGGGAGTCACTTTCCAGCTATAAACAAAGAAACCTGAACCACTGATGAACTAGCTAGCCATTTTAATCTTACCCCAGAACAAGAGGAAACAAGCATGGAACCTGAAAAAATAGCCCGAGCTAAAATCCAAGCAGACAAAGAACTTGCCCTGTGCAAAGAGGAATTGCAGTTTCAAAAACAAAGAGGAAAGAGAATTGCCATTTCAAATGAAATAAGAGGAGAGAGATTTGCAAAGAGAGGCAGCAGTGAGAGAGTTTGAGTTAGACAGGCTGCAAGCAGACAGGCTGCAAACACAAGGTGAGAATGTCATGAACAATTCAACTGTTATCCCCAATTCAGAGCAAAGCTTTGATGTTTTGAGACACTCCCAATTAGTGCTAAAATTTAATGAGGGAAAGGTCGAGTCCTATTTTTATCTCCTTTGAGAAAATAGCTACCAGGCCAAAATAGCCAAAAGAATATTTTTAAAAAATTCTTTCATACCCATCCAGGCAAGTGGAGAGTATTCCATCACACTCCTGACTTGTGCCTTGTAGATGGTGGACAGGCTTTGGGGAGTCAGGAGGTGAGTTACTCGCCTCAGGATTCTTAGCCTCTGACCTGCTCTTGTAGCCATGGTATTTATATGGCTACTCCAGTTCAGTTTCTGGTCAATGGTAACCCCTAGGATGCTGATAGTGAGGGATTCAGTGATGGTAATGCCATTGAATGTCAAGGGGAGATGGTTAGATTCTCTCTTGTTGGAGATGGTCATTGCCTGGCACTTGTGTGGCACAAATATTACTTACCGCTTATCAGCCCAAGCCTGGATACTGTCCAGGTCTTGCTGCATTTCTACACAGACTGCTTCAGTATCTGAGGAGTCACGAATGGTGCTGAACATTGTGCAATCATCAGCGAACATTCCCACTTCTGACCTTATAATTGAAGGAAGGTCATTGATAAAGCAGCTGAAGATGGTTGGGCCTAGGACACTACCCTGAGGAACTCCTGCAGTGATGTCCTGGAGCTTAGATGATTGACCTCCAACAACCACAGCCATTTTCCTTTGTGCTAGGTATGACTCCAGCCAGCGGAGGGTTTTCCCCCTGATTCCCATTGACCTCAGTTTTGCTAGGGCTCCTTGATGCCATACTCGGTCTAATGCTGCCTTGATGTCAAGGGCAGTCACTCTCACCTCACCTCTGAAGTTCAGCACTTTTATCCATGTTTGAAACAAGATTGTAATGAGGTCAGGAGCTGAGTGGCCCTGGCAGTCTGCAAAGAACAGGGTCCAGTGTATTAATATATGTAGCTCCAGTACATGCAAATGCGCCACACTGCGAGCCCTACTGACAATCTTACATTGGTTGTCAGTGTAATTCTTAGCACATTGTGGATTATTTAACAAATGTTGTCCAATCACGGAATCACATCCAATGTCAAACCCATGTCCCCAGAGCATTAGCCTGGATCTAGATTATCAGTCCAGTGACAGTACCACTATGCTACTACCTCCCCTTTACATGTCTGCAACTGAAGCTGGTAGCACTCCAAGCCAGGGTGAAGTAACTTGGGATAAGTTAAAAGCACTGTCAATGGAGGAGTTGAGGAAAATGGCTGAGCAGTGTGGGATCACTGTACGTGGCAAGGCTAAGAAGTCTGAACTCCTAAGGCTAGTGGCCAACCATTTTTCCCTTGAATCTGAAGCAGAAGCAGTGTAAGAAGTAGACCCAGACAGGGTATTGTTAGCAAAGATACAACTGGAACAGAGGAAACTTGAATTAGAAGACTGGGAAAGAGAAAGAGAGAGTGAGAGACAGGAGAGGGAGAGAGAAAGAGCCTTCCAAAAGGAACGTGAAGAAAATGAAAGGCAGGAGACAGAGAGAGAGAAAGACAGGAGAAGGAAAGAGATAGAGAGCGGAGAGAGAGAAAGAATATTCCAGAAAGAATCCGAAGAGCGAGCGCTGAAACAGCTTGAGTTAGCTAGGGGGCGACAGAGTAACCCTAGTGAAAGCATGGCCAATATGGAGGAGCATAATTCAGGACTGGGTACAAGATTGCTAAAACTCGCTCAAATAATTCCAAAATTCTATGAAGAAAATGTGGAAGAATTGTTTATGTCCTTCCAGAAGCTGGTAAGGCAGCTAAAATGGCCAGCTGAGACCTGGTCTCTTTTACTGCAAAGCAAGCTAATTGGAAAAGTCCATGAGGTTTATTCCTTGCTGCCAGATGAGAGTTCATCAAATTATGAACTGACCAAAAATGCTATCCTCGGAACATATGAATTAGTACCCGAAGTCTATCATCAAAAGTTTAGAACCCTCAAAAAACAAGCCAAACAAACTTATCTGGAGTTTGAAAGAAGTAAGCAGCTGGCTTTTGACCAGTGGCTGAGAGCTTTAAAAATATAGCTCAGCTATGAGACCCTCACAGAAGTAATCCTGTCAGAGGAATTTAAAAACTCTCTCCCATTCTCAATAAAGACCCATGTAGAGGAGCAGTGGGCAGTGAGCATCGGCAAGCAACTGTTTTGGCCGATGAGTTTGCTTTAATTTATAAGTTGGTTTCCCGGGGAGAACCATTCCTAATCACCCCCACAAATCCAAAAAGAACAAAGGGTGGGAAGGTGATATCTGCCCAGGCAGTTCTGGAGGAGAAAGGAAAGCAGG
Source organism: Heterodontus francisci (assembly GCF_036365525.1). Taxonomy (NCBI): domain Eukaryota; kingdom Metazoa; phylum Chordata; class Chondrichthyes; order Heterodontiformes; family Heterodontidae; genus Heterodontus; species Heterodontus francisci. The sequence goes on from NC_090405.1 coordinate 55,945,371, forward strand.
AGACACAGGGGGCCCTCTTCCAGACAAAAAGGAAGGTGCTGTGAACAAGAGTGAGACCCAGAGACCTGTGTGCTTCCATTGGAACAAGGCAGGGCATTTTAGTTTTAGTTTTAGAGATACAGCACTGAAACAGGCCCTTCGGCCCACCGAGTCTGTGCCGACCATCAACCACCCATTTATACTAATCCTACACTAATCCCATATTCCTACCACATCCCCACCTGTCCCTATATATTTCCCTACCACCTACCTATACTAGGGGCAATTTATAATGGCCAATTAACCTATCAACCTGCAAGTCTTTGGCATGTGGGAGGAAACCGGAGCACCCGGAGGAAACCCACGCAGACACAGGGAGAACTTGCAAACTCCACACAGACAGTACCCGGAATCAAACCCGGGTCCCTGGAGCTGTGAGGCTGCAGTGCTAACCACTGCGCCACTGTGCCGCTGGAAACTAAAGAGGAAACTGGTAAAGTTAATCAGGAAACACCGACTCAGTGAAGACGAGGGCCTGATGGAAAACAGGGAACAAGCTGTGGCTTTAATTGCAGTAAGAGTGCAACCAAGGAAGCTTACTATGGCCGGTGCAGGAAAAGGTTATCAGGGTTTTGTGCCTGAAGGGAAAGTAACCCCTTACTCCTCGAGTGGGGCAAGCAAGCCCACAGTGATTCTCAGGGACACAGGGGCCACTAGATCCCTTTTACTGGGAAAAGGCCTAACCTTTCCCCCAGAGAGTCCAGTGAACACCAGAATGGTGGTGAATGGTATTGGAGGGCAGTGTATGCCTGTACCTGTACACCGGGTGCACCTGGACTGTGACCTAATTTAGGGACCGGTGACCGTAGGGATTGTCCCTAGTTTGCCTGTGGACGTGGTTGACCTGCTCCAGGTAATGATCTAGTGGGGGCGAAGATGGTAGCCTCCCCCGCCAGTAGTGAAAGAAAGACCACAGGAGGTCAGAGAGACAGGGCGGTGACAGGAGACGGTCTCCTGCAGAGTCCCTGAATGTGTAATGGAACAGGCCATGATCAAACCAGCTACCCCAGAGGAGACTGCATGCAGGCAAATGACCAAGAGGTCTAACTTTTTGGAAAGTTAGGAGACCCAGGGAATGATTTAAATGGATTTTCCTGAGCTGAGGCTCAGCGAGCTGACCCAGTATTGTGAGAGTTAGCACAGGCTGTCCAGACTGAAATTGAAGCAGTGGGAGTCCCTGATTGCTACTATTTAAAGTATGAGGTACTGATGAGGAAATGGAGTCCTCCTCACAAACCTGAGCGCAAGGAGTGGACAGCAGTTCAACAGGGTAGGTGGTGGCGTAGTGATATTATCACTGGACTAGGAACCCAGAGACCCAGGGTATTTCTCTGGGGACATGGGTTCGAATCCCACCACTTTTTGAATTTGAATTTAATTAATAAATCTGGAATTAAAAGCTAGTCTAATGATGGCCATGAAACCATTGTCGCTTGTTATAAAAACCCATCTGGTTCACTAATGTCCTTCAGGGAAGGAAATCTGCTGTCCTTACCTGGTCTGGCCTACATGTGACTCCAGACCCACAACAATGTGGTTCACTCTGAAATGTCCTCTGAAATGGCCTAGCAAGCCACTCAGTTGTATCTAACCGCTACAAAGTCAATAAAAAGGAATGAAACCGGACGAACCACCCGGCATCGACCTAGGCACCGGAAACGACAACGGCAAACCCAGCCCTGTCGACCCTGCAAAGTTTTCCTTACTAACATCTGAGGGCTTGTGCCAAAGTCGGGAGAGCTGTCCAACAGACTAGTCAAGCAACAGCCTGACATAGTCATACTCACGGAATCATACCTTACAGACAATGTCCCAGACACTGCCATCACCATCCCCGGGTATGTCCTGTCCCACCGGCAGGACAGACCCACCAGAGGTGGTGGTACAGTGGTATACAGTAGGGAGGCAGTTGCCCTGGGAGTCCTCAACATCGACTCCGGACCCCATGAAGTCTCATGGCATCAGGTCAAACATGGGCAAGGTAACCTCCTACTGATTACCACCTACCGCCCTCCTTCAGCTGATGACTCAGTACTCCTCCATGTTGAACAGCACTTGGAGGAAGCACTGAGCGTGGCAAGGGCAGAAAATGTACTCTGGGTGGGGGACTTCAATGTCCATCACCAAGAGTGGCTCGGTAGCACCACTACTGATCGAGCTGGCTGAGTCCCAAAGGACATAGCTGCTAGACTGGGTCTGCGGCAGGTGGTGGGGGAACCAACACGAGGGAAAAACATACTTGGCCTCGTCCTCACCAATCTGCCTGCCGCAGATGCTTCTGTTCATGACAGTATTGGTAGGAGTGACCACCGCACAGTCCTTGTGGAGATGAAGTCCCGCCTTCACATTGAGGATACCGTCCATCGTGTTGTGTGGCACTATCAACGTGCTAAATGGGATAGATTTCGAGCAGATCTAGCAATGCAAAACTGGGCATCCATGAGGCGCTGTGGGCCATCAGCAGCAGCAGAATTATACTCAACCACAATCTGTAACCTCATGGCCCGGCATATCCCCCACTCTACCATTACCATCAAGCCAGGAGACCAACCCTAGTTCAATGAAGAGTGCAGGAGGGCATGCCAGGAGTAGCACCAGGCATACCTCAAAATGAGGTGTCAACCTGGTGAAGCTACAACCCAGGACTACTTGCATGCCAAACTGCGTAAGCAGCATGCGATAGACAGAGCTAAGCAATCCCATAACCAACGGATCAGATCTAAGCTCTGCAGTCCTGCCACATCCAGCCGTGAATGGTGGTGGACAATTAAACAACTAACTGGAGGAGGTGGCTCCACAAATATCCCCATCCTCAATGATGGGGGAGCCCAGCACATCAGTGCGAAAGATAAGGCAGAAGCATTTGCAACAATCTTCAGCCAGAAGTGCTGAGTTGATGATCCATCTCGGCCTCCTCCTGAAGTCCCCAGCATCACAGATGCCAGACTTCAGCCAATTCGATTCACTCCGCATGATATCAAGAAACGACTGAAGGCACTGGATACTGCAAAAGCTATGGGCCCTGACAATATTCCCGCAATAGTACTGAGGACCTGTGCTCCAGAACTTGCTGCGCCCCTAGCCAAGCTGTTCCAGTACAGCGACAACACTGGCATCTACCCTGCAATGTGGAAAATTGCCCAGGTATGTCCTGAGCACAAAAAACAGGATAAGTCCAACCCGGCCAATTACCACCCCATCAGCCTACTCTCAATCATCAGTAAAGTGATGGAAGGTGTCATCAACAGTGCCATCAAGTGGCACTTGCTAGCAATAACATGCTCAGTGACGCTCAGTTTGGGTTCCGCCAGGGCCACTCAGCTCCTGACCTCATTACAGCCTTGGTTCAAACATGGACAAAAGAGCTGAACTTCAGAGGTGAGGTGAGAGTGACTGCCCTTGACATCAAGGCAGCATTTGACTGAGTATGGCATCAAGGAGCCCTAGCAAAACTGAGGTCAATGGGAATCCGGGGGAAAACCCTCCGCTGGTTGGAATCATACCTAGCTCAAAGGAAGATGGTTGTGGTTGTTGGAGGTCAATCATCTGCGCTCCAGGACATCACTGCAGGAGTTCCTCAGGGTAGTGTCCTAGGCCCAACCATCTTCAGCTGCTTCATCAATGACCTTCCTTCAATTATAAGGTCAGAAGTGGGGATGTTCGCTGATGATTGCACAATGTTCAGCACCATTCGCGACTCCTCAGATACTGAAGCAGTCTGTGTAGAAATGCAGCAAGACCTGGACAATATCCAGGCTTGGGCTGATAAGTGGCAAGTAACATTCGTGCCACACAAGTGCCAGGCAATGACCATCTCCCCTTGACATTCAATGGCATTACCATCGCTGAATCCCCCACTATCAACATCCTAGGGGCTACCATTGACCAGAAACTGAACTGGAGTAGCCATATAAATACCGTGGCTTCAAGAGCAGGTCAGAGGCTAGGAATCCTGCGGTGAGTAACTCACCTCCTGACTCCCCAAAGCCTATTCACCATCCACAAGGCACAAGTCAGGAGTGTGATGGAATACTCTCCACTTGCCTGGATGGGTGCAGCTCCAACAACACTCAAGAAGCTCGACACCATCCAGGACAAAGCAACCCGCTTGATTGGCACCCCATTCACAAACTTTCACTCCCTCCACCACTGACACACAGTGGCAGCAGTGTGTACCATCTACAAGATGCACTGCAGCAATGCACCAAGGCTCCTTAGACAGCACCATCCAAACCCGCGACCTCTACCAACTAGAAGGACAAGGGCAGCAGATGTATGGGAACACCACCACCTGCAAGTTCCCCTCCAAGTCACACACAATCCTGACTTGGAACTATATCGCCGTTCTTTTACTGTCACTGGGCCAAAATCCTGGAACTCCCTTCCTAACAGCACTGTGGGTGTACCTACCTCACATGGACTGCAGCAGTTCAAGAAGGCAGCTCACCACCACCTTCTCAAGGGAAATTAGGGATGGGCAATAAATGCTGGCATAGTCAGTGACGCCCACATCCCATGAATGAATTAAAAAAAAGTTAGTGGTGCCACAGATGTACCGGGGTGAAATATTAAGAAGGGCCCATGAGACTACATGCCGGTATACAAAAGACCAAATCTCGCATAAGGCAGCAGTGTGACTGGACAAACCTCTACAAAGATGTGGTGGAGTACTGCAGGAGTTGCCACATGTGCCAGATTGAGGGGAAACCCCAACCTGCAGTGAAACCTGCACCCCGAAGACCTGTACCGGTGTTAGGTGGACCCTCCAGCAGAGAGCTGGTGAACTGTAAGGGACCCCCGCCAAGAACAAAAGGGGACAGACAGGCACATGGCTGAAATAAGTTTGAGCCATAGAGTCATAGAGTCATACAGCACAGAAACAGGTCCTTCGGCCCATCGTGTCTGTGCCGGCCATCAAGCACCTACCTACTCTAATCCCATTTTCCAGCACTTGGCCCATAGCCTTGTATGCTATGGCATTTCAAGTGCTCATCTAAATACTTCTTAAATGTTGTGAGGGTTCCTGCCTCTACCACCTCTTCAGGCAGTGTGTTCCAGATTCCAACCACCCTCTGGGTGAAAACATTTTTCCTCAAATCCCCTCTAAACCTCCTACCCCTTACCTTAAATCTACGCCCGCTGGTTATTGACCCCTCCGCTAAGGGAAAAAGCTTCTTCCTATCTAACCTATAAATGCCCCTCATAATTTTGTATACCTCAATCATGTCCCCCCTCAGCCTTCTCTGCTCTAAGGAAAACAACCCTAGTCTTTTCAGTCTCTCTTCATAGCTGAAATGCGTCAGCCCAGGCAACATCCTGGTGAATCTCCTCTGCACCCTCTCCAGTGCAGTCACATCCTTCCTATAGTGTGGTGCCCAGAATTGTACACAGTGCTCCAGCTGTGGCCGAACTAGCATTTTATTTAGCTCCATCATAACCTCCCTACCCTTATATTCTATGCCTCGGCCAATAAAGTCCAGTATCCCATATGTCTTCCTAACCACCTTATCGACCTGTGCTGCTGCCTTCAGTGATTTATGGACAAGTACACCAAGGTCCCTCTGACCTTCTGTACTTCCTGAGGTCCTGCCATCCATTGTCTATTCCCTTGCCTTGTTAGTCCTCCCAAAATGCATCACCTCACACTTCTCAGGATTAAATTCCACTTGCCATTGCTCTGCCCATCTTACCAGCCCATCTATATCGTCCTGTAATCTAAGGCTTTCCTCCTCACTATTTACGACACCACCAATTTTCGTGTCATCCGCGAACTTACTGATCATACCTCCTATATTCACGTCGAAATCGTTAATGTACACTACAAACAGCAAGAGTCCCAGCACCGATCCCTGCGGTACACCACTGGTTACAGGCTTCCAATCACAGAAAGAACCCTCGACCATCACCCTCTGCCTCCTGTCACTAAGCCAATTTTGGATCCAATTTGCCAAATTGCCCTGGATCCCATGGGCTCTTACGTTCTTAACCAATCTCCCATGCGGGACCTTATCAAAAGCCTTACTGAAGTCCATGTAGACTACATCATCTGCTTTACCCTCATCTACACATTTAGGCACTTCCTCGAAAAATTCAATCAAGTTTGTTAGACACAATCTCCCCCTGACAAAGCCATGCTGACTATTCCTGATTAATCCCTGTCCCTCCAAGTGGAGATTAATCCTGTCCCTCAGAAGTTTTTCCAACAATTTCCCTACCACTGATGTTAGACTCACCAGCCTGTAATTACCTGGTTTATCCCTGCTACCCTCCTTGAATAACGGTACCACATTTGCTGTCCTTCAGTCCTCTGGTACCTCTCCTGTGGCTAGAGAGGATTTGACAATTTTTGTCAGAGCCCCTGCTATCTCCTTCCTTGCCTCACATAACAGCCTGGGATACATCTCGTCTGGCCCTGGGGAATTATCCACTTTTAAGCCTGCGAAAACAGCTAATACTTCCTCCCTTTCAATACTAATATGTTCAGGTATATCACAATGCCCCTCCCTTGATCTCTACACCTACATCATTCTTCTCCATAGTGAACATAGATGAAAAGTAATCATTTAAAACCTCACCTATTTCCTCTGGCTCCACACACAGATTGCCACTTTGGTCATTAATGGGCCCTACTCTTTCCCTGGTTATCCTCTTGCCTTTAATATACTTATAAAACGCCTTAGGATTTTCCTTGATCTTGCCCGCCAGTGTTTTTTCATGTCCCCTCTTTGCTCTCCTAATTACTTTTTAAAGTACCCTCTACACTTTCTATACTCCTCTTGTGCCTCCGTTGTTTTCAGTGCTCTGAATCTGCCATAAGCCTCCTTTTTTTTCCTGATCCAATCCTCTATATCCCTCGACATCCAGGGTTCCCTGGACTTGTTGGTCCTACCCTTCACCTTAACGGGTACATGTTGGCTCTGAACTCTCACTATTTCCTTTCTGAATGACTCCCACTGGTCTGATGTAGACTTTTCTACAAGTAGCTGTTCCCAGTCCACTTTGGCCAGATCCTGTTTTATCATATTGAAATCGGCCTTCCCCCAGTTCAGTACCTTTATTTCCAGTCCATCTTTGTCCTTTTCCATAACTACCGTAAATCGTACAGATTTGTGGTCACTATCCCAGAAATGCTCCCCCACTGACACTTCTATCACTTGTCCAGCTTCATTCCCTCAGGTAAGGTCCAGTACTGCCCCTTCTCTTGTAGGACTTTCCACGTACTGACTCAAAAAGCTCTCCTGTATGTATTTTAAGAGTTTCACCCCCTTTAAGCCTTTTGCACTAAGTCTATCCCAGTTAATATTATGGAAGTTGAAATCCCCTACTATTATTACCCTATTATTTTTACACCTCTCTGAGATTTGCCTACATATCTGCTCCTCTATCTCTCCCTGACTGTTTGAAGGCCTGTAGTACACTCCCAGCCAAGTGATTGCCTCCTTTTTGTTTTTAAGTTCTACCAATATTGCCTCATTTGAGGAACCTTCTAAGATATCATCCCTCCTTACTGCAGTAATTGACTGCTTAATCATTAGTGCAATGCCACCTCCTCTTTTACACCCTCCCCTGTCACGCCTGAAGATTCTATACCCTGGAACGTTGAACTGCCAGTCCTGCCCCTCCCTCAACCATGTCTCTGTGATAGCAATAATATCATAATCCCAAGTGCTAATCAATACACTCAATTCATCTGCCTTACTCGTAAGACTGCTTGTATTAAAATAGATGCAATCCAGCCTTGCATTTTTCACTTGTGCCTTAACAGGTCGATATTTGCTCTGCCAGACTGACTCGGTTTCTCTTCTATATTTGACTGTGCATCACCCCCAACTGTATCTCCACTCTGTATCCCATCCCCCTGCCAAATTAGTTTAAATTCCCCCAACAGCACTAGCAAACCTCCCAGCAAGGATGTTGGTCCCGTTCTGGTTCAGATGCAACCTGTCCAACTTGTACAGGTCCCACCTTTGCCAGAAATAGTCCGAGTGATCCAGGAAACCGCCCCCCCTGCACCATCTCCTCAGCCACGCATTCATCTGCTGTATCCTCCTATTCCTATACTCACTAGCACGTGGCACCGGGAGTAATCCAGAGATTACAACCTTTGAGGTCCTGCTTTTTAATCTGCTACCGAGCTCCCTAAATTCGTGTTGCAGGACCTCATCCCTCTTTTTACCTACGTCGTTGGTACCAATGTGTACCACGACCTCTGACAGTTCACCCTCCCCTTTCAGAATGTCCTGCAGCCGCTCCGTGACATTCTTGATCCTAGCACCAGGGAGGCAACATCTTATCCTGGTGTCACGTTTGCGTCCACAGAAACGCCTATCTGTATCCCTTACGATAGAATCCCCTATCACTATAGCTCTCCCACTCCTTTTCCTACCCTCCTGTGCAGCTGAGCCACCCGTGGTGCCACAGATTTGGTTCTTGCTGCATTCCCCAGACTACTGGTATTTTAGCTTCTACTTATTAGATAGACTTACATGTTAGAGAAAAAATTAAATTTGGCAGAAAAAAGAAAATCAGAAAATACCCACCAGATACTCAGCAACTAGCTCCCTGTGCCTCACTCTCCCCTCTCGTGCTGTTTGCAGTTCCGAAGTCACACACAGCCATACACATACCTGCTTCTTTGTGATGCTACACCTTGATTTTTCATTCTGAACGTCAGTAGACTGGCGGCAGCATCAACAACAGCAGCAGATAGCCACGCTCTGATCTCACTGTTTCCCAGTGAACACTCTCTCATTCTCTCTCTCTCTCTCTGCCCCCACAGAAAGGAAGAGAACAAGGATAGATAATGATCCACAATCAGTCACAGATGTCATTTATGCCTTTGATCAGGGTTGTTTCAGTGCTGTGGCAGGTGTGGAAATCTGATTGGTGGGATTCAAACAGGGAGTTGCTGGAAAGGTGGGCAGAGATCTGGGAGGTGACAACATGCTCAAGGACTTGAGCTGAATGGATTTTCATTAATCTCTGAATAGCCTCAAAAGTTTCAATCTTAAAATGTTTACTGTTTACAATGAGTTAAAAAAGTCAGTTTTAATGACATGATGACACTGTTTTAGGGCTACAAGTATCATACTTGCTCCTGCCAGTGGTGCCACTCTATTTTTTCTACAGATGGCACTCACCCTTCTGCAGGACTGCACCAAACAACCAACAAGTCCCTCTTGTGGCCAGATCATGGATGAGTGAAACTTATAGAGTCATAGAGTCGTACAGCAAAGAAACAGGCCCTTCGGCCCACAGCGTCCATGCCAACCATAATGCCTATCTATACTAATCCCACCTGCCTGCATTAATTCCATATCCCTCTATGCCTTGCTCATTCAAGCACCTGTCCAGATGCCTCTTAAATGTTGCTACTGTTCCTGCCTCCACCACCTCCTCAGGCAGCTCATTCCAGATACCCACTATTCTTTGTGTGAAAAATTTACCCCATTGATCCCCTTTAAACCTCCTCCCTCTCAACTTAAATCTCTGCCCTCTAGTTTTAGTCACCCCGACCATGGGAAACAGACTCTGGCTATCTACCCTATCTATGCCTCTCATAATTTTATATACCTCTATCATGTCCCCTCTCAGCCTCCTTCGCTCCAGGGAAAACAGACCCAGCCTACCCAATCTTTGTTTATAACTCAAGCCCTCCAAACCAGGCAACATCCTTGTGAATATTTTCTGCACCCTCTCTAGTTTCATCACATCTTTCCTGTAGTGCGGTGACCAGAACTGCACACAGTACTCCAAATGCGGCCGAACCAACGTTATGTACAACTGTAACATGACGTCCCAACTCTTGTACTCAATGCCTCGGCCAATGAAGGCAAGCATGCCATCCGCCTTCTTCACCACCCTGTCTACCTGTGTTGCCACTTTCAGGGAACTATGTACTTGCACCCCAAGGTCTCTCTGCTCAACAACACTCCCCAGGGCCTTGCCATTTACTGTATAGGTCCTGCCCTGGTTTAACTTCCCAAAATGCATCACTTCACACTTGTCTGCATTAAATTCCATTTGCCAATCCCTTGCCCACTTTCCCAGTTGATCTATATCCAGTTGCAATCTTAGAGAACCTTCTTCACTGTCCACTATACCACCAATTTTGGTGTCATTGTCAAACTCCACAATGACCACCTCCACACCCCCCACTGACCACCCTCAATCCCCCCCATAACCACCTCCATACCCCCTCACCCAACACCCAAACCCCCCATTCCCCGTCACCCAACACCCACACCCTCCATACCCCCTCACCCCCCCATACCTCCTCACCCATCACCCTCACCCCCCCATACCCCCTCACCCATCACTCTCACGCCTCATACCCCCTCCCCATCACCCTCACCCCCCCATACCCCCTCACCCAACACCCACAACCCCCCTACCGCCTCACCCAAAACCCACACCCCCCCATACCCCCTCACCCATCACCCTCACCCCCCCATACCCCCTCACCAATCACCCTCATACCCCCTAGCCCATCACCCACATCTCCCCATACCCCCTCACCCAACACCCACACCCCCCATACCCCCTCACCCATCACCCCCATACCCCCTCACCCACACCTCCCCATACCCCCTCACCCATCACCCTCATACCCCCTCACCCATCACCCTAAACCCTCCAAACCCCCTCACCAATCACCCTCATACCCCCTCACCAATCACCCTCACCCCCCAAACCCCCTCACCCATCACCCACACCTCCCCTCGCCAACCAGTCAGCCAAACCTTGCTCCACTGAGTGACCACAGATGTTATTCACCAGTGTTTGTGCTCATTCTTCGCTAGAGCCATCTAAAACTAATGCTAACGTCTCTGCCTTCCCCTTAACCCTGGTATGTTCTTCTGATTCACATGTTGATCTAATCTTCTCTTAAAAGATGCAACGACGCTGCCTCAACTATTCATTACAAAACAGCACCAAGTTGACATTCCAAAAACTGCAGAGGAAATCAGTTTTCTTCAACACAGGAGTGAGTTGCCTCACAACCCTCCCATTCCATTTTACATGCCATGTACCTTTTACAATAAACCTATATTTGGTGCATACAGCCCGAGGGATTTCCCATGGGTCCAGCCCCTCGGTTCACTATGGCGGGAGGACCTTACACAGTGGTCTTTCCCCATTGAGCCTTTGCTGCGGCTACCCCCAAGCTTTATTGCGTCCCTCAGCACGTAGTCCTGTACCTCGGAATGTGGCATTCTGCAACACTCGGCTGTGGTGCAGGAGTAGGCCATTCTGTCCCTCAAACCTGCCCCGCCATTCAATAAGTTCATGACTGATCTGCCCCAGACCTCAACTCATCTTTCATGCCAGTTCCTCATAGTAAAGGCCTGCTGCCCAAACCAAACCGAACCCTACCTGATGGGATCGTGGACATGTGTCGGGTTTGGGTCGGGTCACTCTTCCAGCTCTGGCTTTCGGGCTCTGGTCATGTCGGGCTGGACACACACAGTATTAATTGGACTTGAAAGACTGTTTAAAAAGATGAAGATTGGAGCCACAAAGTCAGTGATTGGTCAGGAGTTAAACAGAAACCCATGGAGTTGTGCCCACACAGGTTGTGCCACACCGTACCTGCATCTCTATTGCGTAAAATAAACACAGCAATTGCCAAGGCTCAAAAAACAGCATTATACATTACCTAGACTCCTGCTTTACAGGTTGAAATACTTGCTGCAAGTTTATCCAGTGAGCAGCTGAGATGCAGAGACCAGGAAGTGATTAATTATTATAAAATATACGATATTTATATAAAAAATATAAAATGATCGCTGTCAGGACTCTCGTTCAGTACAGTAAGGAGGGGGCGGGGCTGGGCGGTAGAGGGGGCGGGGCTGGGCGATGGTGGGGGCGGAGCTGGGCGGTAGAGGGGGCGGGGATGGGCGGTGGTGGGGGCGGAGCAAGCGCGTCGGAGGGGCTGGGCTGGGGAGTGGTGGGGGCGGAGCTGGCACGGTGGAGGAGGCGGGGTTGGGCGGTGGAGGGGGCGGGGCTGGCGCGGCGGAGGGGTTGGGCTGGGCGGTGGTGGGGGCGGAGCTGGCGTGGCGGAGGGGGCGGGGCTTGGCGGTGGAGGGGGCGGGGCTGGGCGGTGGTGGGGGCGGAGCTGGCGCGGCGGAGGGGGCTGGGCTGGGCGGTGGTGGGGGCGGAGCTGGCGCGGCAGAGGGGGCGGGGCTTGGTGGTGGTGGGGGCGGGGCTGGGCGGTGGTGGGGGCGGAGCTGGCGCGGCGGAGGGGGCTGGGCGGTGGTGGGGGCGGAGCTGGCGCGGCGGAGGGGCTGGGCTGGGCGGTGGTGTGGGCGGGGCTGGCGCGGCGGAGGGGGCTGGGCTGGGCGGTGGTGGGGGCGGAGCTGGCGCGGCAGAGGGGGCGGGGCTTGGTGGTGGTGGGGGCGGGGCTGGGCGGTGGTGGGGGCGGAGCTGGCGCGGCGGAGGGGGCTGGGCGGTGGTGTGGGCGGGGCTGGCGCCGGGGAGGGGGCGGGGTTCCGCCGAGTGACAGGCTGAAGCGGGCGGCTGAGTCAGGGTGCGCGCGCAGCCAGAGTGCGTCTGTTTGCGGGAGACGGCGCTGAGGTAAAGTGTGAAAGAAGCTGCATTTATCAACCGTCCCCATTAAATAAACTCACACCTGCACAGGTAAGATCCAAATACCCGAATAAAATACTGTCTTTTCAATCCCAGTCTAAATTTTGTGTAGTTTTTAACGCTGCTCTTATGGTTAAGTGCAGTGAAGTCGAGTCTTTTTATTTTATAATCACATTTTTCCTGATTATCTCTTGTATTCGTGGAAACAGGTCAGTGATTTTTTTTAGACCATTTAGTTTATGTCTCTTGGGAATGTGCAGCAGGCATTGCTGTAGATTTTATTATTCTATACTATTATGCATTGATATGTTTTCAATGAAATACTTATATTGTAGTAATCCCAATTGGATAAAATGGCATCTGAAGGTAGTGCTTGGGGGGGGGTTAATTAAAGCATAATTATTCATGATTAAAATCTAAAGCTTGGTGTCTTACTGTGCAATAATTCAGAGGAGGAAAAGCTAGTGTTTTTATTACTGTTAATTCTGTTATTGTACTCCCCTCCTTGTATTTACCTTTTCTGTTTGTCAAGTATTTAATTACTGATTTCATATCGATGAATTTTACTTTAATTGCTAATGGTAACTCTGGTAATGTATTTAATTCGACTACTGAAAGTATTAAAATGATCGATTTTCATCCAAGATTAAACTGGAGATTTTGCTGCAACACCGATTGAGCCACTATTCACTGGTCCTTGGTATATAACTATTGAATGTTTCCTTGATGTCAACCTTCCCATTAATTGCATTTTATGATATTTTAAAATTCATAACTGTAGTGACTCTTATCTAAGATAAATTCAGAGCAAAATATGCACAGTTTGGTTTAATCTAAATAAATTTATGATGCTGCATAATTTCTCAATTGAAGGAGAAAATATAGAATTGCTGTTGGTCGTCAGATGAAATGCTATGGCCTAGGTTTTCAGAAATAAATATAATCCTGTGTGTAAAAATATCACTGTGCCAAATCAGGTGGAAGCATTCAACCAGGCAAAGTTTATGGCCTGGCCTTTGTAACAGTGTTATGTATTAGCCACTTCCAGATCATTGCATTTCTTGAATCACAATGACTGATCTCTTATTAATCTAGCAACATCTTCCATTTGATTAAATGGCTGTCACTGTGCCGATATTACTGTTGTGTATTTTCTACATTGTGGAATTGTTGTAGCTTGTAGTATTGGGAAAATAGCTTCCAGGCAAAGGGATTGTTCGGGCTGCAAGGGCAACAAAAACTGCCTTCTGGGATGCAGATAAGTACTGTGATTAAACAAGTTCATATGGTGTGGGTTGATTGTATTTAGCTTGTACTGGACCTGCTATTGTAAAATTGTGTGCAGTGTTTTGTAATTTTGTCTCTTTATTTTGTTAAAATAGGCTATTCAGTATAATGGAAGGCATATAAAATGAAGGAGTTTGTCAGCCAGATAACTCCCATTGAATAGCTTTAATGGTTTAGTATCAATGTTATCTATGGAGTTTTATATATTCTATTTGTTATAAATAAATGCATATATTAGCACATACTTGACATAAATTGTACAGATTGAAATCTTGTTTTTACTATTGGTGTACATAACCCTTCAATTTGCTTTATAAACAGTACAATAAAAATTTTGTAAAGGGCAAAAAAAAATTTAGTTATGTGGTTAATAGTGTGGGTTGTATAGGAATATATTCTGTTTCTAAGAAATTTGAATTTGTACAGTACTACCTACATATGTCTATGTATGGGTTAAGTATGTAATAAGATGACATTGAATATCACCAGCAGCTGGAAAACCTGAAGCTTTTTTGTGTTCATGCTTGTCTCTATCTGTCGGTCCTGAGTATCTCAGTAACCAAACACTTGCTGGTTTTTGGAGGGAGATAACTAATTTAAGACCTGGTTAACTGATTGCAAGGGTGAGGAATGGTTAGTGAAAATGAAAAATTAAACAATTTGGCTCATCTAATTGTGTCAAGCATTTCTAGTACTTTTTTGAACATTTACAATAATTCTGTCAGTAGCAATTACATTTTTTTGTAAATGGCAACAGTTAAAAATGGCTGCATTTAATTGGTATGCAAGTAAAGGATTATGTAGCAGTCAGGTTTTATGTTGCCTCTTCACCTTGTATTTCATACTTGTACTCCTATCTTATGGTTCTTTTCAACTCTGATTTTTATGTCAGACACTTTACTTGTGGTTCTGCTGAAATTTTGGCCTGTGTAATTAAAATATTGTGACTTTTAAAGCAATACTTTTATTTAAAGGAAAATAGAACTTGGAAAAATAAAATGGACAACTATGTAGAACACCAATGGGAAACAATTAAAATGGTGTTTAGTAGTGACACCATAGATGAATAAAGACAAGGGAAAAATTGAGGGGACGAAATGAGACATGGACAGCATGACAAGGGAGAATACGAAGAGATTGGGGAAGAAGTTTAAAAAAAATTAGGAAGGCAAACAGGAACTATGAAATTATCAGGAACATAAATCGAAATAAAATAATCTACAGGCACATAACAGGGATGGACAGGAAAAAAAAAATCACAGGGAACGATAGCAAAATGGCAGAAATATTAAATAATTACTTTGCTTCAGTATTTACCATGGAGACAGATTAGATGGACATGACTGAAGATGGGAATAGAAATGATAAAATGGAATTTAAAATAAGGAGAAATAGTCAATAAACTAATCAAACTCAGGATGAAAATGCTGGTCCTGATGGATTACATCTGCACATTTTAAAGTAATCTGGGGAAGAGATAACAGAGGCACCATTACACGTACTAGAAAAAGGTGCCGCACCAAAGGACTGGCGGTTGGTTGGTATCTTTCCATCTACTAAAAATGATGGACACACAGCAAACAATCCATTTAGGTGGGGTGTCTTCTCTTGGTGCACCTTTGCTGATGGCTGTGAAGGCCAATCCTTGAGAGGCAGGTTTTGCCACAAGTGTTGCACATGAAGCTGCCAAGTGACACTGTTTTTGTTGTTTTTGATGTTGGTGCCTGTTACCAAGCTGCTGTAGCAACTGGTTGTCGTAGTGCAGACCAGCCCAGAGGATGTGTCGCCATTTCCCTCTTTTGCCAGCTAGTGAGCCCCAGGTGCGATAGTTGACATTTAAGGGCCTTCATGTCACGCTTGCATGCATCCTTGAAGCAGAGTTTTGGGTACCCGACTGGTCATCTGGCCCCAGCTACCTCACCGTACAGAAGGTCCTTGGGTATGTGGCCGTCTTCCATCCTGCGGACGTGTTCGATCCACCAAAAACGCCTCTGTTTGGGAGCTCTGCCTTTGAGAGGGCTGCCACATTTGAGATTTTGTCCTGCCAGGGTTTACCCATAATGTACCACAGATAGTGAAGATGGAAATTATTGAGCTTCTTTTCCTGGTAGCTGTAAGTCACCCATGTTTCACAGCCATACAGCAAGGTGCTGAGAACACTTACCTTATAAACCATCAGCTTGGTCCAAACGGTCATCTTGGTGTTATCCCCAGTGCATTTCACAAGGCGGCCAAAGGTGTTAGCTACTTTCCCAATGCGTGTATCGAGCTCTGCATCAAGAAACAGATTGTCTGTCACCATGGACCCAAGGTAGCAGAATTTACTAACCATTTACAGTGGGGTGTTATTTATTGTGATCAGGGAAAGAGATGCAACACCTTGTCCCATGACCACAGTTTTCTTGAGACTTCTAATCAAGGAGTACAAGTTACAGGCATGGGAGAGACAGTCCATGACTCTTTGTAGCCGAGTTTCCGTGTGAGTGACTAATGCAGCATCATCAGCGTAGAGGAGTTCTCTGATGAGGACGTGATGTATTTTTGCCTTCAGCATTGATAGATCGTGGAGCTTGCCGTCTGACCTAGTTTGCAAGTAGACGCCTTCCATATCTGCAGGCAAGGCGAAGGTCAGGAGCATGAAGAAGAAGATGCCAAACGGAGTGCGGGCTAGGCCGGCCATTTCAGCTGTCTTGCAAGCTTTTCAAAAGTGACGAAAAATGCTTCCACATCTCCCTCACTGAACTTTGGAAGGAACTGGGAGAACTTCGAGCTCAGAATATGGTCTTGAGTTAGGGGTAGTTTCCTCATTAGTCATGCCTTCACTGGGTGTACTGGGTCACCCCCTAGTTAATTCAAGCTGCTTTATCTCTCTTTCCTCCTCCTCCTTCTGGAAAGCTCTCTTTTCCCCTTTCTTCCCTTTTTCCCTTTCTTGACACTCTGCTGTTTCTCTCTGTGGAATTCTAATTTGCGTCTGCTCTGTTCTAATTGTATTTTTGCTAACGTTACCCTTTCTTTTCTGACTCTAACCCTGTTTCCAAGTATAAGTTCTGCTCGTAAAAAGGAAAAAACTAATTTTAACTTTAGACTCTCATTGCCTTTCCCCATCTCCTGTTTACAATCAGGAAATATCTATCCTAATCTTTGCCATTCCGATGTAACCTGAATTTCCTTTGTCAATTCACTGGGACACGCTCTTGGGTAAGTCCAAAACATCCCTCTATGCCTCCCTTGGCATTCTGCGAAAGGAACATTCTCCTTCTACAACTGCCCTGGAAATAAACTCTTAAAGGCACTTACCATGGCACTTTCAAACTCCTGACTATCAAGCTTTTGGCTCTCTTTGTCATGTCACTTCTGCAGCTGTTGTTTTGCTCAATATCTTCCTCACCTCTGTCTACCCTTTCTCCAGTAAAACCCTTGCTCACTCCCACTGTGGATTGCAGAGAGATGAATGTAAATGGCACACAACTGCTTTAGCCATCAGTTGCCAGATCTGGCTGGATTATATCAAGCACTATTGGGGCCTGCTTTCCTCTACCAAAACTACTCACTACTCCAGGATCATCCTGGGATGCAAAGATAACCTTTGGTATCTTTTCTTCACTGCCAAGTGTCTCTTAAACTCCACTTCCCAGTTCCCTGTATCCTCACTTTTAACAATGTGTGAAGAGCTCGGGGAATTCTTTGTAGTAAGATTGAGATCGTCCATTCATCTACTTCTGATGCTTCCCTCCCTTCTGTTTTCCCACCAAGCCTCGCTTCCCCCAGGGTACGATGTGCTGAATGATCATCTATGCTGTATCATTCTATGATTCTCCCGTACACTGGGTCTGAACCCCCCCCATCTCTCTTTAGAATCTCTCCTATCGTCCCTCAAGCCCTTTCCAAGTCGTCTTGTATGTGAGACTCACCTCCTATTCCCTTGATTGTCTTCCCGCTAAACTGCTGACCATCTGACTTCCAAGCTAGCTGACATTGTAGAAGCTTTGCTCTCCTCGGGTACCATCTCCCTCCCTTCCAGATCTGACTGCATCACTACCCTCTAACATCCTTTTTCCTTGTGAACTACTGCCCCACATCAAACCTCCCTTTTGTGTCCAAAGTTCTTTGGTGTTGTCACCTCCCAAATCTTTGCCCATCTTTACCACGATTCCATGTTTGAATCTCTCCAATCACATTTCCACCCCTGCCACAGCACTGAAATAGCTCGAATCAAAGTCATAAATGACATTCTTTGTGAGTGTGGTGTGCTATCCCTTCTCATCCTTCTTGAACTCTCTGTAATCTTTGATACAGTAGACCACAGTAGTGGGACTGCCCTTACCTGGATCCATTCTTGTCCATCGAGTCATACAAGAACACAAGAAATGGGAGCAGGAGTAGACCATATGGCCCATCGAGCCCGCTGCACCATTCAATACGATCATGGCTGATCTTGGGCTTCATTTCCACTTTCCTGCCCGCTTCCCATATCCCTTGACTCCTTGCAAGACCAAAAATCTATCTATCTCGGCCTTAAATGTATTCAATGATGGAGCATCCACAACCCTCTGGAGTAGAGAATTCCAAAGATTCACAAAACTTTGAGTGAAGTAATTTCTCCTCATCTCAATCCTGAATGATTGACCCCTTATCCTGAGACTGTGTCCCCGTGTTCTAGATTCCCTGACCAGTGGGAACAATCTCTCGGCTTCTCCCCTATCAAGTCCTTTCAGAATCTTGTATGTCTCAATTAGGTCGCCTCTCATTCTCCTAAACTCCAGAGAATATAGGCCCAATTTACTCAGCCTCTCATCATAGAACAACCCTCTCATCCCAGGGACCAACTTAGTAAATCTTTGCTGCACTGGAGGCAGTGCAAGTATATCCTTTTGTAAATGTGGAGACCAAAACGGCACGCAATATTCCAGGTGCAATCTCACCAAAGCCTTGTACAATTTTAGTAAGACTTCTTTAATCCTGTACACCAATCCCCTTGCAATAAAGACCAGCTAGCTAGAGAATTGTCTACAATGGCTTTTCTTCCACCCCCCACCCAAACCATTGTCTTTGAGGGTCCCCAAGAATTGGCCTCTTCCTTTTTTTAAATTTACTTGCTGCTTCTTGATGACATCATTGAAAGAGACTTAATTTCCCTTCCGTAACCAATGACTGCTGAGGCCATCTGAAGTACATTCTTGCGACTTGAGTTAGAAATGTGATGGTTTGACACATACTAACAAAAGATTTTACAACCAGTTTTATCTGCAGCACCTGTGCAAGAGCCTGTCACTCTAGAATTGGCCTTTATAGCCACTCCAGGCGCTGCTTCACAAACCACTGACCACCTCCAGGCACTTACCCATTGTCTCTCGAGACAAGGAGGCCAAAGAAGAAGAAGAAGAACAAAAGATAATTACAACCCGATTGCACGTCATTATTGATTCATCCAGCCGCTGAAGCATCCAGTTGGTTCTGAAATAACTTCATGGTTTTTTCCTCCACCATTCTATCTTACAGTCCATTCCATAGATTGATCGTTGTTGGTGACAAGAACAACTTCTTTACATTTTCTCTGCTGGTTTGAACCTGTGTACCTTTGTCCTACTCTCAACAATTTGGTTCAGTAATTTTTCAGATTTACCTTTCCAACACCATTTATTCTATTGTACATTTCCTTTTCAAGGTTGAAAAACTGAAGTGTCTCCAGTCAGGCAACACAGAGGCACTGGAGAGATTGAGAGTGATGATGCAGTAGCGGTATAGATACATGTTTAAGTTGGCAGTTTTGAGAATGTGAAGAAAGCACAAGGATAGACAAATGTATCTGCAAGGCTGGATTTAGACTAAAATTGCACAGCTTCCTTTCTTGTATCAGGAATGGTGGAAATACTCTCCAGATTGGGCAGCATCAGTGGAGAAACTGATGTTTCAGTTCTAAGTTCCTGCCTCGACCTGCTGAGTTGTTGCAGATTTTGTTTTGCTTTTCAGATTTGCAGCATCTGCAGTATTTTTCTTTTTGATTTTTTTGTGTCTTTTTTAAATTCCCGGTATAGATGAGATTCAAATCTTTTTCATTTTTATAAATGTTGAGAGCTCTTCCCTGCAGGAGCTGCCATTCTGAGCAGCTTCAGAAGATCAGCAAGCTCATGTAATAGTCATCAAATGACTAATACACTGTAAAAATGGAAGAATTTAATTCAACACCATCTATATTTATGCATAACATGTAGTGATTTCATAGACATAGTATTCAGAGTCAAGACGCAGATGACTTTCAATCTCACCAGTGCATGATGCATGGATTTTTTTGTTGTTGTATTTCATTGCTGAGGTTCTTGGTCAATTTAAAAGGATGAAATTTAAGATTGTACTAATCCAAATTTTCTCAGATTAAAATGCGCTGTATCAAGTTTGGGTCAAATGTCTGTTGTTCTCTTTGTAAAATGGTGTGTCACAGAACAGTGATAGCCAAACAAATCCTTCACTGGGGAATCTTTATGCTCAATACCTTGAGGAAGTGACATGGTAATTACTATACTTAGTTAACCCTGAGTTTTGTTGCAATATTTGTATCGCACCTAAACAATTTTGACCACATGATAAATGTCTTGGGATGTTTTATTATGTTAAAGACTAGATAAATGCAAGTTGTTGTAAGTGTGCTCAGTTTATTTTGCAAGTGGATTTAAAGTTGATGAACAGTGATGGATAACTGACATTTCTTCAGTCAAGTACATAATACAATAAAATCTACAGTATATTAAATTTGCTTTGAATGTTGTGCAGTCTTTATTTGGCTATCACTGTTCTGTGACTTGCAGCCACTTACAGTGGCATACTTCTACCAATAGATGGGGCTTCAGAAGCTGTCGCTGCTAGATGTAGAACTAGCCAGACAACTAGAGTTCCACAACACTTTTTCTTGGATGATCTTTGGAACAACCTTTTTTTTCTCTTATCTCACAATGTGGCTCATGCTCGTCATATCATAAATTAATGTCTATCCCTTCTTGCCCTAAGAAAGTGGTGGTGGCCCTACTGTATTCCTTGTGGTGATTGTGCTCCCACTCTAGTTTGGTACAGAATTTGAGGATTCTGACCCATTTGTTAATTGTATATCAATTGTGTTCAGGTGGTGAGCATTAATTGGGATTTCACTTGAACATATAAAGAGACACTTATTGAAACTGTGGGGTGGTTGAGTTAGATGTATAGCCTGTAATGTTTCACTCTAAATAAATGTTAGACTGAGTAAAGATCAGCTCCAGCACTGTCTTTCACCAGCTGGCTTTCTGGAATATATCACCAGTGGCAATGAAGTGAGATATGTCCAAATTAGGATGGTGTGTGACTTGGAACTTGGCAGTGATTGTGCTTCCACAACATTGCTGCTTTTCTCCTTCTCAGTAGTAGAATTTGAAGGAGAGGGAGGTGCTGTCACAGTAACCTTCAGTGAGTTTCTGCACCATTTCCTACTGTCCCTTGCATCACATTCTCCATTTTTTAAGTGAATACTTCAAGAAATTTTTGAGTGCCTTTTTTTTTTCTGACATTCATTCTGCAGCCTATTCCTGCCACTTCCCCTACCCTATGGGACCCCTTGTTTGCCTGCTAAATAAATTTTCCTTCCATAGTTTTGGGATATTTCTAATTAGTTACCATTTTCAAATGCATTCTGAGGAAAGGTTACTTGGTTCTGACAAAAATAAGAACAAATATGACCTGCATTTATACAGCATCTTCCAATATGCTTTACAGTCAATGAAGTACCCTTGAAATGTAGTCACTGTTGTAGGAAATGCAGATGCCAAGCTTCCATAAACAGCAATGTGATAATGACCAGATAATCTGTTTGTAATATTGGTTGGGGGATAAATATTGACCAGGATGCTGGGAACAATTCCCCATCTCTTTGAAATAGTGCCTGAGATGGCATATGGGGCCTTGGTTTAACAGCTCGCCCAAAAGATGGCACCTTCAGTAGCGCAGCACTCCTGTAGTACTGCACCTAGCTTATGGGCTCGAGGTTCCATAGTCATAATTGAACCCACAACTTTTGAACTTTGCATGAGTGCTGCCACCGAGCCTTGGCTGACACCATTCCTTCGAGGCAATTGCACAGGAGATCCACTAGTATATTGCTTCTCAAACTGCAGTCCGTGGAGATCCTCCATGGGGCATGACCATGGGTGGGCGACCTTGCAGGGGCACCATGGTAAAGAGTAAATGAGTGAGCAGCAGCCAGAGGCATGCTCCTGCTCCTGCTCTCCCTGGGCTCCTATTTGCTTCTTGCTCCTGCCAGGGATAGTCAGACTCTGGAGTGAGAACCATCTAACTGATATCTGTAAGTAAGTACCTGTTCTCTTCGAAACATTATTGAAACATTCTTTACATGCAACGCTTCCATATAGTATTATAATTTAGCTGTGGGGGTCTGTGATTATGAATTCATTTGAAGATGGGTCCTTCAACCGGAAAAGTTTGAGAACTGCTGCACTAGTATTCCAGATGATTAAATTGGACATCAACTCAGAAAATAACAGAAAAATTTCACATTTTATGAAATTGCTAAATGTTCTATTTATCTCCCACATTTAACTAGGGCATTTGTCAGTATTGCAGTATCTTTCTTGGGTAGACATGATTTTCCATAATATAATTGAAGTTGGGGAGATTCATGTGGAGGCAAAATATCCGGTGGTATTATTCAAAGAAGAGCAAGGAATTCTCCCAGTATCGTGGTCACCATTCCTCCCTTAAATAACACTTCCCAAAAAAAACAACAGATTAACTAGTCATTGATTCTTTTTTTGTTGTTTTGTATGAACATACTGTATCCAAATATGTTATACACTTGCCTGAATAATGGTGATTTTGCTTAATAAGAGATTCACAGGTTGTGACTTCCAGGAAACCTAATATGACTTTATATAATAGCAAGTTGTTCCTTTCTTCCTTCTTCCCTTCCTTTAAACCATAAAAAATGAAAACCTATTGTATGAAAACGTGCTATGCTGAATGATGATTTTTAATTAATCGGTTGGAAACCTATATTAAACTTTTAAAAAGGAAAGCTGGAATCCTACATTCAACGTTTAAAAAAAAATGCTTGCGCTCGCGCTGTCACACTCACGCACGCCCTCTCTCTCTCCAGGTATACTGCAACTTACGAACTCTGTCTGCTACTGAGGAGCATCCAAGTCTATCATTGCTATAGACAGAGATCCTGGGGGAGAAAGACACCTAATCACTGTCTTCAAGCAAACCCTGAGCCAAGAGGAGCCACTTCTACCAGCCAGGAACTTCAGGATCACGACTTCAGCCAGAAGACAATTGTGTTACCAGACCCACACTCAGTAACCTATTTGTGTGTAAGTTGGAGCATAGTTTATTATTTTACTTGGATCGGGTTTTCATTTTAGGTACAATAAACTAAACTCTTTCTTGTTTAAACTCAAGAAAACCTTCCCAATTGGTTCTTTTATGATCATTGCACATTAAGGATTAAACGCTCACTGAAGTGGTAAGCACATCCACTGCTTTAAAAAGGAATAAACCCTGCTGCGGCCAAACAAGGAGAGGGACAAGAGGGGAGCCTTTCAACCCCTCCTCACCTGATTGTAACACTATTAATTCTTGGTGAATATAATTCAGAAGTTCCCAGGGTTGATTCTTTGTTCGCGTTGCGTTACCTGCTCTGTCAGGGTGGCAGTAAGGCTATAGCGGTTGGCTTTAGTGCCCTTTTGTCAGAATTCCCACTACTTGATTTCTATTTAATGACGCCTGGTAGAAACGTACATTTATGCTTGTCGAATGATTGGAGTTGGCTGTGGTGTTCTCCATAGTCAAACTCATTATCTTGGGCTGACATGAAGAATGGCCACTTGGAAGTCTATATGCTATTAAACCTGGATTAGTAATCCTGTTATTTTATAAGAATGGGCCTAACATGTTACTACCAAGTAACTTTGTCCTTGAATTGAGGTTGATTTGGAACAGGTTCATTATATTCCATAAAGTACACCATTCTGATTGGAAGTTGATATTATTTAAAACTTGGCTCAAAATCCCTGTAGGGACCACTAAAGACATGTTCAACCAAATAGTCTATAGCAATTTTAACTGGTATCAGATGGAATGTAGAACAGATTATCTTCAAGTGACACTCTGCAACAAACTCAAAATATGTTTTCTGCCCCCCCCCCCCCCCCCCCCCGGCAAAAAAAACTGATTCTATGTTTAGAAGCAGTCTAAATAAATTTAAATCCATTGAACAACAATACTTTAAGAAGTAATACCTTCACTTATCCTTCTTTTATTCCAAGTGGTCTTCACACAACTAAAGCCTACGTAGCCTGATAAGTGTACGTTAATGGGGAAGAAAATATCAACCTCGCTGCAGTTAAAGTTTCCCCTTGATGCATACTGTGGACGCTATCACAATTTGCAGAAACTGTCGATGTACACAATTGACGAGTGAAATCCATGGGAGGCTGAGCAAGGCGCCAGTTTTTATTAACATCTCAGATTCAAGAACTGCGTTTGAGCAGTATTAAAATGCACACTACCAAGTGTAATGTGTTACATACAGTTGAGAGATTTAGGGGTCCATGTATATAGATCACTAAAATATAATCTGAAAGGCTAATGGAATGTTAACTGTTCTATCCAGAGCACTAGAATATCGAGGGTAGGAAGTTTTGCTATTGCTATACAAAGTCCTCGGTAGACCACATCTGGAAAACTGTGTACAGGTGCAGTTCTGGGCATTGCATCTTGGGAAGGATATGTCGGCTTTGGAAGCAGTCCAGTACAGTTTACCGGAATGTTACAGGGCTCCGAGGATTAGATTACGAAGAAAATCAGATAAACTAGGCTTGTATTCCCTGGAATATAGAAGATTAAGGAGTGATATAATTGAGGTTTTTGGAACTTTGAAAGGAAGTGATGAGGTGGATAGAGAGAAACTACTTCTGCTAGTGGGGTAGCCTATTACGAGGGGTCATAACCTTGAAATTAGAGTCCAGCCATTCAGGGGAGAAGTTAGGGAATACTTAACCAAAAGGGTGGTAGAAGTGACTGTCACTTAGGAAGGCATGGATTAATCAGGGATAGTCAGCATGGATTTGTTAAGGGAAGGTTGTGTCTTAGTAACCTAATTGAAATTTTTGAGGAAGTAACAAGGAGGATTGATGAGGGTAGTGCAGTGGATGTTGTCTACATGGATTTGTCTACTTGGATGATAAAATCCCCCACAGGAGGTTGGTTAGCAAAATTAAAACACATGGGATAGGAGGTAATCTACTGGCATGGATTAAGGATTGGTTAACAGGCAGAAACAGAGTAGGAATAAACAGGTCATTGTTGCGTTGGCAAGCTGTGACTAGTGGGGTACCACAAGGATCAGTACTGGGGCCCCAGCTGTTCACAATATATATCAATGATTTGGATGTGGGGGCCAAATGTAGTACTTCCAAGTTTGTGGATAACACAAAACGAGGTGGGAATGTGTGTTGTGAGGAAGATGCAAAGTGGCTTCAAGGGGATTTGGACAGACTTAGTGAGTGGCAGGTGGAATATAATGTGGAAAAATGTGAGGTTATCCACTTTGGTAAGAGGAATAGATGTGCAGAGTTTTCTGAAATGGTAAGAGATTAGAAAGTGTAGATGTACAAAGGGACCAGGGTGTCCTCGTCAATAAGTCACTAAATGCTAACATGCAGGTGCAGCAAGCAATCAAGAAGGCTAATGGTATGTTAGCCTTTATCACAAGAGGATTTGAGTACAGGAGTAGGGAGGTCTTGCTTCAGTTGCATAGAACCTTGGTTAGACCGCACCTGGAGCAATTTTGATCCCCTTATCTTAGGAAGGATATTATTACCATGGAGGAAGTGCAACGAAGGTTCACCAGACATGTTCCTGGGATGGCGGGACTGTCCTATGAAGAGAGATTGGGGAAACTGGGCCTGTATTCTCTAGAGTTTCGAAGAATGAGAAGTGATTGCATTGAAACCTACAAAATACTTAAAGGGACAGGGTAGATGCAGGTAAGATGTTTCTCCTAGTTGGGGAGTCTGGAAGCAGGAGACACAATTTCAAAGGAACCCCTAACTAACGTTCCCTCCAATTTTCCTTAAAGATTCCTGCGCGGCCTGTTTGTGTTCTGCTTGGCACATTCCCAATTGCTTTGTGGCCGTGCACCCGTGCAACTTGGAGAGAATGTGATCCCTCACTTATTCTTGCACCAGGGCCCTCTGGGATCTTGCTGTGCCACTGCTTGGAGTGTTGCAATTAACATTCCTTGTGTTCTGGATCGGATCTCTGTCTGTTAAGCAAGTGTACTACATTTAGGGCGGCGCAGTGGTTAGCACCGCAACCTCACAGCTCCAGCGACCCGGGTTAAATTCTGGGTACTACCTGTGTGGAGTTTGCAAGTTCTCCCTGTGTCTGCGTGGGTTTTCTCCGGGTGCTCCGGTTTCCTCCCACAGCCAAAAAGACTTGCAGGTTGATAGGTAAATTGGCCATTATAAATTGCCCCTAGTATAGGTAGGTGGTAGGGGAATATAGGGACAGGTGAGGACGTGGTAGGAATATGAGGGATAGAAATGGCAATATTAGGGAACCATGGATGACAGGTGAAATTGTGAGACTAGCTAAGAGGAAAAAGGAAGCATACATAAGGTCTAGGCGGCTGAAGAAAGACGAAGCTTTGGAAGAATATTGGGAATGTAGGACCAATCTGAAACGAGGAATCAAGAGGGCTAAAAGGGGTCATGAAATATCTTTAGCAAACAGGGTTAAGGAAAACCCCAAAGCCTTTTATTCATATATAAGGAGCAAGAGGGTAACTAGAGAAAGGATTGGCCCACTCAAGGACAAAGGAGGAAAGTTATGCGTGGAGTCAGAGAAAATGGGTGAGATTCTAAATGAGTACTTTGCATCGGTATTCACCGAGGAGAGGGACATGACGGATGTTGAGGTTAGGGATAGATGTTTGATTACTCTAGGTCAAGTCGGCATAAGGAGGGAGGAAGTGTTGGGTATTCTAAAAGGCATTAAGGTGGACAGGTCCCTAGGTCCGGATGGGATCTATCCCAGGTTACTGAGGGAAGCGAGAGAGGAAATAGCTGGGGCCTTAACAGATATCTTTGCAGCATCCTTAAACACGGGTGAGGTCCTGGAGGACTGGAGAATTGCTAATATTGTCCAGTTGT
Source organism: Heterodontus francisci (assembly GCF_036365525.1). Classification (NCBI taxonomy): domain Eukaryota; kingdom Metazoa; phylum Chordata; class Chondrichthyes; order Heterodontiformes; family Heterodontidae; genus Heterodontus; species Heterodontus francisci. The sequence continues at coordinate 55,972,481 of NC_090405.1, forward strand.
TTAAGAAGGGTAGCAGGGATAATCCAGGTAATTATAGACCGGTGAGCCTGACGTCAGTGGTAGGGAAGCTGCTGGAGAAGATACTGAGGGATGGGATCTATTCCCATTTGGAAGAAAATGGGCTTATCAGTGATAGGCAACATGGTTTTGTGCAGGGAAGGTCATGTCTTACCAACTTAATAGAATTCTTTGAGGAAGTGACGAAGTTGATTGATGAGGGAAGGGCTGTAGATGTCATATACATGGACTTCAGTAAGGCGTTTGATAAGGTTCCCCATGGTAGGCTGATGGAGAAAGTGAAGTCGCATGGGGTCCAGGGTGTACTAGCTAGATGGATAAAGAACTGGCTGGGCAACAGGAGACAGAGAGTAGCAGTGGAAGGGAGTTTCTCAAAATGGAGACGTGCGACCAGTGGTGTTCCACAGGGATCCGTGCTGGGCCCACTGTTGTTTGTGATATACATAAATGATTTGGAGGAAAATATAGGTGGTCTGATTAGCAAGTTTGCAGACGACACTAAGATTGGTGGAGTAGCAGATAGTGAAGGGGACTGTCAGAGAATACAGCAGAATATAGATAGATTAGAGAGTTGGGCAGAGAAATGGCAGATGGAGTTCAATCAGGGCAAATGCGAGATGATGCATTTTGGAAGATCCAATTCAAGAGTGAACTATTCAGTAAATGGAAAAGTTCTGGGGAAAATTGATGTACAGAGAGATTTGGGTGTTCACCTTCAGGGAACAATGGACCTGGCAACGCAGGTCAATAGAGTGGTCAAGAAGGCATACGGCATGCTTTCCTTCATCGGACGGGGTATTGAGTACAAGAGTTGGCAGGTCATGTTACAGTTGTATAAGACTTTGGTTCGGCCACATTTGGAATACTGCGTGCAGTTCTGGTCGCCACATTACCAAAAAGATGTGGATGCTTTGGAGAGGGTGCAGAGGAGGTTCACCAGGATGTTGCCTGGTATGGAGGGCGCTAGCTATGAAGAGAGGTTGAGTAGATTAGGATTATTTTCATTAGAAAGACGGAGGTTGAGGGGAGACCTGATTGAGGTGTATAAAATCATGAGCGGTATAGACAGGGTGGATAGCAAGAAGTTTTTTCCCAGAGTGGGGGATTCAATTACTCGGGGTCACGAGTTCAAAGTGAGAGGGGAAAAGTCTAGGGGGGATATGCGTGGAAAGTTCTTTACGCAGAGGGTGGTGGGTGCCTGGAACGCGTTGCCAGCGGAGGTGGTAGACGTGGGCACGATAACGTCTTTTAAGATGTATCTAGACAGATACATGAATGGGCATGAAGCAAAGAGATACAGACCCTTAGAAAATAGGCGACAGGTTTAGATTTAGGATCTGGATCGGCGCAGGCTTGGAGGGCCGAAGGGCCTGTTCCTGTGCTGTAATTTTCTTTGTTCTTCTTTGTTCTATGGGATTAGTGTAGGATTAATATAAATGGGTGGTTAATGGTTGGCACAGACTCGGTGGGCTGAAGGGCCTGTTTCAGTGCTGTATCTCTAAATCTAAATCATTAATCTCTTTGACGGTAGACCGAGTTAGCATTTGGTGAGGCGATGTTTCGTTCAGTTAGAAATAAGTGTACCACTGGGATCTGTGCAAAAATAATGGCCCTTCCTTTATACCACCTCGCCTCCACCTATTGATGGCTAACCCAGCTTGAGGCTGTCTGGTTTAACTACTCCCTTTAAAGCACAACACACATTAAAATCTCTTGCGTCCAAGTTTGTTTTTGGGAAAATAAATGTGCAGAAAATCTGAGACCGTGGCACCGACTTAACACCGTCGTGAGAGCACCATCACCATAAGCACTGCAACAGTTAAAGACTCAACACTACCGTCTTAGAACGGCTAAGGATGGGCAACAAATGCAGTCGTCTTAGCGGTCAACCCCTGAGGACAAAATGATAAAATTTTATCAAGATATTTAACTTTCTCAAATACAGTGAAACCTAAACAAACGGATACACCCAAAAAAGACACTTATTGACAGTCCCAAATAACTTGCATTGTAATAGACACAAGCTGCCGCCTGAAACCACCAGACACTAGCAAATTGCGAATGATGGACGCCTTCAATGTACCGTTTGTTTACAACTTAAAATGCGGGACACGCAGGTAAGTGTGAGGTGGCAATGGGTGACTAAAACAACTTTTGTAGAGTGAAGATATCTGCTCAGCATCCATAGCGGCAGTGAAACTGCTTTATCTCTGGAATTGAATGTTTGCACGGATCTATCTGAGGCATTTCTCTTGCTACTGGATGCTGAATAAAGAACTCCACGTTCTACCTCCCCTTCAAATTACATTCAGGTACCTGTTGCACTGGGTTCCACTATGTAATTTCCTGCCTGCAGCCTAGTAACATAACCCCACCACAGAGGGGTGGAACTGGCAGTTTGGTACAAGCACAGGTGGTGGGAACAGTTGAGGGCTGAAATTCACACGAAACTTGGGAATCTGGAGGCCTCGGGAATCAGGTAGGGGAATAGATGGAGACTGAGGAATGAGGGAGAGAGGGTGATTGGGAGAGAAGGAGAGGGGTTTGGGAAATGGGGGAGGGGGGACTGCTGTTTGTGGAAGGGGAGAGAGAGGGAGGGGGAGGCAGGGAATGGGGAGAGATTGGGTGATGGAGAGGGGGGAGACTATACATCACATAGCCAGATGTCATGTGGTTAGAATATCATGTGATTAACCCTCCAGGAATGCCTCCAACCAGAGTTGGCAACTCCAAACATTTCACCCCACATTTGGCACTGATGAGGTGCTAACAGCCCTCTACCTTTTTTCCAATTCTTCAAACATTAGCAGTCATAGCACACGCAAGGTGAGGGACATTATTTCTCCTTTTTCCCTCCCTCCCAGTTTGGCTCTGATCTCTTGGGCACTCTGGCTCTACAGCTGCCACCTTGCCCTGTGAAGGCTGCTAACATAGATTCCAGGATCAGGATATCCCTCAATAAAATTGCAATGAACTAGGAAACCCAGCAAACCAAAAGTGAACTGAAATTGTATCCCTCTGGGAGGGCTCTGGAATTGGGCACAATCCTTGGTGAGAGAGATAAAAAGAAGCAACTGGGCAGGAGATAATATAAGAAATAGAAGCAGGAGTAGGCCAAATGGCCCCTCTAGCCTGCTTCCCCCATTAAATAAGATTATGGCTGATCCGATCTTGGCATCAACTCCACTCTCCTGTCTGTTCCCCATAACCCTTGACTCCCCTAAAGTTCAAGGCTGGAATTTTATGCCACCCCAGTGAGCCAGATGGTGCCGGGGTGTGGCGTAAAATTGAGACGGAGGCTCTGGGAGGCCTTCTGGACCCGCTCCTGCTTCTGCCCCACTTTACGAAGGGCGGGGTGGGGGGAATGGTCCGTGTGCCCCTGGGCAATAAGGCCCTTAAGTGGCCACTTAACAGCCACCTAAAAGCCTTCACCCACCTCCACAGGGATTTTACCCATGGCAAGCGGGCGTCGTGGAGCCTGGAAAGACCGCCCAGTGAGAGTTGTCGGTCTCTTCGTGACTCGGGGTCTGACAATCGGGTGCCTGCAGTCCTGGCTGCAGGTCCTCGGCTAGGCTGCTGGCCCAGCAGTGGCCACCACTCCTGGTGGCGCCGCTGGGACTAAGAGCTCGAGGCCTGCTCAGGTCGGGAAAAAAGAACCCGGCCTAAATCTGTCCGATTTTGACCCGAACTTGCCCCAACTCGACCCGACCCGACCATCCCTTTACTTGCCTTCCGACTGGGAAGCTCCATAAAGCTGCAGCGCGTGCGCGATGATGTCATAGTTATGTTACTCGCTCACTAAGTAGATTCAGTTTCGTCCCGGCCTCTCGGCTCAGGTAAGTTTTTTTTTTTTAACTTCAATACTTACCAGCAGAGCACTTACCGTGTGTGTCCGGCTCGACCCGACTTGAGCCCGAAAGCCGTACCCTGAAGATGGGCCCGACCTGACCCGAACCCGACACATGTCATCGGGTTCAGGTCGGGTAGCAGGCCTCTACTAAGAGCCGCTGGTGCGACGATTGGCCTGCAGCTCAGTGAGGCGGGACTTCCTCCCTCAAGCAGGTGGAAGTCCAGCTTCAGAACAATTAAAGCCCGGGGACCCGTAAAACGTGGGACAGATCCCGGGGCTAGGCAGAAGTGGGCTCGCCACCAACCTTTACCTTGGTGGCCAGCTCCCGTCCGCCTGATGTAAAATCCAGTCCCAAGAATCTGAACATATTCGAGGCTGAGATAAACAATGACTCAGCTTTCACAGCTCTTCTGGGTAGAGAATTCCAAAGATTAACAGCTCTCTGAGAGAGGAAATTCCTCCTCATGTCCATTTGAAATGGGTGATCCCTAATTCTGAAACTATGCCCCCCTAGTTCTTGATTCCCCACAAGGGGAAGCATCCTCTCAGCATCTACCCTATCAAGCCCCTTAGAATCTTCTTTCTTTCAATAAGATCACCTCTCATTCTTCTGAACTCCAGTGCGTATAGGCCCAAACTGCTCAACCTTTCCTCATAAGACAATCCCTTCATCCCAGGAATCAACCTAGTGAACCTTCTCTGAACTGTTTCCAATGCAAGTATATCTCTGCTGAAGTAAGGAGATCAAAACTGTACACAGTACTCTAGGTGTGTTCTCACCAATGCCCTGCACAATTTTTGCAAGATTTCCCTACTTTTCAACTCCTTTCCCCTTGCAGTAAAGGTCAATGCTTCATATGCCTTCCTAATTACTTGCTCTACCAGCGTGCTAACTTTTTGTGATTCATGTACGAGGACACCCAGATCCCTTTGTACCATAGCATTTTGTAGTCTCTTTCCATTTAAATAATATTTTGTTTTTCTGTTCTTTCTACCAAGGAGGATTACTTCACATTTTCTCGCATTATACTCCATCTGCCAAATTTTTACCCACTCACTTAACCTGTCGATATCCCTTTGCAGACTCTTTGTGTCCTCCTCACAACTTGCTTTCCCACCTATTATAGGAACATAGGAATTAGGAGTAGGCCATTATCTTTGTATTGTCAGCAAATTTGGCTACGATACACTCAATTCTTCCATCCAAGTCATTAATATAGATTGTAAATAGTTTAAGCCCAGCACTGACCCAATGACACCTGAAAATGACGCATTTATCCCCTCTCCAAGCTAATATATTACAAACATCTTTCCCCCCCCCCCCCCCCCCCCCCACCAACCCCATCAACATCATGGGTGCTTATCTGGTGCAGTGATCTTTTATGTTGCACCTCATCAAATGTCTTTTGGAAATCCTATATCTACTGGTGCCCCTTTTATTTACCCTGCTTGTTACATCCCCAAAGAACTATAATAAATTTGTCAAACACTATTTCCCTTTCATAAAACCATGTTGACTTTGCTTGATTGCATTCTGATTTTCTAACTGTCCTGCAACTACTTCCTTAATAATGGATTCCAGCATTTTTCCGTGACGGATGTTGGGCAACCTGGTCTATAGTTTCCTGCTTTCTGTCTCCCTCCTTTCCTTGAATGGAAAACTGCAAATGTAATGTATCTAATCACTGGGGACTTTCCAGAATCTAGGGAATTTTGGAAGATTACAGTCTCTGCAGCCACTTCTTTTAAGCCCCTAGGATGCAGGCCTTCAGATCCAGGGTACTTGTCAGCTAGTACTTCTCTAGTGTTATGAACACTGGACCTTGAAACATCTTTTAAAAATTGTGATTTTTAAAAGTTCAATATGGAGTCCAGAAGGTCGGGTGACCTTGCATCCACTCTGTGAAAGGACAAGATAGAAGTCTCTGTTACCAGGACACCAGACAACACCAATCAAAGACTTTCTTTTGTATAACAGAGACTGCAAGGCTAACACCTGAAGAATAATTGCTTTCACCCTCCAGCCTTTTGGGTCATAAAACAAAGAATCAATAATTCAAAAGATGCAAATGTATCAGGCAGCTGTCAACACCAGCTGGCCCAACTGGCTCTGAAACCAGACTTCTGGACTCTGCATATTGGAATAGTAGAATAAGCTATTGACTTAGTCATAAAGTTATACAGCACGGAAACAGGCCCTTCGTCCCATTGTGTCCATGCCGGCCATCAAGCACCTATCTATTTTAATCCCATTTTCCAGCACTTGGCCCGTAGCCTTGTATGCTATGGCGTTTCAAGTGCTCATCTAAATACTACTTAAATGTTGTGAGGGTTCCTGCCTGTACCCCCCTTCAGGCAGTGTGTTCCAGATTCCAGCCACCCTCTGGGTGAAATCTTTTTTCCTCAAATCCCCTCTAAACCTCCTGCCCCTTACCTTAGTTCTGTGCCCCCTAGTTATTGACACCTCCACTAAGGGTTTCTTCCGATCTACCCTATCTATGCCACTCATACTTTTGTATACCTCAATCAGGTCTCCTCTCTGCTCTAAGGAAAACAACCCTAGGCTATCCAGTCTCTCTTCATAGCTGGAATGCTCCAGCCCAGGCAACATCCTGGTAAATCTCCTCTGCACCCTCTCCAGTGCAATCCCATCCATCCTATAGTGTGGTGACCAGAACTGTACACAGTACTCCAGCTGTGGCCTAACTAGCGTTTTATACAGCTCCATCATAACCTCCCTGCTCAGTCCAGATATATTTAACAGACTTTCTGAAGGCACACAGGCTATAATAAGAAGAGAACTCAGTAGTTGCAGCCTCATAGCAGGCCGTAAGAAACAAAGACAATCAGCAGCGGCATTCAAGAGAGAGGGAACACCTGCTCTCGGAATCCAGATACAGCGAAAGGCTGCAAAGACTTGAACCTGTTTCTAAAGTTGAAGCTTGCGGAGAAGTAGAAGACGAGCAGGATCAGCAGGAAACGCCTTATTCACGGATGTCTCTGTCAGAAGTGCTCGGAGAAGTGAGTGAAGAGGACATTTGATTTTCGGAATGGTCTGGGTGATCCAACCCATTGCAACTGGGAGGAGTTTGGGACTTTTAGTCTCAACGGATTTCACCATCAAAAAGAACTAACGTCGAAGTGTGGTGTGAGGTTTTCAAGTATTTTAATAAGTAAAGAAAATGCCTTTCTTTGTAATTTAAAATATCAGCTATTTAAAAAGTACTATTCAGTTAATTGGGGACTTTTAGTTTAGTTGTTATAAAAGTCTGGACGTGAAATCTTGTGTAATTCTTGAAATTGTTGTGGGGGTGGGTGGGGGGGGGGGGGGGGGTGGTGTTCATAACTTGTATTTTTCATGTTAATGATCTCACTGGGGTCGTAACAGCTAGTAATAGTGATTGTTTCAAGTTGTTGCCTCCCTTTTGCCCCCGATTTCCTACTATTATTGGGATGCTTTTAGAGTCTTTTACTGTGAAGAAAGATACAAAATATTTCTTCAAATTCTCTGCCATTTCCTTGTTTCCCATTATTAATTCCTAGTCTAATTCTCTAATGTTTACTTCAGCTACTCTCTTCCTTTTTTTTAATACTTGTATAAGCTCTTTCTGTCTGTTTTTATATTTCTTGCTAGTTTACTTATAATCTATTTCTCTCTCTCCCTTTTTTTGTTATCCCTAAAATTTTCCCAGTCTTCTGGCCTACCACTATTCTTCACAACATTGTGCACCTTTTCTTTCAATTTGATGCCATTCTTAAATTCCTTATTCGTACAGCCCAGCATAAAAGGATTTGCTGATCCTTAGTATGTCGAACTGCGAAGGCGTTACCGAGCCATCCTCTTCCTTCAGGCTGCTGATAACAGAGCTCTCTCTGTGTACCTTTTGGAAGAAGTGACGCGAACACGTCTCATCCCGCTCAATGGAGCGGACTCTGGACCGGAAGATGATCTTGAAGGCCTCCGTGGCAAAGAGCGAAGCCTGATGGCTCTTCACCTCATGGAGGTCTTCCTTGACCTCAACCCCCATCGACTGCAGCCGGAGCAGATTTTGCATACTTTTCTGGAGTCAGGACATTTCCCTCTGTCTCTCTCTCTCACCCTCTGAACACCTTTGAAGATGAAGAACCTCTTGATCTCCTTGATCGCCTCCCACCAGTGAACTGGAGACTCAAAGAAGGGTTTGTTTCACGGTTTTCCAACCTTTGTAATCCCTTTTGAGTTCAACGTTCTCTGAGGTTAGCAGTGTAACATTGAGCTTCCATGTCCCCCTGCCAACCCGCTGGTCATCCTGCAAGTGACGCTAGTCGGCCAGTAAGAGGCAATGGTTGGCGAAGAACACCGGCTTGATGTCGGTGAATCTGACCATGACAGCACAGGACACAAACAGGAAGTCAATCCTGGACCAGGTGTATCTGCACTGCACTCCGTCTGCAGGTTTGCTGAAGACATCGGGCAGTTTGGCATCTTTTACTGTTTCTATTAGGAATCTGGACGTAGCGTCCAGTTTGCTGTCGTCACTGCCAGATCGTCCAGCTGCATCGATGATGCAGTTGAAGTCACCGCCTAGAATGACCGGCCTGGACGTCACCAGCAGCAGTGGGAGCTGCTGGAAGACAGTCAGCCGCTCGCTGCATTGAACCGGGGTGTACACGTTGATCAACCGGAGCAGAACATTGTTGTACGTTGTTACATCTGCTACGAGGAGGCGACCGTCCACAAACTCCTTAACCTCGGAGATGGTGAAGTTACCTCCACACAGCAGAATACTCAGGCCGGAGGAATGGGAATCATTTCCCCCTGACCAGATCGATGGCCCGTGGGACCACCATCGCAACCATCGCCTGTCGGTGCTGAGGTGTGGTATTCCACACTCCTGCAGAAACAGTAGGTCGGCTTTGACCTTGGCGAGGTAGTCCAAGGTTGAAACACATCGCGTAGTGGATTTAATGCTATGCACGTTAATTGAAGCAATCCTTATACCCATTTTTAAGTTAGTTGTTGCTTCCCACACTATTTTGTCCTTGCTAGCCCCAGTCCTTTGGTATGTTGCTGCATACCCATAGTGTACACAAGCTGTTTCACGTTCGTTGGACTTGGAAATCCCTCCTGCTTTCTCATGCAGGGTTTGTTCTGCTGGGGTGACATCGGGGGAGGTCTTGTAGGCAACAAGGATTGGGCTGTCCACTGCTATTGTTTCCTCCTCGAAAACCTCACTGCTCCTGGCTTCCTGGAGCTGGATGTGTCGTTGCTCTTGGTGTCCCGGAGCTGGGATGCGCTGGGCATGTCGCTAGATTCGGCGTTTTGGGTTTGGGGCGCGCTGGACCCGTCGCACCTTCCAGGGCTCGGGGGCTTTATCTTCCAGCTCCTTTGAGCTCTACCGCTTCTTTTGCAGGTGCCGTCGTTCGGACACTTCCTCGTCCAGTGAAGAGGAACTGCTGTAGTCTGTCTCAGACGGTTGCCTCCTCTCGCCGCTGGTTTGGGTGGTGAGCTGTTCCGCTTTAGGCAGTATTTTCTTTGTGGTTTTCTTTGGTACCACTTGCCACTGACCTGTTTGACCATCTGCTGCCTCCTCCTCCATTGATTCTGTCTGTGGAGGAGGGGTTTCCAGAAACAGGGTAGGTGTTGGGTCGTTGGTTTCAGCTGCCTCCCCTTTCTTCTCCTTCTCAGGTGGACTTTCATTACTATGGAGAGGGTTGCTTGTCTCCTTCCCAGCACCAGACACATTTGTCGTTCCTTCTCCCGGCCTTTCCTTGGACCTTGCCGCCTGAGCATAACTGAGGCAACATTGGGGCAGGTTTTGTAGAGGTGGCCTGCCTCACCGCACAGGTTGCAACACTTACTCTTCTTACAGTCCTTGGTCTGATGGCCTTCCTTCCTGCAGTTCTTGCAGACAACTGTAGTGCAGTTAGCTGCCACGTGACCAGATTTGCCACAGGTGCGACAAACTCTGCATGGACTAAGAAGCCTTGACTTCCCCCGATAGCGAAGCTGGAAGGAGGGTGGATGATGGCTCCATTGGCATCGACCTTCAAGGTCACCTTGACCTGCCGCTTACTGGTCCAAATCCCAAATGGGTTCCTGACATCAGTGCTGCTGCCGACCACTTCGACGTACCTGCTGAGGAAGGGTGAGTACGTTCACGACGGGAACATGGGGGTTGTAGAGGTGAATAGTCATAGAGCCAGAGAGATACAGCACTGAAACAGGCCCTTTGGCCCACCGAGCCCATGCTGACCATCAACCACCCATCTATACTAATCCTATATTAATCCCATTTTCCCCCCCTCACATCCCTACCTTCCCTCAATTCTCCTACCATCTACCTACACTAGGGGCAATTTTTTTTTTACAATGGCCAATTTCCCTATCAACCTGCAAGTCTTCGGCGTCACGTTGTGACGGCAGCGTGAAGAGCGGCTCCACTGTGAGGATGGACAGCAGTGCCTGGTTTCCCTTCTCCTTGAACACCTTCAGGAACTTGATGCATCTGCTACATTCTTAAACGTCACGTCGAAATATCCACTGCTGGGGAGGTCCTGCAGGCAGAAAATGTCTGCAGCTTGGAATCCACAGCAATCAATGAGGATTCTCTTTATGAAGAAGGTACGGTCAACAGGTGCACCTCCTTCATTATCCTTCACCACCACCTGAACGGTGTTACGCACTCCCTGGCCTGAAGCTCTAGAATTGGCTACTGCCATTTTGCTCAAAAAAATACCTGGGACAGAATCAAGGGCCACTGATCATGGTCTCTCCCCTGCCGGGTAAGTATTCTCTGCCTCACTCCCACTCTGACCCCTCTGTCCTTAGCCTCCTACACTGTTGTAATGAAGCTTAACTGAAGCTCAAGGAATAGCACTTCATTTTTTGATTAGGTACTTTACAGCCTTCCAGCCTCAACATTGAGTTTCATAATTTCAGATCATAACCACTGCTCTCACTACTTTTTTCAGTTAGTGATTTTGCTTTTGTACTTTCAGCTCCTCAAATCTTTTTCCTTTTGTCCCATTACCACCCACTTTTATCTTTCACCATCTTCCCTTTCATCATTTAAATCTCTCCTACCTTTCACCCTATCACAGACCTTCCCTTTTGTTACCCCACCCCACTTCTTTCCCTGCCTCTGTACTTGCTTAAACTTGTTCATCTCTAACCTTTTCCTGTTCTGATGGAAGGTCTTCAACCTGAAACAAAAACTCTATTTCTCTCTCCACGGATGCTGACTGACCTGAGTATTTCCAGCATTTTCTGTTTTTATTTCAAATTTCCAGCATTCTGCAGTATTTTGCTTTGGTATTGTGGGAATTTTAAATATTAATGAAATTCTCTACATCAGGGTTCAAAATCCTGGAACTCCCTCCCTAACAACACTGTGGGTGTACCTTCCCAACATGGACTGCAGCAGTTCAAGAAGGTGGCTCATCATCTCAAAGGCAATTAGGAGTGGGCAATAAATGCTGGCCTTGCCAGCGATGCACTCATCCCATGAATGAATAAAAAAATAAGCAAGAACAGGAAGCAGTGCTGACACAATGTAATGGGATAAATTTATTGGAGTTCTTTGAGGATGTATCCAGTAGGGTAAATAAAAGGGAACCAATGGATGTAGTACACTTGGATTTTCAAAAGGCATTCAATAAAGTGCCACACAAAAGGGTTAATAGGTAGGATAAGGGCTCATGGAGTTGAGGGATAATATATTAGCATGGATAGATTATTGGTTAATGGACAGGAAGTGAAGAGTGGGCATAAACGGGGCATTTTCAAGTTAGGCAGTAAATAGAGGAGTGCCGCAAGGATCAATGCTGGAGCCTCAGCTATTACAATCTATATTAATGACTTATATGAAGAGATAGAGAGTAATGTATTTAAGTTTGCTGATGACACAAAGGTAGGTGGAAAGGTAAGCTGTGGGAAGGGCACAGAAACTACAAAGAGATATAGACAGGTTAAGTGAGTGGGCAACAAGATTGCAGATGGAGTATAATGTAGGAAAGTGTGATGTTATTCACTTGGGTAGTAGGAATAGAAAAGCAGAATATTGTTTAAAAGGTGTGAAACTGGTAAGTGTTAATGTTCAAAGAGACTTAGGTGTGCTTGTACAAGGAGCGCAGGAAAGTTAGCATGCAGGTGCAGCAGGTGCAGCAGGCTATTAGGAAGGCAAATGACAGGTTGGCCTTTATTGCAAGGGGATTGGAGTATCGGAATGAGGAAGTCTTGCTGCAGTTGTACAGGGTTTTGGTGAGACAACATCTGGAGTACTGTGTGCAGTTTTGCTCTCCACATTTAAGAAAGGATATACTTGCTTTGGAGGCAGTGCAGCGAAGGTTCACTAAATTGGTCTCTGGGATGAGGGGGTTGTCTTATGATAGGCTGAGTAAATTGGGCCTGTATTCTTTGGAGTTTAGAAGAATGAGAGGCGATTTCATTGAAACATACAAGACTCTGAAGGGGCTGGATAGGGTAGAAACAGATTGTTTTCGCTGGTCAAAGAATCTAAAACATGGGGGCACAGTCTCAGGATAAGGGGTCGATCATTTAGAACTAGATGAGGAGAAATTACTTCACTCAAAGGGTTGTCAATCTTTGGAATTCTCTTTATACAGAGGGTTGTGGATTCTGCAACGTTGAACACATTTATGGCTGGGATAGACAGATTTTTGGTGTCTCAGGGAATCGAGGGGTATGACGAGTGGGTGGGAAAGTGGAGTTGAGGCCTAAGATCAGCCATGATTGTTTTGAATGGCGGAGCAGACTTGATGGGTCATATGGTCTACTCCTGCTCCTATTTCATGTGTTCTTGTGACTTGCAGGCCGTTCTGGTGGGATGGAGATGTAATGGGACTGTGCATCCATCGTAAAAAGTATATGGGTAGGCCCAGAAAGCTGGTTGTAGAAGATATTAGAAGCCTCAACAATATCTGAGGGAGAGAATGGACAAAGGTAGAGGGAAGTAGAACCAAAATAAGAGGAAATTAGCTTGGTGCAGCAGTAGCAGGCTTTAACAGTTGATATACAGGGACAGTTATGTTTCTATATCTTGGAGAGGTATAAGTGGAGTGTGCAGAGTTTGGATTGGAGGCTGTGGAGGAAAGTGACAGACAATTCTAGTATGTGATGTTTCAGACTGAGTTTCCTTTTCTTTGTTCTCAGTCAAACTGCAACAGAAAGTAAAAATGTCAATCAAAACTACTGCACTGACCTGATTTCTGGCCATTAGAGGAGGAAATATTCGGCAGCAAGGAAATAAAATTGTCTGGGAAGGCATAACTAGTGTCAGATTTGACATTACCGTTTAAGAAAATGCAAGCAAATTTTCTATCTTATGTACATTGTATATTCACCATAATCCTTCAATTCTGATGACATAAACTGCATGAACTTTGCTGTCATGGTATTATTTTGTTGTAACCTCCAGTAAAGTGCTTCCATTTAATCATCATTTCTAGAGTCTGAGGCTGAATAAATCCTTGGAGTGTGAGTAAACTGTTGAAGGATTTTCTGTTGAAGGTAATGAGCACAAAACACTCACTTCACAAATTTTCTAGCAGTTCTTGAATAAGTGAAGGAGTATCACTCCTTTGGATGTGCAATTCCTTTTCTGATATAGATCAATAATTGGAGATATGAAAGGGTTTCACAAGAGGCCTGCAAAAAATTAGGAGTAAAATATTGTTAAGGGATGAGTTCTTATTTGTAATTTACTCCTCAAATCAATGAGGTTCATAAACTTTGCGTATGTTCGTAAGAAGGGCAGCCTTGACTGCGCCTTTCTACACAGGCTGTCTGTGAATAACTGATTATAGTGCAATACCAGTAACCACAACCCCAATTCTTCTTTCACCAACAGTCCTACACCTTCCCTGTGTCACTGATCATCACAGTGACCACTTGGGAACAAGGCAAAAATAAAAGCCACCATAAAATACACATCCCAAGCTAAATTTTTGAATGAAATCATGCTATTTTGCACAAAAAAGTCAACTAATCACCTTATACATTCTCTTAGGGCTCAGCTTCTGTGTGCTTTTGCCTGCCCTGGTACCCCAGTACAGTGCTATTTCTTTACTCAGAGAGTTGTGAATCTTTGGAATTCTCCACCCCAGAGGGCTGTGGAAGCTCAGTCATTGAGTATGTTTAAAGCAGAAATGGACAGATTTCTAAATACAAATGACATAAGGGGATAGTGTGGGGGAAAAAGGCATTGAAGTGGATGATCAGCCATGATCATATTGAATGGCAAGGCAGGCTCAATGGGCTGAATGGCTCAATTCTCCTAATGTTCCTATATCAGGTATAACAGATTTATTAAACAGACAGCACATGTAAATAGTACTTAAACTTAAACAGTACTTGCAACTGATGAAAGGTCACTGACCTGAAACATTAACTTTGCTTCTCTCTCCACAGATGCTGCCAGACCTGCTGAGTATTTCCAACACTTTTTATTTTTATTTTAGATTTCCAGCATCTGCAGTATTTTGCTTTTATTATAGTACTTGCAACTGGTCCTGCTGGTGTAGTTCAGGGATTCAAACGCATCATAGTTCTGAGTTGGTTATATAGGCTGATCAAACCTGTCATCGACAGTGCCATTAAGCGCCACTTAAACAGCAACGACTGATGCTCAGTTTGGGTTCTGCAAGGATCGCTCGGCTCCTGACCTTGGTTCGGTTGGCATCCTTCCATTGCCATAGCATACGAGGCTACGGGCCAAGTGCTGGAAAATGGGATTAGAATAGATAGGCTTGATGGCCGGAATGGACACGGGCCGAAGGGCCTGTTTCTGTGCTGTATAACTCTATGACTATCCACACACAGCAAACAATCCATTTTGGTGGGAGTTCATTTTTTCTTGGTGCAACCTTTCTGATGGTTGCGAAGGCCAATCCTTGAGAGACACATTCTGGCCACAAGTGCTGCACGTGAAGCTGCCAAGTGACACTGAGTTGTTATTGTTGGCACATGTTGCCAAACTGCTGAAGCAATTGGTCATCATGATAGTGCACGCCAGTCCACAGGATGTGTTGCTATTTCCCTTTTTTGCCAGCTAGTGACTAGCAGGAGCTAGTGGCTCCCAGGTGCGATAGTTAACATTTAGGGCCTTCATGTCACTCTTGCAAACATCCTTGAACCAGAGCTTTGGGCACTCCACTAGTCGTATGGCCCCAGCTACCTCCCCATACAGAAGGTCCTTGGGTATGCGACCGTCTTCCATCCTGTAGACGTGTCCAGTCCCCCAAAGCCGCCTTTGTGTGATTAGTGTCAACACACTTATGGGCGGTACAGTGGCGCAGTGGTTAGCACCGCAGCCTCACAGCTCCAGCGACCCGGGTTCAATTCTGGGTACTGCCTGTGTGGAGTTTGCAAGTTCTCCCTGTGTCTGCGTGGGTTTTATCCGGGTGCTCCGGTTTCCTCCCACAAGCCAAAAGACTTGCAGGTTGGTAGGTAAATTGGCCATTATAAATTGTCACTAGTATAGGTAGGTGGTGGGGAAATATAGGGACAGGTGGGGATGTGGTAGAAATATGGGATTAGTGTAGGATTAGTATATATGGGTGGTTGATGGTAGGCACAGACTCGGTAGGCCGAAGGGCCTGTTTCAGTGTTGTATCTCTAAACTAAACAAACACTTTGGAGCTCTGCCTTTGAGAGGACTGCCACATTTGTGATTTTTGTCCTGCCAGGATATATCAATAATGTGCAACAGACAGCGAAGATGGAAATCATTGAAAATTAAATTATTATGGAAATCATTGAGCTTCTTTTCCTTGGTCCAAACATGGACAAAAAGAGCTGAACTCAAGATGTGAGAGTGATTATCCTTGATATCAAGGCAGCATTTGACAGTGGGTGGCATCAAGAAGCCCTAGTCAAATTGAAGTCAATAGGAATCAGGGGGAAAACTCTCCAGTGGTTGGACTCCTATGTAGCAGAAAGGAAGATGGTTGTGGTTGTTGGAGGCCAATCATCTCAGCCCAGGACATTACTGCAGGTGTTCCTCAGGGTAATGTCTTCGGCCCAACCATCTTCAGCTGCTTCATCAATGACCTTACCTCCATCATAAGGTCAGAAGTGGGGATGTTCACTGATGATTGCACAATGTTGAGTACCATTTGTAACTCCTCAGATATTGAAGCAGTCCATGTTGTTATGACCGAGGTGGGAGGAGTGCACTGTTTATCTAGTTCGACTTCTCCACAGGTCACAATATATATTTAAATGTTTACCCAGTTACCAATATGGTCAATCATAGACTCTACTCTTTATCCCAAAATAAAATACACCAAACCGGTTTCTTTAATAAACAACAAAGTTATCAGTTTATTATTAAACAGGACATACCAGTAACGAAACAAAGCATTGAAACAGATTGAAATATGAAAGTTCCCTTTTACTGTATCCCCCCCCCTCTCTCTCTCTCTCACTCTCTCTCTCTCTCACTCTCTCACTCTCTCACTCTCTCACTCTCTCTCACTCTCTCACTCTCTCACTCTCTCACTCTCTCACTCTCTCACTCTCTCACTCTCTCACTCTCTCACTCTCTCACTCTCTCACTCTCTCACTCTCTCACTCTCTCACTCTCTCACTCTCTCACTCTCTCACTCTCTCACTCTCTCACTCGAAAAAAGATTTTCTCTTTAGAGCTCTGTTACAGAGAAAGACAAAAAAGAATACTTTGGCCAAATAATTGCTAATTCTTGAAGAAAAAAGGAGATATGGAAAGATGTCAGTTGTCCCTTTCTTGATTTGGTGTCCCAAATACGTGTAGACAGCTGTCATTCAGATCTTACTCTCAGCCAATTCGTTTAGGCGGCATCGAGGATTTATCCGGCAGGTTTTTCCAGTGTTTCAAGAGAAATGTGGCAACAGACCTTTCAGGATGAATGTAGCATCAATTTCTCTATTTCTTACGCTCGCTTAAAAGAGTTTCTCAAAGAGATGGAAAAACTGGCAGGCTTTTCAAAGAGATGGAACAGGCTGAGCTGGGGTTTTGTCCTTCAGGTTGATTTTTAAAACTCGAACTGTTTGTTTGGTTTTTGGTTTAGCTTAGGACAATCTCGAGTTAAGCCTCCTGACCCCTATAAATTTTGACCTGACACTTCTCCGAAAACATCTCCCCCCAAGTCAAAAAACCACTGCTGGGTAATCTGAAGACCGGTGACTTCCAGTAAGGGCTGTTTACAAGCCAAGTCCAAAAGACCTTACGATGACCTCTTTTTTAAAAAAAAAAAGGTACAAAGTCCAGCATCTATGGAATCTTTCTTTCAGTTTTAAACACGAGTCCTCAAAATTTAACAAAAAAATTGAAGTACTTCAGTAACCATGTCCATATGCAGTGAGACCTGGCTAACATTCAAGCTTGGTCTGATATGTGACAAGTAACATTCGCGCCACACAAGTGCCAGGCAATGACAATCTCCAACAAGCGAGAATCTAACCATCTCCCCTTGAGATTCAACATCATTACCATTGCTGAATCCCCCACTATCAACATCCTGGGGATACCCATTGACGAGAAGCTGAACTGGAGCAGTCAGATAAATACTGTGGCTACAAGAGCAGGTCAGAGACTGGGAATTCTGCGGTGAGTAACCCAGCTCCTGATTCCCCAAAGCCTGTCCAACATCTACAAGGCCCAAGTCAGGAGTGGGATGGAATATTCTCCACTTGCCTGGATGGGTGCAGCTCCAACAACACTCAGGAAGTTCAACACCATCCAGGACAAAGCAGCCTGCACGATTGTCACCCCATTCACCACCTTAAACATTCACTTCCTCCAACACTGCTGCACAGTGGCAGCAGTGTGTACCATATACAAGATGCACAGCAGGAACTTACCACGCCACCTTCAACAACACCTTCCAAACCTGCAACCTCTTCCACCTAGAAGGGCAAGGCAGCAGACAGATGGGAACATCACCATCTGCAAGTTCCCCTCCAAGCCACACACCATCCTGACTTGGAAATATATCACCATTTTTTCACTGGATCAAAATCCTGGAACTCCCGAACAGCACTGTGAGTGTACCCACACCAGATATACTGCAGCAGTTCAAGAAGGCAGCTCACCACTACCTTATCAAGGGCAATTAGGCATAGGCAATAAATGCTGGCCTTGCCAGTGATGCCCACATCCCAAGAAACTAATTTAAAAAAAAAAAATCCAAACGCTCATTACAAACAAGCAGTTTTTATACGTTTTTTCTTACTCTGGGCAGGACCGGGACTGATGTCCCATGGGGAGTATTTGCGAGAGTGGTTGGGGAGAGTTTAAACTAAAATGGTAGGCGGATGGGAACCTTTGCAAGGAGTCAGAGGAGTGGGGGGGTGGGTGGGAATCAAAGACGAGAACAAAAGACAGTAAGGGGAATAAGAAAAATGATGGGCAGAGAAATCAAGGGCCAGAATCAAACAGGGCCACAGTGAAAAATAGTGGGAAGGGGACAAGTAAGCACAAAACCTTAAGGCTTATCTTTTTAACGCGTGGAGCATTCGCAATAAAGTGGATGAATTAATTGCGCAAATAGATGTAAACATCTGTTTGCGTCTGCCTGCAATGAATTTGGCCTAACCATCAGCCTCAAGAAAACGAACATCATGGGGCAGGATGTCAGAAATGCTCCATCCATCAATATTGGCGACCACGCTCTGGAAGTGGTTCAAGAGTTCACCTACCTAGGCTCAACTATCACCAGTAACCTGTCTCTAGATGCAGAAATCAACAAGCGCATGGGTAAGGCTTCCACTGCTATGTTCAGACTGGCCAAGAGAGTGTGGGAAAATGGCGCACTGACACGGAACACAAAAGTCCGAGTGTATCAGGCCTGTGTCCTCAGTACCTTGCTCTACGGCAGCGAGGCCTGGACAACGTATGCCAGCCAAGAGCGACGCCTCAATTCATTCCATCTTCGCTGCCTTCGGAGAATACTTGGCATCAGGTGGCAGGACTATATCTCCAACACAGAAGTCCTTGAAGCGGCCAACATCCCCAGCTTATACACACTACTGAGTCAGCGGCGCTTGAGATGGCTTGGCCATGTGAGCCGCATGGAAGATGGCAGGATCCCCAAAGACACATTGTACAGCGAGCTCGCCACTGGTATCAGACCCACCGGCCGTCCATGTCTCCGTTATAAAGACGTCTGCAAACGCGACATGAAATCGTGTGACATTGATCACAAGTCGTGGGAGTCAGTTGCCAGCATTCGCCAGAGCTGGCGGGCAGCCATAAAGACAGGGCTAAATTGTGGCGAGTCGAAGAGACTTAGTAGTTGGCAGGAAAAAAGACAGAGGCGCAAGGGGAGAGCCAACTGTGCAACAGCCCCAACAAACAAATTTCTCTGCAGCACCTGTGGAAGAGCCTGTCACTCCAGAATTGGCCTTTATAGCCACTCCAGGCGCTGCTTCACAAACCACTGACCACCTCCAGGCGCGTATCCATTGTCTCTCGAGATAAGGAGGCCCAAAAGAAAAAAAGAGATGTAAACAGGTATGCTATATTCGGAATTACAGAGACATGGCTGCAAGGTGACCAGGGATGGGAAATTAACATCTAGGGGTATTCAGTATTTAGGAAGGACAGACCAAAAGCAAAAGGCGGTGGAGTTGCATTGCTGGTTAAAGAGGAAATGAACACAATAGTGAGGAAAGATGTTAGCTCTGACAATGTAGAATCTGTATGGGTAGAGCTGAGAAACACTAAAGGGCAAAAAACGTTAGTGGGGGTTGTATATAGACCTTCAAACTGTAGTGTTGATGTTGGGAATGGCAAACAGGAAATTAGAGATGCATGCGATAAAGGAACATACGTAATTATGGATGACTTTAATCTGTATATAGATTGGACAAATCAAATTAGTCACAATACCGTAGAGCAGGAATTCTTGGAGTGTATACGGGATGGTTTTCTGGACCAATACTTTCAAGAACCAACTAGAGAACAGGCCATCCTAGACTGGGTATTGCGTAATGAGAGAGGAATAATTGACAATCTAGTGGTGTGAGACCCCTTGGGGACGAGCGATCATAATATGATAGAATTCTTCATCAAGTTGGGGAGTGACGTAGTTGATTCTGAGACAAGGGTCCTGAATCTTAGTAAAGGAAACTACGAAGGTATGAGGCGCGAGTTGGCCATGACAGATTGGGAAACGTTACTTAAAGGGATGACAGTGGATAGGCAATGACAAACATTTAAAGAGCGCATGGATGAACTGCAACAATTATTTATCCCTGTCTGGTGCAAAAGTAAAATGGGAAAAGTAGCCAAACCATGGCTTACAAGGGAAAATAGAGATGGCATTAGATCCAAGGAAGAGGTATATAAATTTGCCAGGAAAAACAACAGACCTGAGGATTGGGAGCAGTTTAAAATTCAGCAAAGGAGGACCAAGGGATTGATTAAGAAGGGGAAAATAGAGTATGAGAGCAAGCTTGCAGGGAACATAAAAACTGACTGTAAAAGTTTCTATAGGTATGTGAAGAGAAGATTAGTGAAGACGAATGTCGGTCCCTTACAGTCAGAAATGGGAATTTATTATGGGGAATAAAGAAATGGCTGACCAACTAAATGCATACTTTGGTTTTGTCTTCACAAAGTAGGACACAAATATCATACAGAAATGTTGGGGAACACAGGGCTTAGTGAGAGGGAGGAACTGAAAGAAATCAGTATTAGTAGAGAAATGGTGTTGGGGAAATTGATGGGATTGAAGGCTGATAAATCCCCAGGGCCTGATGGAATGCATCCCAGAGTATTTATTTATTTACAGATACAGCACTGAAACAGGCCCTTCGGCCCACCGAGTCTGTGCCGACCAAGAACCACCCATTTATACTAACCCCGCAGTAAGCCCATATTCCCTACCACCTACCTACACTAGGGGCAATTTACAATGGCCAATTTACCTTTCACCTACAAGTCTTTGGTGGTGGGAGGAAACCGGAGCACCCGGCGAAAACCCACGCGGTCATGGGGAGAACTTGCAAACTCCACACAGGCAGTACCCAGAATTGAACCCGGGTCCTTGGAGCTGTGAGGCTGCGGTGCTAACCACTGGGCCACTGTGCCGCACTTAAGGAAGTGGCCCTAGAAATAGTGGATGCATTGGTGGTCATCTTCCAAGATGCTAGAGACTCTGGAATAGTTCCTACAGATTGGAGGGTAGCTAATGTAACCCTACTATTTAAAAAGGGAGGTAGAGAGAAAGCAGGGAATTATAGACTAGTCAGCCTGACGTCGGTAGCAGAGCACTTGGAGAACAGTGGTAGAATTGGGCAGAGTCAGCATGGATTTACAAAAGGGAAATCATGCTTGACAAATCTACTAGAATTCTTCGAGGATGTAACTAGTAGAGTTGATGAGGGGGAGCCAGTGGATATGGTTTATTTGGACTTTCAGAAGGCTTTTAACAAAGTCCCACATAAGAGATTAGCATGTAAAATTAAAGCGCATGGGATTGGGGGTAGTGTATTGCGATGGATAGAAAATTGGTTGGCAGACAGGAAACAAAGGGTAGGGATAAATGGGTCTTTTTCCAAATGGCAGGCAGTGACTAGTGGGGTACCGCAGGGATCGGTGCTAGGACCCCAGCTATTCACAATATTCATTCATGATTTAGATGAGGGAACTAAATGTAATATCTGCAAATTTGCAGATGAGACAAAACTGGGTGGGAGGTTGAGTTGTGAGGAGGATGCAGAGAGGCTTCAGGGTGATTTGGACAGTTGAGTGAGTGGGCTAATGCATGGCAGATGCAGTATAATGTGGATAAATGTGAGGTTATCCACTTTGGTAAAAAAAAACAGGAAGACAGATTATTATCTGAACGGCTATAAACTGAGAGAGGAGAATATGTTCTCGGACACCAGTTGCTGAAGGTAAGCATGCAGGCGGTAAAAAAGACAACATGTTGGCCTTCATAGCGAGAGGATTCTAGTAGAGGAGCAGGGATGTCTTGCTACAATTATACAGGGCCTTGGTGAGGCCACACCTGGAATATTGTGTGCAGTTTTGATCTCCTTATCTGAGGAAGGATGTTGTTGCTATAGAGGGAGTGCAGCGAAGATTTACCAGACTGATTCCTGGGATGGCGGGACTGACGTATGAGGAGCGATTGAGTCGGTTAGGATTATGTTCACTGGAGTTCAGAAGAGTGAGGGGGGATCTCATAGAAACCTATAAAATTCTAACAGGACTTGACAGGGTAGATGCAGGAAGGATGTTCCCAATGGTGGGGGAGTCCAGAACCAGGGGTCATAGTCTAAGGATATGGGGTAAACCTTTTCAGGACTGAAATGAGATGAAAATTCTTCATGCAGAGAGTGGTGAACCTGTGGAATTTGCTACCACAGAAAGCAGTTGAGGCCAAAACATTGTATGTGTTCAAGAAGGAGTTAGATATAGCTCTTGGGTTTGAAGGGATCAAAGGGTATGGGGTGAAAGCAGGAACAGGCTACTGAGTTGGGTGATTAGCCATGATCATAATGAATGGCGGAGCAGGCTCGAAGGGCCGAATGGCCTACTCCTGCTCCTATATTCTATGTTTCTATGTTTACTCCCCCCAAGTGACAATCTACACAATTCTACATTACATAATTATAAAAAAATTAAAGTACAACTCCATGTAAGAAGACTAAAATAAAAGCAAAATACTGGTGATGCTGGAAATCTGAATTAAAAACAAAGTGATAGAAATACTCAGATCTGGCAGCATCTGTGGAGAGAGAAACAGAGGTGATGTTTCAAATCAGATACCACTCTTCAGAACCGAAGGAAAGTAGAAATATGGGTTTTATGCCGTTGAAAGGAAGGAGGGGGAGGCATAACTTACCTTCCGGTAGCGGAGAGGAGTCCAGGCACGCTGGAGTTTGAAAACAAAGTGAGCAGTGATGTCCCAGGGAAGCTGTAAGGTGATTGGTTGGTTAGTAACTGCTGTAAGGGAATTACTCTAATTAGCTGGGTAAGTAACTAAAAGTAAAGGGCCAAGGTCTGCAGTTTTTCTTTGTTATAGTAGGTAGTTTTTTTTTAGGGAATCAAGGTCCCCTGGGTCCATCTCCCTCTCTCACAGATTTTCCACTTTGGATACTGCTGAGGGAGATAGCTCCTCGGGAATTGGCCATTGTAAATTGCCCCTAGTGCAGGTAGGTGGTAGGAGAATGGTGGGGATGTGGTAGGGAATATGGGATTAATGTAGGATTAGTATAAATGGGTGGTTGTTGGTTGGCACAGACTCGGTGGGCCGAAGGGCCTGTTTCAGTGCTGTATCTCTCTGACTCTAAGGTCCCTAGTGTAAATAATCTCATTTTTGGGTAATTTAAGGGGATAAATTAAGGATAAGTCATGGCAGGGCAGCTCAGCAACGTGGAGTGCTCCTCCTGTGCAATGTGGGAAGTCAGGGACGCTTCCAGTGTCCGGGGGGGGGGGGGCACGTGTGCAGGAAGTGTGTCCAGCTGCGGCTACTCAAAATCCACATTTCTGATCTGGAGCGGCGGCTGAAGACACAGTGGAGCATCCGTGAGGCTGAGATTATGGTAGATAGCACTTACAGGGAGGTGGTCACAATGCAGGTGAAGACTGCTTAGGCAGAAAGGGAATGGGTGACTGCCAGGCAGAATAGAAGAACTAGGCAGGTAGTGCAGGAGTCCCCTGGGTCCATCTCCCCCTCTCACAGATTTTCCACTTTGGATACTGCTGAGGGAGATAGTTTCTCAGGGGAATGAGCAAGAGCCAAATCTGTGGCACCACGGGTGGCTCAGCTGCACAGGAGGGTAGGAAAAGGAGTGGGAGAGCTATAGTGATAGGGGATTCCATCGTAAGGGGTACAGATAGGCGTTTCTGTGGCCGCAAAGGTGACTCCAGGATGGTATGTTGCCTCCCTGGTGCTAGGATCAAGAATGTCACGGAGCGGCTGCAGGACATTCTGAAGGGGGAGGGTGAACAGTCAGAGGTCGTGGTACACGTTGGTATCAACAACATAGGTAGAAAGAGGGATGAGGTCCTGCAAAAAGAATTTAGGGAGCTAGGTCACAGATTAAAAAGCAGGACATCAGAGGTTGTAATCTCTGGATTACTCCCGGTGCCACGTGCTAGTGAGTATAGGAATAGGAGGATAGAGCAGATGAATATGTGGCTGAAGAGATGGTGCAGGAGACAAAGCTTTAGTTTCCTGGATCACTGGATCTGTTTCTGGCAAAGGTGGGACTTGGACAGGTTGCACCTGAACCGGAACGGTACCACCATCCTTGCTGGGAGGTTTGCTAGTGCTGCTGGGGTTGCTGGGGAGGGGTGGGGTGGGGTTTAAACTAATTTGGCAGGGGGGTGGGAAACGGAGTGAAGGTACAGTAGGGGGTGATGCACAGTCAAATCTAGAAGAGAAACTGAGTCAGTCTGGAAGGCAGAGCAAATCTAGACCTGTTCAGGCAAAAGTGAAAAATGCAAGGCTGGATTGCATCTATTTTAATGCAAGCAGTCTTACTAGTAAGGCAGATGAATTGAGGGCATTGATTAGCACATGGGATGATGATATTATTGCTATCACAGAGCCATGGTTGAGGGAGGGGCAGGGAAATATTCCAGGGTATAGAATCTTCAGGTGAGACAGGGGAGGGGGTAAAAGAGGGGGTGGCACTGCACTGTTGATCAAGCAGTCAATTACTGCAGGAAGGAGGGATGATATCTTAGAAGGTTCCTCAAATGAGGCCATAGGAGTAGAACTTAAAAACAAAAAGGGGGCAATCACTTGGCTGGGAGTGTACTACAGACCTCCAAACAGTCAGGGAGAGATAGAGGAACAGATATGTAGGCAAATCTCAGAGGTGTAAAAATAATAGGGTAATAATAGTAGGGGATTTCAACTTCCCCAATATCAACTGGGATAGACTTAGTGCAAAAGTCTTAAAGGGGGCGGAATTCTTAAAATGCATACAGGAAAGCTTTTTGAGCTAGTACATAGAAAGCCCTACAAGAGAAGGGGCAGTAGTGGACCTAATAGTAGGGAATGAAGCCAGACAAGTGGTAGAAGTGTCAGTGGGGGAGCATTTCGGGGATAGTGACCATAACTCTAAGACTTGAGGCAGTTATGGAAAAGGATAAAGACGGACTGGAAATAAAGGTAATGAATTGGGGGAAGGTCGATTTCAATATGATAAAACAGGGTTTGGCCAAAGTGGATTGGGAGCAGCTACTTGTAGGAAAGTCTACATCAGACCAGTGGGAGTCATTCAAAGAAGAAATAGTGAGAGTTCAGAGCCAACATGTACCCGTTAAGGTGAAGAGTAGGACCAACAAGTCTAGGGAACCCTGGATGTCGAGGGATATAGAGGATTGAATCAGGAAAAAAAAGGAGGCTTATGGCAGATTCAGAGCACTGAAAACAACAGAGGCACTAGAGGGGAATAGAAAGTGTAGGGGGGGGGGTAATTAAAAAAGTAATTAGGGGAGCAAAGAGGGGACATGAAAAAACACTGGCGGGAAAGATAAAGGAAAATCTAAAGGCATTTTCTTAAGTATATTCAGGGAAAGAGTAGGGCCCATTAGGGACCAAAGTGGCAATCTGTGTGTGGAGCCGGAGGACGTAAGTGAGTTTTTAAATGATTACTTTTCATCTGTGTTCGCTATGGAGAAGAACGATGTAGGTGTAGAGATCAGGGAGGGGGATTGTGATATACCTGAACATATTAGCATTGAAAGGGAGGAAGTATTAACTGTTTCAGCAGGCTTAAATGTGGATAAGTCCCCAGGCCCAGATGAGATGTATCCCAGGCTGCTATGTGAGGCAAGGGAGGAGATAGCAGGGGCTCTGACACAGATTTTCAAATCCTCTCTGGCGACAGGAGAGGATTGGAGGACAGCGAATGTGGTATCATTATTCAAGAAGGGTAGCAGGGATAAACCAGGAAATTACAGGCTGGTGAGTCTAACATCAGTGGTAGGGAAATTATTGGAAAAAATTTTGAGGGACAGGATTAATCTCCACTTGGAGAGGCAAGGATTAATCAGGGATAGTCAGCATGGCTTTGTCAGGGGGAGATTGTGTCAAACTAACTTGATTGGATTTTTCAAGGCAGTGGCTAGATGTGTAGATGAAGGTAAAGCAGTTGATGTAGTCCACATGGACTTCAGTAAGGCTTTTGATCAGGTCCTGCATGGGAGATTGGTTAAGAAGGTAAGAGCCCATGGGATCCAGGGCAATTTGGCAAACTGGATCCAAAATTGGCTTCGTGGCAGGAGGCAGAGGGTGATGGTCGAGGGTTATTTTTGTGAGTGGATGCCTGTGACCAGTGGTGTACCACAGGGATCGGTGCTGGGACCCTTGCTGTTTGTAGAGTACATTAATAATTTCGACGTGAATATAGGAGGTATGATCAGTAAGTTCACAGATGACACAAAAATTGGTGGTGTCGTAAATAGTGAGGAGGAAAGCCTTAGATTACAGGAGAATTTCGAAGGGTTGGTAAGATGGGCAGAGCAGTGGCAAATGGAATTTAATCCTGAGAAGTGTGAGGTGATGCATTTTGGGAGGATTAACAAGGCAAGGGAATATACAATGGGTGGTAGGACCCTAGGAAGTACAGAAGGTCAGAGGGACCTTGATGTACTTGTCCATAGATCACTGAAGGCAGCAGCACAGGTAGATAAGGTGGTTAGGAAGGCATACGGGATACTTGCCTTTACTCGCCGAGGCATAGAATATAAGAGCAGGGAGGTTATCATAGAGGTGTATAAAACGCTAGTTAGGCCACAGCTGGAGTATTGTGTACATTTCTGGTCACCACACTATAGGAAGGATGTGATTGCAGTGGAGAGGGTGCAGAGGAGATTCACCAGGATGTTGCCTGGGCTGGAGCATTTCAGCTATGAAGAGAGACTGAAAAGGCTAGGGTTGTTTTCCTTAGAGCAGAGAAGGCTGAGGGGGGACCCGATTGAGGTATACAAAATTATGAGGGGCATTTATAGGATAGATAGGAAGCATCTTTTTCCCTGAGCGGTGAGATCAATAACCAGGGGGCATAGATTTAAGGTAAGGGGCAGGAGGTTTAGAGGGGATTTGAGAAAAATGTTTTCATCCAGAGTGTAGTTGGAATCTGCAACACACTGCCTGAAGGGGTGGTAGCAGCAGGAACCCTCACAGCATTTAAGAAGTATTTAGATGAGCACTTGAAACACCATAGAATGCAGGGCTACGGGCCAAGTGCTGGAAAATGGGATTAGAATAGTTAGGTGCTTGATGGCCGGCACAGACGCGATGGGTCGAAGGGCCTGTTTGTGCTGTATAACTCTGTAACAAAAGGGAAGATGCGTAGAGGGCGGGAGAGATTAAATGACAGAAATGTCATGGAATAAAAGGCAAAGTGAGTTGTGATAAAAGACAAAGCATTTGTCCAGAGAGAATGTTAATGGCAGAATAATGAACAACTCTGTCCGAAAGCAAAAACATGAAAAACAATGGTGAAACCAAAACAACCAAAATTGGGGTTAAGGTCTGAAATTGTTGAACTCGATGTTGAATCTGGAAGGCTGTAAAGTGCCTAATCGGAAGATCAGGTGCTGTTCCTCAAGCTTGCGTTTAGCTTCACTGGAACACTGCAGCAGGCCGAAGACAGTAATGTGGGCGTGAGAGCAAGGTGGTGAGTTAAAATAGCAAGCAACCGGAAATTCAGGGTCATGCTTACGGACTGTGCGGAGGTACTCTGCAAAGCGGTCACCCAATCTGCGTTTGGTCTCCCCTATGTAGAGGGGACTGCATTGTGAGCAGCGAATGCAGTATACTACTTTGAAAGAAGTACAAATAAATCGCTGCTTCACCTGGAAGGAATGTTTGGGGCCCTGGATGGTGAGGAGAGAAGATGTAAAAGGGCAGATGTTACACCTGCTACTTCCAGTTGCTTGCCGTTTCAGCAAATGAAATGTTTAATTCTAAGTCTTTCTTTGATTTGGTACCATTCCATACCAACCAATATTTTGTTTCTATAGAAACCCCAATTTCAAAAAAATTATATAAATCCAGACTTTTTCCTTTGCATAGCTTTTTTTCTCAGACTTATCAAGTGATTTATAGACTCCTACAATGGTTACAGCACAGAAGGGGGCTATTTGGCCCCTCATGCGTGCCGTCTGTCTTCAAGAGCATCTCACCTACTCCCACTCCCCAGCCTTTTCTCTGTAGCCCTGCAAATTTTTTCTTCAGATAGTTATCCAGTTCTTTTTTGACTGCCTCGCTTGAATCTGCGCCTCCCACACTCTCAGGCACTGCATTCCAGATTCGAATCATTTGCTCTGTTTTTTAAAAAAAAAAAAGTTTTTTTTCCTCATGTCGCTGTAGCTTCATTTGCCAATCATTTTGAATCGGTGTCCTCTTATTCTGGCAGTCTTTAAGACTCATACTATTTCATTCTGAAACTGACCATTGCTGCAGGATCTGCCCTGGCTCACCAGCCAAGTGATACTTCAAATGGTCTTAAATGTCTCTCTTTAGCAGGCAAAGACTAAAGGTTGACATTACTACAATATAAAGAAGTCAATAGTCGTTTCACAGTAGTAGATTTCAGGACAATCGAATGAACCCTTTCCTTACGGAATTCTAAGGGTAGCAGCACCATGAATAGAGAGTTGGTTGAGTGATTGGAAGCAAATTATTAGGGTAAGTAAGTGTTGCTCAATTTTCAAAAAGATTGCAAGTGTGTCCCCAGGGATTAGTGCTGGGTTCACTTGGGATTTTTTTCTGCAGATAATTTTTTTCCCACTGGAGCAGGGAAGGCTATAGTAAGATTTAATAGTTTTTAAAATTCAGAAGGGTTTTGGTAGCGAATAGGTTGGGGTGATGAGTGATCATCTATGTAAAATTGGGAGATTAAGAGAAATCTCTTTACGAAGAGGGCTTGATAGGCTGAATGGCTTCATTTTTGTGTTGTAAATTTCTATGGGTGAAATGCCTTCTTGTGTTTTTACACAAATCTCATTCTGCGAATGTAACTATATAAATTAGCAACTGAGTACAATTTTCAGATATTGAGAAAAGCTGATGTCTACCTCATTACAGAAATTATTTTGAAGGTTGAATCAAAGGAGATCTAGTGTGTTAAGTAATCCTGTATTTTTACTGCTAGCTGTGCTGTGGTTTGGTGTTGAGTCTCTTGCATGTCCTTACTTGTCCACTTGCTGTCAAGTTATAGAGATTCTTGAAAGGACTGTTTAAATGTAACTGCAAATCCAGTAGTTAGTAATGCCAGTGCTGATGGCTTGTTGGAAAATCTTTACACCAAAGATTTTGAGTTGACACAAATAGAATACTATTACTATTTTGAGTGAAAATATTGTTGCCCAGTGTGTTCCTAACCGTGGCCTCAACCCATTAGGGTATGTTGTGCCAATGACTTTTTTTTATATCTGCACTTCATCAGGATGAGGGGTTCACTCCAAACACTAAGGGTGGAATTTTATGCTCTCCCCTATGGCGGGTTTGGAGGCAGGGAGAGCATAAAATCAGTGGGATGGTGGGGGGGTGCGGGGAGAGAACCCTGCTGCCTTCACGCCTCCGCCTAAATTAAGTCCGGGGCGGGAAGGCGTGTGAACTTTGCTAGGGTTCTTGATCCTGTCAAAGACCCACCGCTGTCTGCTTAAGTGCCTAATTGGCACGAGATTCAGCAGGCCTTTCGTGGGAGAGGTGACTCGGGGTTCTCGGCTTTGCCTTTTCCGGATGTGAAGACCCCTGTCGTCAGCGTAGAATTCCTGCCTAAGAGTCCGTGTTGGTATTTCTGCATATTGCTTCCTGATGCTGCATACTGCACCATATGTTGGTGCCCAATTTATGAAATCATCTTGAAAATACAGCATTTTGTTCCATGGGTGGTCTGCACTCTGGTCCGAATAATGATGAGAATGTTTTGAACCCATTGATGGCTAAGAACATAATAAAAACATGTACTAAGAAATGATTTGGCCATCAAGCCAATTCCTTTTATCGGGCACACTGAATCCATTGTGGTCTGTACCCAAACCATTTCACCTGCAGAAATTCTCACCAAAGTTACTCCTTGCTACCCAATTATAAATCAGATAAAACCCGATTAGCTACTGTCTCATTCTGCTTAATTCATCCTTGACCAGTGCTTCCTGGCACACTGTTTCATGTTCTCTGCTTTGGTTGCACAGCATTAAGCCTTTACCATCTAGACAAATATTAATTTTCTTTAGCTGGCAGCATATACCACCAATCCACCACATTATAGAGAAAAATTCCCCTCATTTTAAGTGAATAATTTTGTACTATGTCTTGCTGGTTCTTGACTTTGCATTTTTGAAAAAAAAATCTGCATGTATCCTCAATATACGTTCTACTTAGAATTTCATCTACACAGTAAAGGCTTGTACTTTATATTGTACCTCATAACACTATGGGGTCATTTTCAAATGCTTCACAGTCAGTAAATTACTTTCTTTTAGAAGTGGTCATTTATATGTAGGCAAGCATGGCAGTCAATTTGTACATGGGAAGCTACACAAACAGCAAATGATCAGTTAGTTTGTTTTTGCTGGTGTCATTTGAGGGAGTAATGCTGGTCAGAGTACCAGAAGAATCTCTGTTCAGCTTTGAAGTGTCATGGGATTTCTTTTTTACATAGAATTATATTTAGATTAGATTAGAGATACAGCACTGAAACAGGCCCTTCGGCCCACCGAGTCTGTGCCGACCATCAACCACCCAGTTATACTAATCCTACACTAATCCCATATTCCTACCAAACATCCCCACCTGACCCTTTGTTTCCCTACCACCTACCTATACTAGCGACAATTTATAAAGGCCAATTTACCTACCAACCTGCAAGTCTTTTGGCTTATATAGCATATACAGTGCAGAAACAGGCCATTTGGCCCAACCAGTTTATGCTCCACTCAAGTCTTCTCCCATCCTCCTTCATCTAACTATATCGGCATAACCTTTTATTTCCTGCTGCTTTGTATGTTAATCTAGCTTCCCCTTAAATGCATCTATTCTATTTGTGTCAACTTCTTCCTGGGGTAGTGAGTTCCACATTCTCACCTTTAGTATCTAACTGAACCACCAGGACAGATGTGGGGTTTGAAACCACAGCCTCCTGACTCAAAGGAAGAGTGCTTCAGCCTGAACCAAGTTGACACTGTTCCAAATTATTTAATTGCCTTCATGTTGCAGCCTAGTACTGAAGATTACATTTCTATCTTGTGATTACTTTATTAACCTGTTTGAGCAAGGAGAGTTAGTTAACTCCTCACTTTATTTTGCTCAGTGATAATAAGACTTTTCCCTGGAGAGGGACCCTGTACAGTTGCCCTGCACAGGCCCAGAATCAGCAATCAAAATATTGTACAGAAAAAAGCCTTTATTTTTAGGCAGCTTGGAGCCTGCCACTAGGAGAGGAAAGGCAGGCTCCTGAGGTCCACAAACTGTATACTTGTGGTTTCAGTTTAGCATGAGTTCCTGATGGAGATGAGGTAGTCTGCCTAACCTATCAAACAACCATGGGGCTGGAAAAACAGCTGCGGTCAGTAGAGCATCTCATGGGCTGGAGAAAATGCCCACTTGCCTCACTTCTGGTACAACAGCCAAACGGCCTTGGTCAAACTATTACTTTACAGCAGACTGCTTTGTATTTTCTAATGACATTTAATTTGTTTAGATTGGTAGTAAGTGATAACTATTTCTCATGGCATGCTTGCTTAGTGGTTATCTTGGTGATTATCGGTTAGAATAGGTAACTGCACCAATAGGGGTACCAAGTGGGACAGTTTTATATGAAATTGGCCAAAAAGGCCATTTACTATTCTAGTCATTTGGGTCATGCACTGCAGCCAAAAATAATATTTAGTCAGAGGCAAATACCTGCAAAACGGAGAACAGCCAAATAAGGCTGTGTTTACAAGAAAAAGTGGTTCTTATAATAGAAAAATATCAAATGCAGTGAACTCCTTTTAAACAAATAAAACCATTTACCCTGGAATTCATTTGTACATTTTAAACTCTGAACAGGACTCTTATGTATATTTTGTTCCCATCTGTAAGACTCCATCCATTGATATCAAACCACATTCTGTAATCCCTACCCATTTGTGGAGTTTTCATTTTTCACCTTTTCACCTTTTCAACTGTTCCACTACATTATTTTTTTCTGCGAGGCTGCTGAATGATCTCTGACTTGTCATCTTAACTTCAAAATGAATCTTACTTCACAAGTATTCTTTTATCAGATAATTTTCTGCCTGAAGAGACACACTTTGAACTGTTCATATGTTATGTCTTGTTTGTACAAACAGGAAATAGTAGAAATATTTAGAAGATCAGTCAACATCTGTAAAAAGAAAGGACACGTTGACATTTTGGGTCTAACATTTTTCATCAGAACTCAACTTATTTTACTGGACATCTTTGTACATGTGTGAGAACTGATGTCAAGCATTACCAGAATAACCAAACTAATTTTTAGATTTTTACTGAACTCATCCAAATGACTTCCACTGTTATCCAGGTTTTTTTTTTAAGCATAAAGGTCAGGAACCCATTTAACATTGATTATCGTAACAAATATTGTTAATGATTTAGACTCTGGAATCAAAAGCACAATTTCTAAATTTGCAGATGGCATCAAATTGGGGAGAATAGTCAAAACTGAGGAGGTCTGCAACAAATTAGAGAAGGACTTTAATAAAATTGCAGAATGGGCATATAATTGGAAATGAATTTCAATATAGATAAAAGTGAAATATTACTATCAGTGAGTTTTCTTTTTTGACTCTCACTCTTGTGTCTTGTCGCAACATGACTATGACCAATATGGCAACTGGATACTTGGTGTAGCAATTCAGGAAATCTTTATTAAGAAATAACTCATTATACTTAACAAAATTCACCGAGTGACTTTGCAACTGTCACGGTTGCGCTTTCTGATCAGGTTTTGGTCTCCGGCGACATGAAGACCCTCTCAGTCCATCTGGTCTAATGGTTCTTTTGTTCTCTCCACGCCACATGCTCGAGTTCTTCTACTTCTGTGGTTTCACTTTTGGGAATCATCTTATTATCTGCACACTGAAACACTGTGGACCCTGACTTTTAACCCTTTCTGACCATCAGGCCACCTTGTGTTTGGCCTGATGGTTGGCTGGGACCCTGTGATGTCAGTTGCTAGCCTATTTTAATTGGGACTTGAGGTGATAGGATACCTGCCAGTAGCTGTGAAAGGCTCTAATCACTTCAGTCATCATCCCTTTGTGCTGACACAGACAGTACAAAATTTGTAC
This sequence comes from Heterodontus francisci, assembly GCF_036365525.1. Classification (NCBI taxonomy): domain Eukaryota; kingdom Metazoa; phylum Chordata; class Chondrichthyes; order Heterodontiformes; family Heterodontidae; genus Heterodontus; species Heterodontus francisci. The sequence goes on from NC_090405.1 coordinate 56,005,628, forward strand.
AAAAACTGTTTCTTTGTTAGCTAGGCTTGTTGAAGGTTGTCAGGGTTCACAGTTCTTTTCTGCTGACATGGGCAATACGTCATTTATACATCTGCATTATTCAAGCTACATAATCCAGGCATGCACAACTTAATACATAGAACTCCCATAACTCAATCAAGGTTTTGGGATTAATTGTGACTGACTTGACTGATTCATCTAATACATTGGTATAAAACTGACTCTTTTAACCATAGAATCATAGAAAAGTTATGGCCGAGAAAGAGGCCATTCAGCCCATCATGTCTGCGCCAGTTGAAAAAACTAACCACCCAATCTAATCATATCTTCCAGCAGCTGGTCCGTAGCCTTGCAGGTTATGGCACTTCAGGTGCAGGTCCAGGTACCTTTTAAATGAGTTGAGGGTTTCTGCCTCCACCACTGATCCGGGCAGTGAATTTCAGATACTCATCGCTCACTGGGTGAAAATGTTTTTCCTCGTGTGCCCTCTAATCCTACTATCAATCACCTTTTAAATCAGTTCTCCATGGTAATTGACCTCTCCACTAAGGGAAACAGGTCCTTCCTATCTACTGTATCTAGGCCTCTCATAAGTCAGTTAAGTCACTCTTCTGCCTCCTCTGTTTTAAGGAAAACAACCCTAGCCAATCCAATCTTTCCTCATAGCTGCAATTTTCCAACCCTGGCAACATTCTTGTAAATCTCCTCTGTACTCTCTCCAGAGCAATATGCCCTTTCTGTAATGTGACCAGAACTATATGCAATACTCCAGCTGTGACCTAACCAGCATTTTATACAGTTCTAGCATTACATCCCTGCTTTTGTATTCTATACCTCGGTCAATAAAGGAAAGCATCCCACCACTTGATCTACCTGTCCTGCAACCTTCAGGGACCTGTGGACATGCAGTCCAAGGTCTCTCACTTCCTCTACCCCTCTCAATATTCACCCGTTTACAGTGTATTTCCTTGCTTTGTTTGCCGTCCCCAAATGCATTACCTCGCACTTCTCCGGATTGAATTCCATTTGCCACTTTTCTGCCCACTTAACCAAACCATTGATATAATTCTGGAGTCTACAGCTATCCTTTTCACTATCAACTACAGGGCCAATTTTTGTGTCATCTGCAAATTTCCCAATCATGTCTCCCACATTTAAGTCCAAATCGTAAATATATACCACAAACAGCCAGGGACCCAATGCTGAGCCCTGTGGAACGCCACTGGAAACTGCTTTCCATTCGCAAAAACGTCCGTCGACCACTACCCTCTATTTCCAGTTTCTGAGCCAAATTTGGATCCAACTCGCCACATTCCCCTGAATCCCATGGGCTTTTATTTTTCTGACCAGTCTACCATGTGCGACCTTGTCAAATGCCTAAAATCCATGTAGACAACATCCACTGCACTACCCTCATCAATCCTCCTTGTTACTTCTTCAAAAAAATCAATTAAGTTAGTAAAACATGACCTTCCCTGAACAAATCCATGCTGACTATCCCAGATTAATCCGTGCCTTTCTAAGTAACAGTTTATCCTATCTCTCAGAATTGATTCTAATAATTTTCCCACCACAGAGGTCAGACTGACTGGTCTATAATTATGTGGCCTATCCCTTGCACCCTTTTTAAACAATGGTACAACGTTCACAGACCTCCAATCCTCTGGTACCTCACCTGTATCTAGTGAGGATTTTAAAATGAGCCTTAGAGCATCCGCTATTTCCTCCCTGCCTTCCTTTTAACAGCTTGGGATACAATCCATCCGGCCCTGGTGACTTATCTACTTTCAAGGATGTCTGACCCTCTAGTACTTCCTCTCTCATTATGCTTACCGTATCTAATATTTCACACTCCTCTTTAACTACAATGTCTGCATCATCCCTCTCCTTTGTGAAGACAGAGACAAGGTACTCATTAAGAACCCTGCCCACATCTTAAGCATCCACACATATGTTACCTTGTACATTTCTGATAAGCCCTAACCTTTCCTTAGTTATCCTTTATTCTTAATGTACTGATAAAACTTCTTTGGATTTTCCTTGATTTTACTTGCCAATATTTTTTCATGTCCTCTTTGCTTTCCTAATTTCCTTTTTTACTTCACCCCTGCAGTTTCTATACTCCTTTAGGCTTTCTAAAGCATTAAGATTTTTGTGATCGTCATAAGCTTTCTTTTTCTGCTTTATCTTACCCTGTATGCTTCTAGATAACCTGTGGGCTCTAGATTTGGCAGTACCACCCCTTTTCTTTGTGGGGACATGTCTACACTGTGCCCGTAGAATCTCACATTTGAATGCCTCCCACTGACTTTCCTTTAGGTAGCTGTATCCAGTCCACTTTAGCCAGATCAGCTTCGTAAAATTTGCCTCCCACCCACCCCCACAATTTATAACTTTTACTCCTGTTCTATCTTGGTCCTTTTCCATAACAATGCTAAATCTAACTCTATTATGGTCACCCACTTGCCCAGCTTCATTTCCGAAGGCTAATTTTAGAATTGTGTGCCCTCTCGTTGGGATGGTAATGGGCTGGTTAAAAAACTTCTCTTGAATGCTGTTCAAGAATTTTGTGCCCTCTGTGCTCTTCATACTGTTTGTATCCCAGTTAGAATCATAGAAAGTTTAAGGCACAGAAAGAGGCCACTTGGCCCATCGTGTCTGTGCTGGCCGAAAAAAGATCCACCTATTCTAATCTCACCTTCCAGCATTTGGTCTGTAACCCTGCAGATTACAGCACTTGAGGTGCATATCCAGACTCCTTTTGAATGCGTTGAGGGTCTCTGCCTCAACTACCCTTTCAGGCAGTGAGTTCCAGACCCCCACCACCCTCTGAGTGAAAAAGTTTTTCCTCATCTCCCCTCTAATTTCTCTACCAATCACTTTAAATCTATGCCCCCTCATCACTGACCTCTCTGCTAAGGTGAATAGACCCTTCACCTCCACTCTATCCAGGCCCCTCAAAATTTTGTACATTTCAATCAGATCTCCCTTCTCTGTTCCAAGGAGAACAACTCCAGCCTATCCAATCTTTCCTCATAGTTGCATTTTTCCAGTCCTGGCAACATCCTCATAAATCTCCTCTGTACCCTCTCTAGTTCAATTCTTCCTCTCTGTAATGAGATGACCAGAACTGCACACAGTACTCAAGTTGTGGCCTAACCAATGAGTTATACCATTCCAGCATAACCTCCCTGCTCTTGTATTCTATACCTCGGCTAATAAAGGAAAGGATTCAATATGTAGTCTTAACCACCTTATTGACCTGTCCTGACCTACCTTCAGGGACCTGTGGACATTCACTCCAAGGTCCCTCAATTCCTCTACACTTCAGTATTTTTCCATTAATCGTGTATTGCTTTGCCTTGTTTGAATGCCTCCCACTGTTTGACACTGATTTACCTTCCAGTAGCTGTTTCCAGCCCACTTTCGCTAAATCACACCTAAGTTTAGTAAAATTGATATTACAGTAGTTGAAATCCACAACTATTATTGCCCTATTGTTTTTACATTCAGAAATTTGCCTACATATTCTTCTATCTCCCTCTCAGTATTTGGGGGTCTAGAGTGCACTCAGTAGTGTGGCTGTCCCTTTTTTATTTCTGAGCTCCACCCATATGGCCTTGTTTGATTCATTTAGCATATCATCCCTCCTCACAGCTGTAATTGGTTCTTTAACTAATAATGCTACACCCCCTCTTTTTTTAATCCCTTCTCTAAACTGCCTGATAACTTTATATCCAGGGAAGTTGAGCTGCCATTTTTGCCCCTTTTTAAGCTAAGTTTCCGTTATAGCAATGATATCATTCTGCCATATGTCTATCTGTGTCCTCAGCTCATTGGCTTTATTTACTATACTCCTTGCATTTAAATAAATACCTTTTAACGCTGCCAAATTCCTGTGCTGTACACTTTTTATCCTTTGCTTCTGTCTTTCAGAGTCACTCGCTAATTTTCTGTCTCCTGATCCCTGCTTTGAATTTTTCCTATCTGAAACTGCCCTCAGATTTCCATGCCCCTGCCAATCTAGTTTAAACCATCCCCAACAGCACTAGCAAGCCTTCCAGCAAGGATATTTGTCCCAGTCCAGTTCAGGTGTAGACTGTCCAGCTTGTACAGGTCTTGCCTTCCCTAGAACCGGTCCCAATGCCCCAGAAATCTGAAGCCCTCCCTCCTGCATCATCTCTCCAGTCACGCATTCATCTGGTGTATTCTCCTATATCTAAGCTCACTAGCACATGGCCTTGGGAGTATTCCGGAGATTGCTACCTTTGAGATCCTGCTTGCTAATTTTTTTCCTAACTCCCTAAACTCAACCTCATCACTTTTTCTACATATATTGTTGGTACCAATGTGGACCATGACCTCTGGCTATGCACCCTCGCCCTCCAGAATGCTTTGTAGCCGCAAGGTGATATCCATGGCCTTAGCACCAGGGAGGCAACATACCACCCTGGAATCACGTCTGCGACCACAGAAACGCCTGTTTGTTCCCCTAACTATAGAATCCTCCACCAGTATTGCTCTCCTGTCTTTTCTCCTCCCTCCCTGCACAGCTGAGCCCCCCATGGTGCTCTGGCCATGCCTCTCGCTGCACTCTCTAGAGGCACCCTCTTTCCCATCAGTACTGAGAACTGAATACTGATTAGAAAGTGGGATTCCTTCCGGGGGCTCCTGTACAATGTGCCTTGTCCTTCTTGTCTGTCCAGCAGCCATCCAGACCCCCTCTGCCTGCACTCTCTTGAGCTGCGGGGTGACCACCTCCTGAAACGTGCTATCCACGTATCTCTCATTCTCCCAAATGCGCCTCAGTGACACCAAGTTCTAAGATTTGGCATTCGTGTATTTGCATTTGGTGGTACTTTCTGCACATGTAGTTGTCCAGGTGATGGGTAGTGTCCTGGAGTCCCCACATGGCACAGGATGCGCATTCGACTGGTGTGAGTAGCCCCTGCCATGCCTCAAATTATTTATTAACTGCACTATAATGGAAGTTAAATAAACACAATAAAATGGTTATAAACAGAACAAACAAACGAGTAACCACCTACCGACTACTGGTATCTTAGCTTCTACTTATTCGTTAGACTTAAGTGTTAGAGAAGATATAAATCAGCAGAAAACAGAAAATAAACTAAAACTGTCTACCAGATGCTCACTGACTCGCTCCCTGTGCCTTGCCGCTTTTTTCCCCCATCTCGTGCGGTTTGTAGCACCAAAGTCTCACCCAGCCAGTCACCTACCTGCTTTCCTGTGATGTTGCACCTCGATTTTTCTTTCTGAACGACTAACCCTGCTTCCCTTCCTCCCTCCCTCCCTCCTTCTCTCTCTCTCTGTCTGTCTCTGTCTCTCTCTCTGTCTCTCTCTCTGTCTCTCTCTCTGTCTCTCTCTCTGTCTCTCTCTCTCTGTGTCTCTCTCTCTCTGTGTCTCTCTCTCTGTGTCTCTCTCTCTGTCTCTCTCTCTCTGTCTCTCTCTCTCTGTCTCTCTCTCTCTGTCTCTCTCTCTCTGTGTCTCTCTCTCTGTGTGTGTCTCTCTGTGTGTCTCTCTCTGTGTGTCTCTCTCTGTGTGTCTCTCTCTGTGTGTCTCTCTCTGTGTGTCTCTCTCTGTGTGTCTCTCTGTGTGTGTCTCTGTCTCTCTCTGTCTCTCTCTGTCTCTCTCTGTCTCTCTCTGTCTCTCTCTCTGTCTCTGTCTCTCTCTCTGTCTCTCTCTCTGTCTCTCTCTCTGTCTGTCTCTGTCTCTGTCTCTGTCTCTGTCTCTGTCTCTGTCTCTCTCTCTGTCTCTCTCTGTCTCTGTCTCTCTCTCTGTCTCTCTCTCTCTCTCTCTCTGTCTCTGTCTCTCTCTCTCTGTCTCTCTCTCTCTGTCTCTCTCTCTCTGTCTCTCTCTCTCTCTGTCTCTCTCTGTCTCTGTCTCTCTCTGTCTCTGTCTCTCTCTCTGTCTCTGTCTCTCTCTCTGTCTCTGTCTCTCTCTGTCTCTGTCTCTCTCTGTCTCTGTCTCTGTCTCTCTCTGTCTCTGTCTCTGTCTCTCTCTGTCTCTGTCTCTCTCTGTCTCTCTCTGTCTCTGCCTCTGCCTCAAAAGATTAGACTAGAGAGATTAATCCTTAAAAATGCTGTCACTTACCAAACTCCCTTCTTCACAAGTGCAAACTATAAGTTAGAATATGTTCGTATCAGAATAAAGTAAAGCTAGTTTTAACCACTCCAAAACCACCTACAGTACATTTTGGCAAGAAAAGTAAGTTTCCATAGTACCTAGAAATTAAGAATCTAAAATGGGGTAGAGGACCAGAGGGATCTGCAGGTACAAATACATAAATCACTAAAATTAGCAGCACAGCAAGGCCATAAAAAAAGAAAAGCAAACCAATCACTAGGGTTAATGCCTAGAGGGAGAGAATTAACAAGTTATACTAAATTTGTATCGAACCTTGGTTAGACCATATCTGGAGTACTGTGTACAATTTTGGTCGCAATTGTTATGCGCTTCTTTGTGTTATCTTAAGCAACACAATGAGGTACATGGATTCCAGTTTCTTGAAGATCTCGAAGGTTTACAAATCGCTAAAACTAATGCATACAATTGCTATGAAAGTGCTTCCATTTTAAAACATTTTATGAGGACTAATATGAACATAGGAGCAGGAGTAGGCCATTCAGCCCATTGAGCCTGCTCCGCCATTCAATACAATCATGGTTGATCATCCACTTCAATGCCTTTTCCCCCACACCATCCCCATATCCCTTTATGTCATTGGTATTTAGAAATCTGTCAATCTCTGCTTGAAACATACTCTGAGTGAGCTTCCACAGCCCTTTGGGGTAGAGAATTCCAACGATTCACAAACCTCTGAGGAAAAGATTTCTCCTCATCTTAATTCTAAGTGGCTTCCCCCTTATTTTGAAATTGTGTCCCCTGGTTCTAGACTCCCCAGTCAGGGGAGACATCTGACCTACCTCTACCCCGACTATTCCTTTAATTATTTTTTAGGTTTCAATGAGATTACCTCTCATTCTTCGAAACTCTAGAGAATACAGGCCTAGTTTCCCTAATCTCTCGTCATAGAACCGTCCTGCCATCCTGGTGAACCTTCATTGCACTCCCACTTTGGCCATAATATCCTTGCTAAGGTAAGGGAACTGTTATGACCAGGTGAGAAGGGGTCTAGGGGTTCCCTTTCAGCCTTTACCTGGTTTAACAGGGTTTAATTTTAAAAACACTGTTTTTAGCTTCCCCTCAGTGAATCCTTGTTCACTGCTGCAATTGTAAGGCAAAGAAATCAATTCAGACAGGTTTTCTTAGATTTTAAACAAGAAAGGTAGATGTTTATTAATCTTGAACTCTAATCTGGTTAACTACGAATATGCAACACGACCACGCTAGCATGCATCCGCGATAAACACACGCAGATAGAGACAGAAAAGTAGAAAAGAATAATGGGGAAAAGTTTGAGGCAATAGATGGGTTTCTATTTTACTGTCCTTGGAGTTTGTCGTGAAGTCTTTGGTTGCCAGTTAGACTTGTAATTCATTGGGGCCCAGTGCATGTTTCAACTTGTTTCGAGGTCTGAGTCTTTTCTCTCTTGAGGTTTACGTGTCTTCCGTGGGTCTGGTGACTTAAGAGAAAGGGAGAGAGAGAGAGAGGCTTCCTTGCTCCAAGTTCCAGTTCAAACAGCCTTCTGCCTTTCTCTGTGGCACAATACAAATAACTAAGCTTCTGGGCAACCTGGGGTTATGTGACTAGCTGGTTTGACCACTTCTGTTTGTGGATTCTGCCATCTTAGCAGTCATCCTGGAATGTGAGCGTCCTCCCCTTCTATGGTGATCACAGCCCATTTTGGGTTAAGTGGACCGAGGAATAGTCCATTGTCTCTCCAAGCACTGTCTGTAAGTATACAAATGTTTTTCCAGCCAAGTGCCTGCCGATTTTTTTTTTTAACAAGTCCTTTCTTCACTCCACCGACAGTTGAAAATCAATGTTCATATGACAAAATTAATATGCCACATTCTTGGCAGGTGTGGGTCTGCGTGACACCTCCACACCCAGCGGAATGAAATGCGATTTTTAGAAAAGAGCCTTTCATTAAAAGGGACTACAGAGAAGATAAGGACAGGACCACACACATGCATCTCTCTTTCAATTCAGAACCTTAACAATTGTTTACAGCCTATCTTTTCTTGGTAGCAGTGCTGCTTTAAATGGCGCTTTCCGGCATCCCAATAAACATGAGGTTTTTGGGGCAGTTTTTCCAATTTGCACATTTCCTTGACTACCTAAGGGGGCTTTGTTCTTGTTGAGGTCAGCGGGTGGAGGGGAGGTTAGGTTTAATTAGCCCTAAGTTGCAGTTCTGGTCAGTGGTGGCGGCAGTGGGCAGTTCCACTTTGAACTCTCTTTCAGTGCCGTGATGAGTCATGCAAGGGCTTTTCACCTTGGAATGGCTGGTTCACTTTTTTCCTGACTCTGGGGGTGGATTCTTGGCTAATCTTCCCTTTGACCTCTGGGACACTCATGTTTGCAGGTATTTGCCCAGATTCTACTGCACTCCCCATGCGGCACTTTGACTAGGTGAGGCATCACCCTCACAGTTTCTCTGCCCTCTTGAGTTCCTTTGACTCTGCAGGTGCGTGTAAATGCTGTTAGCAGCTTGCTGGGGTGCTTCTAGTGTCTGCGTTTATATAGGAGGATGTGGGGTCTAAGTTTTTAAACATTTTGGGGTTGGCTGACCGGACAGTAGGGGTTTTCACCGGGCATTCTTTCTGGACTTACTTTAACCTGCCCTCCTGGTCCTTTTTCCCCGTTCCTTTCTAACCTATTGCCAGCCTTGTGCCTGCCTGTCCCCTTTTGTTCTCGGCAGGGGTCCCTTACAGTTCGCCAGCTCTCTGTTGGAGGGTCCTCCAAACACCAATACAAGACTTAGGGGTGACGATTCACTGTAGGTTGGTGTTGGTTAGATGGTTTCACAGGTCGGCGCAACATCGAGGGCCGAAGGGCCTGTACTGCGCTGTAATGTTCTATGTTCTATGTGGCAACTCCTACAGTACTCCGTCACATCTTTGTGGAGTTTTGGACAGTCAAACTGCTGGTCTTGTGCAGGCTTTGGTTCCTCGTATACCGACATTACAGCCACTGTAATCTCATGGGCCATTCTTACTATTTCTCTCCGGTACCTCTGTGGCACCACTAACTGGTGAATCACTGTCCACTCCTTGCTCTCAGGTCTGTGAGGTAAAGCCTGGCTCAGGTATAAAATTGAAACCCGACCCAGGCCTGAGCCCTTTAATTTTTTTTCGCGCCCGACCCGAACGAATATTGTTCATCTGTTCCGGCAGCAGGGTATTCCTGCAGATGGAGTTGTGGGGAATCATGGGTAAGCCTGATCCCGTGACTTCCCAGAAGCAGCACTGTCCAGCCCGACCTGATCCAAGCCCAAATGCTGGACTTGGAATATAGGCCCGACCCGACCTGAACCCAACACGTAGTCAGGTCTCGTTGGGTTCGGGTCAGGTAGCTAGGCTTTACTGTTAGAAGAACTCCATTTCCTCATCAGTATCTCATTCTTTAAATAGTAGCAATCATGGACTCCCACTGCTTCAATTTCAGTCTGAGCAGCCTGTGCTAACTCTCGCAATACTGGGTCAGCTTGCTGAGCCTCAGCTAGGGAAAATCCATTTAACTCATGCCCTGGGTCTTCTGACTTTGCGAAGAACGTCTCGGACAGCCAAACCTTATGGTCATCTGCCTGCAGTGCTAATGCCGTCTCCTCTGGGGGAGCTGGTTTGATCATGGCCTGATTCATTACACATTCAGGGAAACTGCAGGGGACCGTCTCCTGCCACTGCCCTGTCTCTCTGACCTCCTGCGGTCTCTCTTTCACTACTGGGGAAGCTACCACCTTCATCCCTGTCAGATCATTACCTAGGAGCAGGTCAACCCCGTCCTTTCTTCACTCCAGCAACAGTTTAAAATCAATGTTCATGTGACAAAATTAATATGCCACATTCTTGGCAGGTGAGGGTCTGCATGACGGGACCAAAACTGCACACACTATTCCAGGTACGGTCTAACCAAGGTTCTGTACAATTGAAACAAGACGTCACTACTCCTGTACTCACGACCTCTTGCGATAAAGGCTAACATACCATTAACCTTTCTAATTGCATGCTGCACCTGCATGCTAGCTTTCAGTGACTTACTGATGAGAACACCCAGGTCCCTTTTTACATCTATACTTTCTAATCTCTTACCATTTGAGAAGTACCCTGCACATCTATTCCTCCTATCAAAGTGGATAACCTCACATTTTTCCACATTATATTCCATCTGCCACGTTCTTGCCCACTCACTAAGTCTGTCCAAATCCCCTTGAAGTCGCTTTGCATCTTCCTCACAACACACATTCCTATTTAGTTTTGTGTCATCCACGAACTTGGAAATATTACATTTGGTCCTCACTTCCAAATTATTGATATATTGTGAACAGCTGGGGCCCAAGAACTGACCTTTGCGGTACCCCACTAGTTACAGCCTGCCAATGCGAGAATGACCCATTTGTTCCTACTCTCTGTTTTCTGCCTGTTAACCAATCCTTAATCCTTGCCAGTATATTACCTCCTATCCCATGATAGCTTTAATTTTGCTAACCAACCTCCTGTGGGGACTTTATCAAAAGCTTTCTGAAAATCCATGTCTCCTATGTCCATTGGCACCCTTTTATTAATTCTGTTACTATCATCCTGAAAAATCTCCCAACAGGATTGTCAATCATGATTTCCCACTCATAAATCCATGTTGACTATGCCCAATCAGATCATTGTTACCCAAGTGTCCATTTATCATATCCTTTCGTATAGATTCTAGCATTTTCCCTACTACTGATGTAAGGCTAACAGGTCTGTCGTTCCCTATTTTCTCTCTCCCTCCCTTCTTAAATAGTGGGGTGACATTTGCTACCTTCCAATCTGCAGGAGCCATTCCAGAATCTATAGAATTTTGGAAGATGATCACCAATGCATCTGCTATTTCTGTAGCTACCTCTTTCAACAATTTGGGGTGTAGAATATCAGGTCCTGGGGACATATCAGCTTTCAGCCCCATTAATTTATCTAATACAACCTTCTTACTGATACTAATGACCTTCAATTCCTCATTCTCCCTCATCCCTTAGATCTCGAATTCTGGGAGATTTCTTGTATCTTCCTCGGTGAAAACAGACACAAAGTAATCATTTAGCTTCGCTGTCATTTCTCAATTCCCCATTAGAAATTCTCCTTACTCTGCCTGTAATGGACGCACATTTGTCTTAGCCAAACGTTTTCTTTTTACGTACTACATTGTGGGGTGGATGACCCAGAGTTTTGTTCTATGTGTAGTTGAGGTAGTTCCACCTCTGTTTGTTGGTCATGCACCATGTTCATTCCCCCCTGTGTATCGAGCAGTGTCTCCTGCATGTCGGAGAATTTGGACAGATGATGTCTTTTTTTTTAGAGATACAGCACTGAAACAGGCCCTTCGGCTCACTGAGTCTGTGCCGACCAACAACCACCCATTTATACTTTCTTTTGGGCCTCCTTATCTCGAGAGACAATGGATACGCGCCTGGAGGTGGTCAGTGGTTTGTGAAGCAGCGCCTGGAGTGGCTATAAAGGCCAATTCTGGAGTGACAGGCTCTTCCACAGGTGCTGCAGAGAAATTTGTTTGTTGGGGCTGTTGCACAGTTGGCTCTCCCCTTGCGCCTCTGTCTTTTTTCCTGCCAACTACTAAGTCTCTTCGACTCGCCACAATTTAGCCCTGTCTTTATGGCTGCCCGCCAGCTCTGGCGAATGCTGGCAACTGACTCCCACGACTTGTGATCAATGTCACACGATTTCATGTCGCGTTTGCAGACGTCTTTATAACGGAGACATGGACGGCCGGTGGGTCTGATACCAGTGGCGAACTCGCTGTACAATGTGTCTTTGGGGATCCTGCCATCTTCCATGCGGCTCACATGGCCAAGCCATCTCAAGCGCCGCTGACTCAGTAGTGTGTATAAGCTGGGGATGTTGGCCGCTTCAAGGACTTCTGTGTTGGAGATATAGTCCTGCCACCTGATGCCAAGTATTCTCCGAAGGCAGCGAAGATGGAATGAATTGAGACGTCACTCTTGGCTGGCATACGTTGTCCAGGCCTCGCTGCCGTAGAGCAAGGTACTGAGGACACAGGCCTGATACACTCGGACTTTTGTGTTCCGTGTCAGTGCGCCATTTTCCCACACTCTCTTGGCCAGTCTGAACATAGCAGTGGAAGCCTTACCCATGCGCTTGTTGATTTCTGCATCTAGAGACAGGTTACTGGTGATAGTTGAGCCTAGGTAGGTGAACTCTTGAACCACTTCCAGAGCGTGGTCGCCAATATTGATGGATGGAGCATTTCTGACATCCTGCCCCATGATGTTCGTTTTCTTGAGGCTGATGGTTAGGCCAAATTCATTGCAGGCAGACGCAAACCTGTCGATGAGACTCTGCAGGCATTCTTCAGTGTGAGATGTTAAAGCAGCATCGTCAGCAAAGAGGAGTTCTCTGATGAGGACTTTCCGTACTTTGGACTTCGCTCCTAGACGGGCAAGGTTGAACAACCTGCCCCCTGATCTTGTGTGGAGGAAAATTCCTTCTTCAGAGGATTTGAACGCATGTGAAAGCAGCAGGGAGAAGAAAATCCCAAAAAGTGTGGGTGCGAGAACACAGCCCTGTTTCACACCACTCAGGATAGGATTTATACTAATCCTACATTAATCCCATATTGATCTCGCTTGCCTTCCAAACATGGTCTCTGCTGGTGACGGTAAGCCCATTTCCATAGGTGGAGCTCTGAGGTGCAACATGGCAACACGAAAATCTTGTTTCGTTGTCCTACACTTCAGGATAAGTGATTTAACTGTGTGAACCAGTTGCTCGGCAAGACAGTTAGATCTAGTGTAATGTGATGATGTCCTTGAAGCGGCAAACACCCCCAGCTTATACACACTACTGAGTCAGCGGCGCTTGAGATGGCTTGGCCATGTGAGCCGCATGGAAGATGGCAGGATCCCCAAAGACACATTGTACAGCGAGCTCGCCACTGGTATCAGACCCACCAGCCGTCCATGTCTCCGCTATAAAGACGTCTGCAAACGCGACATGAAATCGTGTGACATTGATCACAAGTCGTGGGAGTCAGTTGCCAGCATTTGCCAGAGCTGGCGGGCAGCCATAAAGACAGGGCTAAATTGTGGCGAGTCGAAGAGACTTAGTAGTTGGCAGGAAAAAAAGACAGAGGCGCAAGAGGAGAGCCAACTGTGCAACAGCCCCAACAAACAAATTTCTCTGCAGCACCTGTGGAAGAGCCTGTCACTCCAGAATTGGCCTTTATAGCCACTCCAGGCGCTGCTTCACAAACCACTGACCACCTCCAGGCACTTACCCATTGTCTCTCGAGATAAGGAGGCCCAAAAGAATGTGATGATGTCACATGGTTTACGCCCCATTTGGCGCACATATCCCTGAAAGGTCTGCCTGTATACTGTGGCCCATTGTCAGAAATAATTTCTTTAGGTGCACTGAACAGACTGAATATGGAACTCAATGTGTCGGTGACTGCCGCGCTTGAAGCGTCTTTTACCTGTCTGACAATTGGAAATTTGGAGAAATAATCGGTGACTAAGATAAAGTTGTCTTCATTAATGGAAAAAAGATCAGTGCTGATTTTGGACCAAGGGACTGACGGAATCTCGTGAGGGTGTAGAGGTTCTTTACGTTGTGGCTGGTGGCTCTGGCACGCCTCACACATCCTCACTAACTTTTCGATGTCATCGTTGATCCCTGGCTAATAAACAATGTCTCGTGCCAGTCGTCTTGTTTTCTCTATGCCCGTATGGCCCTGGTGAAGTCGTGACAAGATGTCCTGTTGGGGAGCTTTGGGCACAATCACTTGTTTTCCTTTTGAAGGTTACGCCTCTCGAGATACCGAGTTCATCGCTATATGGCCAAACACATCAGAGTTTCTGGCACCTCTTTAATCATATCAGGCCATCCTTCTATGATGACTCACCACAGTGCCTTCAGTTGTGGGTCATTGGCTGTTTCTGATTGTAGTTAGTCACATTTGTGCTGATCAAAATGCAATAAAATCAATTTTGAGCACATCTTCCATCTCTATGTCCATGCTGTCTACTTGTCGATCCAATGGAATTTCTTCATTCTTCTTTGGATTTGGCAATCTGCTCAGCGTATCCGAGGTGATTGTTATGGTACACAGTTTGTAGCAGACGTCAAAGTCGTACCCCTGTACTTTCACGAAACTTCACTGTAGTCGGGGTGGTGTACTTGTCAGTGGTTTGCACCAGATCATCTCCAGTGGGTTATGATAGGTTACCGCAGTGAACTGCTTACTGAACAGGTAGGTGTGAAACCTTGTAATCCCAAACACCAGAGCAAGTGTTTCATGCTCTATGTTTGAGTAATTGGATTGTGCTGAGGATAAACTTTTGGATCTGAATCCAATTTGGTTTACCATCCTGCAGGATGCACGCTCCTAGCCCTTTCTGTGTAGTGTCGACTTCCAGGATTGTCTTTTTCCTTGGATTGTAGTACTGTAGGGTGCAGGTTTCTACTGACCATGCTTGTTTGAGAGATTCGAGCAAATGCTGATGGTCCTCTTGCCACACATAGGGTACATCTTTTTTTAGGAGCTCTCTCAATGATGATGCTTTGTCAGAAAAATGTGGAATGTATGAATCAAAGAAGTTGAAAAATTCAAGGCATCTCTGTAGATCTTCTTTGTCTTGTAGAGTAGACATATGCCTTATATCTTTGACTTTGCCTGGGTCAGGACGGATTCTGTAACCTGATTAGATAGAGCCAAAGAAATTGATCTGACTTGCATTCACCTGGCACATCTTGCTGTTAAAAACGAGCCCTTTGTGTTGAGCTACTGCCATCAGTGAATGAAGATTTCGATCATGCTCTTCTTTGGTTTTGCCCGTTACCACAATATCATCAGAAATGCATATACATCCAGGCACATTTTCTGTAATTCTGTCCATATGCTGCTGCAACGGGTCTTGACTGACAGATAATCCGAAGGGTAGTCGCTGGAAGCGATATCGTCCAAATGGTGTTCTGAAGGTGATGATTTCCTGAGACTCCTTAGCTATGCGTACCGACCAATATCCATGTTTAGCATCCAACTTGGAAAAGAATTTGGTTCCCATGAACTTGGGATTCAGTTCCTCTAGTGTTGGAATCTTGTGGGAGCATCTCTTTAGGGATAGGTTTAGGCACCTCGAATCTAGACATACCCTGATTGCTTCATTCTATTTCAGTGCGCGCGTAATAGAGCTGCACCAGTCTGTGTGATGATGTACATGACGGATGATGCCATTCATGTCATCCAGCTCGCAATTAAGCTTTTCTTGTATGTGCACGCTGCACTTTGTCAGGTTTGATTGATGGAATTGCATCCGCTCTGAGGTGCATTATGGCATCGCCTTTCAAAATCGCTTAGAGCGTCGAACCTGTTTGGGTACATTTGTTGTAACTCCTGGACTGGCTCACTGTGGGTACCCTTGGTCGCTTCTGCTCCATGTCAATCTCGTGGATAGTCACAATGTTGAGGTCCTTACTTGCTGGTAGTCTTGCCACTGCTGGTCGCTCATGTCTACCAGGTAAAACATTTGTGGTTTCCATGCTGACTTGCCAGAGCTGCACTGCATTGTAATGTGCCACTGCAAGGGCTGGGTGACTCATTGCATGCAGTTAACTTTGCAGTTGTCAGTTGTACCATTAGTTTCCAATGATCCCAGTACATATCCTTCAGGATTTGGACTGGTAGGATATTTGCACAAGCTCCAGTGTCACTCTTAGTCCTGAGCGTGTGTTTGCCAACTTTCTTAGGGCACATGATATTAATAGAAGCAAAAGCTTCTAGTTGTTTGATTTCATCAACACAATGTGTCAGGTTCACAATATCAGATGCCTGCTCATCTTCTGGCTGAGAATCGCTCCACTTTGAGTCTTGTCTCAGGTCTATTTTACTGTGGATTTCGTGTATTGGCTTGCGTTTATGCAGGTCTCTGGGGCTCTCCTTGCTGCTGCTGCGCCTATCTTCTCTTTGTAAAAGCAAAATATTGCAGATGCTGGAAATCTGAAATAAAAACAAAGTACTGGAAATATTCAGCAGGTCAGGTAGCACGTGTGGAGAGAGAAGGCTTCTCTCTCCACAGAAGCTGCCTGACCTGAGTATTTCTAGCACTTTGTGTTTTTATTTCTGTTTGTGTCCTATTGTAACCTCTGGCTGCGTCTTTGGAGCCATATTTCTTGCATAGGTGGAACCAGTGTCCTTTTGCATCGCATGCCTTGCACAGATCTTGGAATGCAGGACAGCTTTGCAATG
This sequence comes from Heterodontus francisci, assembly GCF_036365525.1. Lineage (NCBI taxonomy): Eukaryota > Metazoa > Chordata > Chondrichthyes > Heterodontiformes > Heterodontidae > Heterodontus > Heterodontus francisci. The sequence goes on from NC_090405.1 coordinate 56,022,026, forward strand.
AATGGGACAAACAGCACCTACCACACAGCTTGCTTTTTGTGACCTGGTTACTGTGCCGATACTGTAGGCTGCACCTAGTGCTTGCAGATGCTGTTGTCCAGTTCCAATGGCTTCGTATTTCCTGCCATCTTATATCAGTGTATCAATGCTGTGACCTTTTTTCCCAAGAGGTCTTTTTGAAATGCTTCACTAGCTCTATTATTCGCTCCGAGAGTTCAGTTTCTCAAAAATCACATTCATTGCCCTGACTACGACATCTACTGATGAATTGATCTAATGATTCCTATGGCTGTTGCCTGTAGGACATCAATTCCAGGTGTGAATTCTAAAATTCACTCTTAGCTGAAGCTGATGATCTAGCAGTTTCCATTTCTTTGGGGGATCTTTCTGGTCCTCTTTGGATCAGCCAGAGGTATTGACTCTGTGTAACGCCTCATTTCCAACTGCTATCAGTATTTTCACAGCCTGCTGCTCTGGTTCTGCCACAGCTTTTGCTATGAAGCATAACTTCAGTCTTTGTTTAAAAAGCTTGAACTCTGATAGGACATCAGTGGTCTTCCAGTTCAGGCTGGGAAATTAGATTTCCATCCTTCTCTTCTTTTGCCTTTTCCAGACACTGGATATTGCAAAGATGCTTCAGTAATCTGTGCCTCCAGCGGTATATCTGCTCTGCTTTCTGCTTTCTATTTCACTTTGTTTGTTTAGTTCTGTGTGTGTCTTCAGCACTGTACTTTATGACTTTTCTATTTGTAATTTTAAAAACTTCTTTTAAAACTTGTTCCATTGACTCTGCTGTTCTCAATTATAGTCTGCTTTTTTTCCCCTTTGTTTAAATTTAGGCACCCTTTTTCATTGTTCAGAGCAGGGCTCCCAATGGCCATTTACATTTTAAATAGCACGGTCCCGACTTAGCTGGACTTGCCTAGTTCAAATATACTTTCAATTTGTGGAGTAAGTAAACCTTATTTTCTTCTGTTTTCAGTACTATGGGAACTTCTGACTTCTGGTATGGCTTTTAAATCTTGTAACTGTTTCACTCGTAGTCTTGAAGCTTGTTTCTTGTCTTTTAAGGAAAGCAATCACCATGTCATGCGTTTCTTTGTGTTATCTTAAGCAACGCAATGAGGTATGTGGAATCCAGTTTCCTGAAGATCTCGAAGGTTTATTAACAGTTAACACTAATAAATACATTACAGAGCAAACTATATACATAAGAAACCTAAGAAATAGGAGCAGGAGTAGGCCATTCAGCCTGCCCCGCCATTCAATACGTTCATGGCTGATCTGTCCCAGGCCTCAACTTTTTCCGTTCAGGAGAGATGTTAGGAAGCACTTCTTCACGCAAAGGGTGGTAGAGATTAGGAACTCTTCCACAAACAGCAGTTGAAGCTAGAACAGTTGTTAATTTTAAATCTGAGATAGATAACTTTTTGTTAAGCAAAGATATTAAGGGATATGGGCCAAAGGCAGGTATATGGAGTTAGGCCGCAGATCAGCCATGATCTCATTGAATGGTGGGACAGGCTTGAGGGGCTGAATGGCCTACTCCTGTTCCTATCTTCCTATGTTCCGGGCCTGCTCCGCATAACCTTCAACTCAGAGATTTCAAAAATCTATCGACCTATTGGCGGCACAGTGGCGCAGTGGTTAGCACCACAGCCTCACAGCTCCAGCGACCCGGGTTCGATTCTGGGTACTGCCTGTGTGGAGTTTTCAAGTTCTCCCTGTGTCTTTGTGGGTTTCCTCCAGGTGCTCCGGTTTCCTCCCACATACCAAAGGCTTGCCGGTTGATAGGTAAATTGGCCATTAGCAATTGCCCCTAGTATAGGTAGGTGGTAGGGAAATATCAGGACAGGTGGGGATATGGTAGGAATATGGAATTAGTGTAGGATTAGTATAAATGGGTGGTTGATGGTCGGCACAGACTCGGTGGGCTGAAGGGCCTGTTTCAGTGCTGTATCTCTAAACTGAACTAAATACATTTAGTGATCTAGCTTCCACAACTCTGAGGTAGAGAATTCCAGAGATTCACCACTCTGAGAGAAGAAATTCCTTCGCATCTCAGTTTTAAATGTGTGATCCCTTATTCTGTAACTATGTTGCCTAGTGTGAGATTCCCTACCAGTGGAAACATCTTCTCAACATCTGTCACGCCCCCTTAGAATCTTATATGTTTCAATAAGATCACCTCTCATTCTTCTAAACTCCAATGAATAAAGGCTTAACCTGTTTAGTCGTTCTTGATGAGACAACCCCTTCATCCCAGGAATCAGCCTAGTGAACCTTTTCTGAGCTGCCTCCAATGCTAGTATATCCTTCCTTAAATACGGGGACCAAAACTGTACACATTACTCCAGGTGTGGCCTCACCAACACCCTGTACAGTTGTAACAAGACTTCCCTATTTTTAAACTCTGACCCCCTAGCAGTAAAGGCCAAAATTCCATTTGCCTTCCTAATTATTTGCTGCACCTGCATGCAAACATTTTGTGTTTTATAGCACAAGAACACCCAGATCCCTCTGTACTGCAGTATTTTGTAGTCTTTCTCCATCTAAACAATAATCTGCCTTTTTATTCTTCCTATCAAAGTGGATGACCTCACACTTTCCCACATTGAGCTCCATCTGCCAAGTTTTTGCCCACTCACTTAACCTATCTATATCCCTTTGCAGATTCTTTGTGTCCTCATCACAGCATGCCTTCCCACCTATTTTTGTATCATCAACAAATTTGTATACACTACACTCTCTGCCTTCCTGCAAGTCATTATATAGATAATAACTAGTTGAGGCCCAAGGACCGATCCTTGTGGCACCCCACTAGTTACCAAATTCCAACCTGAAAAAGAACCTTTAATCCCGACTTTCTGCCTGCTGTGTGTTAGCCAATTCTCAATCCATGCCAACACATTACCCCCAATACCCTGAGCTTTTATTTTGTGCAATAACCTTTTATGTGGTAGCTTATCAAATGCTTTCTGAAAATACAGAACATTTGTCCAGGGTATTCCAGTGCAGAGTGCCTGTGGCTTACTGTCACAAGATTACATCCTGGTACTTATCTCATTAGCATACTGAGTTCTTAAAGGGACAACACAACAGCTATATTATAGAAAAGATAATAGAGGCACTGGAATCTTGATATGCAGGAACAGGCATAAATCTTGCAAGCTGGGACCACAAAATCAAGGGTTTCTAAACTCGCTAGGTTTCTTCTCCTTTTGTGCACAGAACCACCTGTGAGAGTCAAAGATCCCACCTCTGTTAATGGAAAGAAAAAAATTGTATTTATGTAGCATTGTTCATGAGCTTGATGTCTCAAATTGCTTTACAGCTAATTAAGTACAATTGAAGTTCTGTCACTATTATAATGTAGGATACATGGCAGCCAATTTATGCACTAAGATTCCATAGCAGCAGTGAAATGACCAAATAATCTGTTTTTGTGATATTGGTTGGGACATAAATATTGGCCAGGACACCAGAAATACTTCCTTGCTGTTTTTCTAATACTGCTATTCCATTTTTTACATTCACCTGAAAGGGCAGATGGAGCCTCAGTTTTATGTTTCATTCAAAACACTGCACCTCTGTAAGTGCAACACTCCCTCAGTACTGTGCTGAAGTGTCATCCGAGAACAGAGTTTGAATACATGACCTTTTGACTTGGACGAGAGAGCCAAGGCTGACAAATGATATGCAGGCCTCCATTTTTCAGGTAGATGCTCTCCCTAGGATTAAATCAGTCCATCCAAACTGGACGTTAAAGGCAAGTTGCATTCTTGCTCATAAAGAAGGGAAGTTTTTGATGCCTTTTATGAATGACAATTGTGAAATAAATATGAGGTTTAATGCTTGAATGGATTGAAGATAAAAGGGAGCAATCCCAGGAGATGAGCTGGCACCAACGCAAGAATGTCATTGTGCCACAGATTGTCTATAGGCCTGAAAAAACTTATCTGCCAATTGACTAAGGACAGCTTCTGTTTGGATAAGTACTTTTGTACACTTTGGGTGTACTGTACACATGACCTATGATGTCATGATATGTAAATAAAGGCTTCTTCCAGAGTTGGACAAGAAACCTGAACAAATGAGTAGCAACTCTGTTGTCATTGATGGGAGTGTTACAAGTTGTATTGCACCCTAGATCTCACTGAGGAGAAGAAAAATAAGACTTAAGAGATTTTGGAGGCCTTGACGACCTACTTTGAACCCTCTACTAATGTCATTTATGAACGCTATATGTTTAACTCTAGAGCGCAGGGAGGGAGGGAGAATATTGATCAGTATGTGACTGTACTGAGATATTTAACTGAGTCTTGAGAGTTTGGGCAACTGAAGAATGATCTCATCAGAGATAGGATTGTCTTAGGAACGAGAGCTCCTGCTGTGAGAGCACGTCTGAGAAGAAGCTTACTCTCAAGAAAGCTAGTGAAACTATCGAAGGTAAAGTTGAGACTCTATGATGGAACGATGCTCACCCCAAGAGGACAAACTTTCTTACCGTTGCATTGTACTCTTAGCTTAGAAGAACTTCAGATCCAGACAGTGGACACTAAGCAAACTCCCCTCATCTCAGCTGAAACAAGTCAAAAACTTGGATTGGTAACCCTCCACGTACCAGAAGAGGAATCTGTTCCAAAGTGTGCAGCTGCAGTGACTAAAAAAATAAAGGAAGAAGTTGAGATAGTTGTGCCAAAGAAAGCTGGAAAGAGAAAGAAAGAGGAGCAGAAGCGTAAGATGGAAAATAATTCATCCTTTCACTATTTTTTGGAAATTTGAGCTCTGAAAAGATTTTTGAGGAACTAAAGAAAGCTCTGAATGGCTTCTTCACCAAAAAGAAATTTTCAGTCATAGATCTCTGAATTAGCTCTAGCAGGAAATTCCGTTACATGGACTTTGAAACCAAAGAACAAGTGGAAAAGGCATTGGAATTCAAAGAAACAAAGTGCTGGGACTTGCAATCAAACTTAGCAAAGCACGCAGCAACGAAAGCAATGCAGATAGCAAAAGAGAAAAGGGCTGCTGGACTTTGTGAAAAATCTCCTCTTCAAGATAACTCTGGATCTCCTCCGATTTTTGAGGATAATAACATTCGAATTCCTGCTGCTCGTAATTGGTTCAGGGATTTCGGGCATTGCGTATATTGAATTTGAAAATGAATGGAACAGAAACAAGGCACTGAAGTTGAGGGCAGGGCCATCGTTACTGATTTCACTGGTAATAGTGTGCTAAATGTAGAAGGTAGACAAATGCAACAAGATTCTGACGCACTCAGTGTAAATAACTTGCCGTATTCTGCAACAGAAGAAACCCTTCAGTGTAGGCTTGAAAGAGCATCATTGATCGAAATACCAGCAAAAAATGCCAGACCAAAAGGATTTACAATTGTTAAATTTCAATCTATTGAGGATGCTAAAGAAGCTTCTGAGAATCAGAGCAATACAGAATTTGAAGGGAGAACTGAGGTTGGATTTCAGCAACTGAGGGCACAGAAGTAGTGATGGTCCCAGCAAGACATTGTTCGTGGCTTTTCTGAATGACGCAACTGAAGAAACTTTAAAAGAAGCTTTTGAAGGAGCTGCTAGAATTGCAACAGACAGAGAATGTAGAAGATCGAAAGGTTTTGGCTTTGTGATCTTCCCATCAGAATAAGATGCAAAATCAGCTAAGGAAAACAATGGAAGATGGAGAAATTGACAGATGCAAAATTACACTTGACTTTGTTAGACTGAAGAATGAAAGCCAGCGAAGTAATTGAGGCTTTGGAAGAGCTAGAAGAGGACAGGGCGAATTCAGAGGTGGAAAGACAACTCCTCAGCAAAGAAAATTAAACTGATTAAAAAGGCTAATAGATCGCCTTACCTCTTTGTGTTCAGACAAAGCCTCTGTTGATTTGCCTCAGAGTTGGACATTCCAGAGTCCTGCTTGGACTGGATGGCTACACAGTGTGGTGGAAGCTCCCTACGGTTCCAGATGGACTTGCAATTAAGTAAAGGGAGAAATTGTTGGTACATCTTGGTGGGTTTTGTCCTATTTATTAAGTATTCTGTTTTACCCATGTACTGGACCCTATGATTTTTTAGTTGAAATGTAAATGCAATTTTTTTTAAAAATCAAATGTTTGGATAAATACTTCAGTATACTTTTCAGCTTGCTGTGCACATGTGGCCTCTGATGTCATGATTTGCAAGTAAGGATTTTGGCAGTAGCCATTTTATGCACACATGGAACAGCTTCCTCTGTAGGCCCTGGGTCAGAGGCAGTTGCAAAGCTGTGCTTTCTATTCTAAGGAGAGCAGCAGAAAACTTTTCGTATCAAGTAGCTAAGATTACCCCAACTTAATTTTTAAGTTTAATTTTTATGCCCTCTGCCAACACAAATATGGCAAATAAGAGGTCCATAGGATTGTCATTGAACATTTTTTTAAAAAGCTGCAAATTGTGGAACCCTATGCAGTAGATCAGTGAGCATTTGTAAAGAGAAAAGGAATGTTCATATTTTGAATGAATGATCTGTGTAGTTCCACTGTTTTTGTTTTAAATATTGAGCAAATTGTCTTATTTAAGAGCAGTTGACCTTGCTGTCTGCAAATTATTAGTTGCGTTGGGCTACCTTTTTAAAAAGAGACCAAGTAATCAAATGTTTTGGTATAATTAGGTGCTTGGTCGTCAAAATAAAGTCTATAAGTATAACCAGAACAAATTGCATTTCTGTGCTTAAAAATGTGCTTTTTTTTTCTTCTGAGACCTCAGAATTTCTCAAAAGCCCAGGCTAGAGTCCATGGGACTATTACAGTCATCTTTAGGACTTGTCAAATACATCGTTCAGTAACTACCTGTGCCTACAATTCTCCGCATGCCTCAAGCTGAGTCTGTGCACTGAAGAAAACTGTCAGTATGCATCTACATTTGCCTTTGCTAAAAATCTGTGCAGTACAGAATGGCTGAAGTAAGAAAAGCTATGAACAATAATTGAGTTTGTTTTTTCCAAAATCTTCAACATAAGATATAAATCATGAACTTTTAAGGATTTTTTAAAGCTAAATGTTGAAAGGAAAACTATTTTCCAGGGGCTGTTTCTTTATAGACCGAACAAGAGAAACAAAGGGAGATCAAAACACCGAGAAAAAAACCATGTTTTTTATTCTTTCATGGGAGGTGGACATCGTTGGCAGGCCAGCATTTGTTGTCCACCCATAACTGCCCTTGAACTAAGTGTCTTGCTAGGCCATTTCAGAGGGTGGTTAGGGTTAGGCCAGACCAGGTAAGGACAGTAGATTTCCTTCCTTAAAGGACATTAGTGAGCCAGATGGGTTTTTACAACAGTCAGTGATAGTTCCATGGCACCATGACTGAGACTAGCTTTCAATTCCAGATTTTTATCAAATAATTGAATTTAAATTCCACCCACTGCCATGGTGGGATTTGAACCCATGTCCACAGGACATTAGTCTGGACCTCTGCATTACGAGTCTAGTGACATTACCACTATGCCACCATCTCCCCTTTTTTTAATCTTTGTGAGCAATGCTATTAGAGATAAACTACAGTTATGGTAAGTGATTCGGTGTGGCATAAATTGCTAGACAGGGGAAATGGCTGAACCCTTAAGCAGTAAGGAAGAACACTTTTCTCACAATCAAAATCAGTTTTTTCCCTCATTGACACTGTAACTAGGAGTATTCTTTAATGTTCTATCTATCTCAGCCACCCATCTAAGGGTTTCTGGAAGTTTCTAGCTGATTACTAAAACAGTTGGCTCTACAGTCAGGAAGTGGCCGGATTTGGTTTAAATTGCCGGTGCATCACATGTGGCAGTGATTCAAGAAGCTGTTTGAGTAATATAGAGTAACCAAGTTGGAAACTTCCTTCACTCTCGCAGGTTGAGAGAAGCAAAACTATGTATTTTTAAACCATGCCACTGATTTTAAAGTGAAAATGCCTGTGAGTTGGAAAGCCACTGGAGAAAGGTGTGCTCAAGATTTGTCATTGGATGTTGTGCCACAGTAAGTTACTTGCCTTGACTATAATAGTACATTGTGCATTTAATAGTATTGTCCTCCTGTCATAAAACAGCACATCCTCTGATTTATTATGATTAATGCTATGGGGAGATCAACTGGTAGTTATATCTTGCATCTAATGGCAGCAATTAATTATAATTTTAGATAAATTTAAAAACAGAATCAATTTCCAAAAAAGGCATTGTGTATCACACTTGCACCTGATTAGCTCAAATATTAGTAAAACATCAATGAATCATCATTGAGCAGAAAGTGAACCTGCCAATAAACAAATAGCATCTTGAAAAAGAAGTCATTTCCTGCACCTTTGTTGGTTTTTATTCACGCAATTAGTTTTTTTGGAACTTGAATATTTTCTTTAAGATATGAGAACAGTGCAATTTGCTTCTTTCTGTATTTATTTCATGGGTGGCGATTTCTGTCTCTAGTTTCTTTGTGCAATAATGAAGTTATATTTTATTTATCCATGTTGATGTCTTTTTGTGGCTATTTATCCAGTGGGCGCTTTATGTGTGGATTATCAAAGGAAGCTTAAAAGCTGCCAAATTAGAAGATTGTTGATAAAAGTAAAGCACATGGTATTAAGTGAAATGTGATAGCATGGATAAGAAATTGCTAAAGGGACATAAAATCAAGTAATCTTTGAGGACTAAATATATAAATGGATTTAGACTCTGGCATTATAGATAAAATATAGAAATTTGTAGATGTCACAGGAAATGGTGATGGGATTGATTTGAAGCAGATTGTAATTCCTTCAGGAGGACAGATTGGCAGGTTTGGCTGATGAACATCAGACTGAATTTGATGTGGAGAAATTCAATGGAGCAGTAAAACTTTAGAAAGAGCAGAAGAGCAAAAAACAGTGAAGGTTCCGCTACACAGCATTTTATAAGTGGGAGGATAAATTGATGATTCTATTAAAAATAAAAGCACAGGGGTTCTCGAATCTTTAAGTAGGGCACAGAGTACAGAGGCCAATAGGCACCACTAAACATATATAAAATCAATTAGTTAGGCTGCAGTTAGAAGACTGTATTCAGGTTTGGATGCTCTAGCTTATCAAGGGTGTGAAGATGGTGAGTAGGGTTTGGAAAGGATTTACCAAAATGGTATGAAGGATGAGAGGCTTTTTTTATTCATTCATGGGATGTGGGCATCACTGGCTTGGTCAGCATTTATTACCCATCCCCATTTGCCCTTGAGAAGCTGATGGCTTCCTTGAACCGCTGCAGTCCATATGGGGTAGGTACACCAACAGTGCTGTTAGGAAGGGAGTTGTAGGATTTTGACCCAGCGACAGTGAAGGAACGACAATATAGTTCCAAGTCAGGATGGTGTGTGGTTTGGAGGGGAACTTGAAGGTGGTGGTGTTCCTATGCATCTGCTGCCCACGTTCCTCTAGTTGGTAGAGGTCGCAGGTTTGGAAGATGCTGTCGAAGGAGCCCTGGTGCGTTGCTGCAGTGCATCTTATAGATGGTACACACTGCTGCCACTGTGCATCGGTGGTGGAGGGAGTGAATGTTTGTGAATGGGGTGCCAATCAAGCAGACTGCTTTGTCCTGGATGGTGTTGAGCTTCTTAAGTGTTGGAGTTGCACCTAAATAGAGAGTATTCCATCACACTCCTGACTTGTGCCTTGTAGCTGGTGGAAAAACTTTGGGGAGTCAGGTTGAGAGTTACTAGCCGCAAGATTCCTAGCCTCTGTCCTGCTATTGTAGCCATGGTATTTTTATGGCTACTCCAGTTCAGTTTCTGGTCAATGATAGCCTCCAGGATGTTGATAGTGGGGGATTCAGTGATCGTCATGCCATTGAATGTCAAAGGGAGATGGTTAGATTCTCTCTTATTGGAGATGGTCATTGCCTAGTGTTATGGCACAACTGCTCAAGACAAAACTCCCAATCAAAATATATGATTCTGATTGCGGTGGGAGCAACGCACTGTCATTCAGTCCCAACACTGCCAAAGACTTGCTGGTTGATAGGTTAATTGGACATTATAAATTGTCCCTAGTATAGGTAGGTGGTAGGGAAATATAGGGACAGGTGGGGATGTGGTAGGAATATGGAATTAGTGTAGGATTAGTATAAATGGGTGGTTGATGGTCGGCACAGACTCGGTGGGCCGAAGGGCCTGTTTCAGTGCTGTATCTCTAAACTAAACTAAACTGTGCACATCGATAATATATATCGTTAAGCTTTCCCAAATTAAAGAAAGCCACAGCCGAATTGAACAATGTAGTAACCCCCAAATGAAGTGAACCAAACCAGGTATCTTTAGATATCAACAAATTAACTGTTTATTAGAAAAAGCTAAAATCGTAAATGCTACTAAGATAAAACAATATTTAAAAATAGAAATAACAGTAAAGTCCTTGCAGATTTACGCTTCCTGACTAACGGTCCTCTGATTCAAAGTCCACTTGCAATCTTCCAGGGTCCAGTGAATCCGACGATAGGAATTCACTAATTCAGTTCAACATTTGAAGCACCAAATTCTTCTTTCCAACGATGACCACAGCAGATCAACAATTCACAACCACTTTCAAAAGAATCAATCTGGCTTAACTTTTAGAATTTTGAGAGGTAAAATAAACAGTCGAAATTTGTTTCCTTCAGTTTAAATTGACAGAGAGCTCTTTTTAGGTGCTAGCATGCAGCTGTCTGTCAGAACAGTCTATCTCTCAACTGTCTCTGCAAAGCCAGGTTCAAAAATTGAAATGCAACATTGTATGTCCTGTTCTTTGTCTCTGGTTGTATCCAGGGCAACCAAGATGCACCTTTACTTGGTAACTTCTGAAGCTTGCTGCCTTAAAGAAGTACTGATTTCTTATAGCCTTAAAGGCACACTGCATATTTCCCAAAAAATAAACAACAAGATCATGACACTAGCACTTGTGTGGCGCGAATGTTACTTGCCACTTATCAACCCAAGCCTGGATATTGTCCAGGTCTTGCTGCATTTCTACACGGACTGCTTCAGAATCTGATGAGTCGCGAATGGTGCTGAGCATCAGCAAACATTCCCATTTCTGACCTTATGATTGAAGGAATGTCATTGGTGAAGCAGCTGAAGATGGTTGGGCATAAGACACTACCCTGAGGAACTCCTGCAGTGATGTCCTGGAGCTGAGATGATTGACCTCCAACAACCACAACCATCTTCCTTTGCGCTAGGTATGATTCCAACCAGTGGAGAGTTTTCCCCCTGATTCCCATTGACTCCAGTTTTGCTAGGGCTGCTTGATGCCATATTCGGTCAAACGTTGCCTTGATGTCAAGGGCAGTGACTCTCACTTCACCTCTTGAGTTCAGCCCTTTTGTCCATGTTTGAACCAAGGCTGTAGTGAGGTCAGGAGCTGAGTGGCCCTGGCGGAACCTAAACTGAACGTCAGTGAGCAGGTTATTGCTAAGCAAGTGCCGCTTGATAGCACTGTCGACGATACCTTCCATCATTTTACTGATGATTGAGAGTAGACTGATGCGGCGGTAATTGACATACTTCGGCAATTTTCCACATTGCCAGGTAGGTGCCAGTGTTGTAGCTGTATTGGAACAGCTTGGCTAGGAGTGCGGCAAGTTCTGGAGCACCAGTCTTCAATACTATTGCTGGAATGTTGTCAGGGCTCATGGCCTTTGCAGTATTTAGTGCCTTTAGTCGTTTCTTGATATGATGTGAAGTGAATCATATGGGCTGAAGACTGGCAGACAGGTGGCAGATGAAGTTCAGTGCAGAGAAATGTGAAGTGATTCATTTTGGTAGGAAGAACAAGGAGAGACAATATAGAATGAAGGGTACAATTCTAAAATGGGTGCAGGAGCAGAAGGACCTAGGTGTATATGTGCATAAGTTATTGAAGGTGGCAGGACAGGTTGAGAGAGGGGTTAATAAAACATACAGTATCCTGGGCTTGATTAATAAGGGCATAGAGTACAAGAGCAAGGAAGTTCTATTGAACTTGTATAAGACACTAGTTCAGCCTCAGCTGGAGTATTGCATCCAATTCTGGGCGCCGCACTTGAGGAAAGACGTGAGGGCATTGGAGAGAGTACAGAAAAGATTCACGAGAATGGTTCCAGGGACGAGAAATTTCTGTTATGAAGATAGATTGGTGAAATTAGGACTGTTTTCCTTGGAGAAGAGAAGACTCAGAGGTGATTTGATAGAGGTATTCAAAATCATGAGGGATCTGGACAGAGTAGATAGAAACTGTTCCCACTCCTAAAAGGATCGAGAATGAGACGGCACAGATTTGAAGTATTTGGCAAGAGAAGCAAAAGTGACATGAGGAAAAACTTTTTCACGCAGCGAGTGGTTAAAGTCTGGAATGCGTTGCCTGAGAATGTGGTGGAGGCGGGTTCAATTGAAGCATTCAAAAGAGAATTAGACAGTTGTATGAAAAGGAAGAATGTGCAGGGCTACAGGGAGAAGGCGGGGTAATGGAGCTGAGGGAGTCGCTCTTTCAGAGAGTCAGTGTGGACATAATGGGCCGAATGGCCGCCTCCTGCGCTGTAACAATTCTGTGATTCAGGAGGAGGACGAAATGGATCATCCACTAGGTACTTCTGGCTGAAGATTGTTGCAAATGCTTCAGCCTTATCTTTTGCACTGATATGCTGGCCTGCCCCATCATTGAGGACGGGGATATTTGTGGAGCCATCTCCTCCTTTTATTTGTTTAATTGTTCACCAACATTCACAAGTGCGGCACAGTGGCGCAGTGGTTAGCACCGCAGCCACTCCAGGGACCCGGGTTCGATTCTGGGTACTGTGCGGAGTTTGCAAGTTCTCCCTGTGACCGCGTGGGTTTTCGCCGGGTGCTCCAGTTTCCTCCCACAGCCAAAGACTTGCAGGTTGATAGGTAAATTGGCCATTGTAAATTGCCCCTAGTGCAGGTAGGTGGTAGGGAATATGAGATTACTGCAGGGTTAGTATAAATGGGTGGTTGTTGGTTGGCGCAGACTCGGTGGGCCGAAGGGCCTGTTTCAGTGCTGTATCTCTAAATAAATAAAAAATAAATAAAGTGGATGTGACAGGATTGCAAAGCTTAGATCTGATCCTTTGGTTATGTGATTGTTTAGTTCTGTCTATCGCATGTTGCTTACGCTGTTTGGCACGCAAGTAGTCCTGGGTTGTAGCTTCACCAGGTTGACACCTCATTTTGAGGTATGTGTGCTGCTGCTCCTGGCATGCCCTCCTGCAATCTTCATTGAGCCAGGGTCGGTCCCCCAGCTTGATGAAAGCGGTAGAATGGGGGATTTGCTGGGCCTTGAGGTTACAGATTGTACTTGAGTACAATTCTGCTGCTGATGATCCACAGCGCCTCATGGATGCCCAGTTTTGCATTGCTAGATCTGTTCGAAATCTATCCCACTTAGCACAGTGGTAGTGCCACACAACATGATGGAAGGTATCCTCAATGTGAAGCTTGGCATATGAGGAGAGATTAGAGAAACTGAGGTTCTTTTCACTGGAACAGGAAAGGCTGAGAAGAGATCTGAAGAGGCTTTTTAAAATTACAAGGGGTCTCCAATTGTGGTGGGGAATCTATTTCCATTGAACGAAGAGTCAGTAACTAGAAGACATAAATTTAAGACCATCAATAAGTGAGATGTGAGCCAGCTTTCTTTTACCAGAGGATTGTTGGGAGATGCAACGCCCTACTAGAAACAGTGATGGAAGCCGAATCTATAAAAGCTTTTAAAAAGGGAGTTGACGTACATTTGAAATAGAAAAATGTATAGGCTTCTGTGGACAAGGCAGGGAAATAGGATGAAGTGAATGACTGAGAGAGAGAATGCTGGCATGATGGGCCCAACAGCCTCTTGTGATGCAGGATTCTGTCCTCATTCTTTAAACATAAAAATTCTTTGTACCACATGCAAATACTGAAAATTGTGAAAGGTCTCCTAAGGGTAAACAGTTTTAAAAAAAAATCCAGAACAAAATATGAGCAAATAGAGCTAGTTCTAGCAGCTTAAAGGGAAATGGATTAGAAGGATTTTTAGAATATGGTTTGCTTTACCACAAGTAGTTCTCAAAGCTGTCTATCTTGATACTATTTAAAAAGGTATTCGGTTTCCATTTGAGGAATGAGATTAAAAGGTCGAGAACAGGGCAGTGGGATTCTGGTACATAGAACTGAGTAAAAATAGCACTGGCATAGGCGTGATGGGATGAGTCCAAGGCTTCAGCCAGTTGAAAAGTTGAAATGACTAGTCTTTTCTTTTCTTTAGAGATACAGCACTGAAACAGGCCCTTTGGCCCACTGAGTCTGTGCCGACCATTAACCACCCATTTATACTAATCCTACATTAATCCCATTACCCTCTCACATCCCCACCTTCCCCCTACCACCTACCTATACTAGGGGCAATTTATAATGGTCAATTTACCTATTAACCTGCAAGTCTTTGGCTGTGGGAGGAAACCGGAGCACCCGGCGAAAACCCACGCGGTCACAGGGAGAACTTGCAAACTCCGCACAGGCAGTACCCAGAATCGAACTCTGGTCGCTGGAGCTGTGAGGCTGCAGTGCTAACCATCTGCGCCAGTGTGCTGCCCCACATTGAACATTTTTGAGCTATCAACAAAAATTGTTTATATTCCATATTGATAGCTAGTTATTCAGAGTTAATTGAACAGTAAGAAATACGTTGTTTACATACCGTTCTAAGGGTGGGTCTAATCTGAAGATGTTTGTGATTGACAGGTCAGAGGACCAAACCTCTGGATCTGATGATCTTTAGGAGAACTCGATCTCACTTGCCATGGGATAAGTAACTGACCCTTAGCCAGAAACAAGTCTGAAACCAGTCAAGTTTGGAATAGTTTAGCTTGAAAGTTGCCTATGTCGACAACATCAGTAAAATTCTGTCTTTGTTATTTTTGTGATAAAGGAGCATAGAAAAATAACTGTTCTCATTATGAAAGCTATTCTCTTCATTTATTTTCTGTAAACTAAACCAGTTTGTTGGTTTATACATGTCACCCATCTCGACAGAATGCTTTTAATTTCACCAACCACAAAGAGAGGGCAATGCACATTGTGAGAAATGTGACATTTCAGTGGCCGATATATTTATCGAGGCTATTATATTACCACTCCTCAGTCATATTATCATTTAACTAGATACCAGCAGTTCAAGATGTACATTGAATCACAGTGTATGGAAGCTTCATGTACACGAGTGGCCAGTGATGCTGATGTCGAAGGATATCTAACACAAGTCCCAAAAAGCTACAGCTAATAGGGGAACTTGGGTCAAGTCCTTTTTTGGAACTGAGAATTGGCAAATGGTTAACTGACTTCTATTTTTTCATCTTTATCAAATTGGACAAAACTGTTCCACTTGGATAATCATGGTTTAATGTTAATTTTGCTCAAAACATCATCTTCACCAATGCCACTTGGAGCCTTCTTCCAATTATTCCAGGCATTGTTTGTCTTATCAGCTAAAGATGACCAGCAACTTAGCAGCTCAGTTCTGATGTTTTATCCCAACTTGGTATTGTAACTTGATTGTGAAGAGGAAAGAAATATTGACCATTTATGTTGTTGAATCATCTTCCAGTTTTGAATAAAAATAATTTTGGTGAACTGACCTCCCTCCCAACCAATTCCTTTGTGCTTCTTCTTAGAGATTATTTGTATATAGTTAAGTAATATACTAACCAAATACAATATATTATGTACTTGCTTTATTTGGGTAAAGAACTGATGCATCAGTCCTTTTATGCTGCATAAGAATAGCCCTGTGGCTATCCCCCTCACTAACACGTATACCATTTTGGATACTGTTGGGGTGGATGGCCTATCAGGGAAAACAGCAGCAGCCAGAGCTGTGGCACCACGGCTTGTACTGTTGTTAAGTAGGGAGGGACAAAGCGCAGAAGAGCAATAGTTATAGGGGACTCTATAGCCAGGAGCACAGATAGGCGCTTCTGTGGATGTGAAAGAGACTTCAAGATGGTATGTTGCCTCCCTGGTGCCAGGGTCAAGGATGTCTCTGAACGGACAGGGGGCATTCTGAAGGGGGAGGGTGAACAGCCAGAGGTTGTGGTACACATCGGTACCAATGACATAAGCAGGAAGAGTGACGAGGTCCTGCAGGGGGAAGTTTAGGGAGTTAGGTAGAAAGTTAAAAGACAGGACCTCTAGGGTTGTAATCTCGGGATTACTCCCTGTGCCACTCTTCAGGGACAGATGGGACTCACTTAGTGCTAGGGGCTTGGATGGGGCAGAATTTGCAAGGAGCATCCAGGAGGGCTTCTTGAAATAATATGTAGATAGTCCAACTAGTGATGGGGCCGTACTGGACCTGGTGTTGGGGAATGAGCCCGGCCAGGTGGTCGAAGTTTCAGTAGGGGAGCATTTCGGGAACAGTGACCATAATTCCATAGGTTTTAAGGTACTTGTGGATAAGGATAAGAGTAGTCCTCGGGTGAAGGTGCTAAATTGGGGGAAGGCTAATTATAACAATATTAGGCAGGAACTGAAGAATTTAGATTGGGGGCGGCTGTTTGAGGGTAAATCAACATCTGACATGTGGGAGTCTTTCAAACATCAGTTGATTAGAATCCAGGACAGCATGTTCCTGTGAGGAAGAAGGATAAGTTTGGCAAGTTTCGGGAACCTTGGATAACGCGGGATATTGTGAGCCTAGTCAAAAAAATAAAGGAAGCATTCGTAAGGGCTGGAAGGCTAGGAACAGACAAATCCCTTGAGGAATATAAAGACAGTAGAAAGGAACTTGAGCAAGGAGTCAAGAGGGCTAAAAGGGGTCATGAAAAGTCATTGGCAAACAGGATTAAGGAAAATCCCAAGGCTTTTTATACGTATATAAAGAGCAAGAGGGTAACCAGGGAAAGGGTTGGCCCACTCAAGGACAGAGAAGGGAATCTGTGTGTGGAGCCAGAGGAAATGGGCGAGGTACTAAATGAGTACTTTGCATCAGTATTTACCAAAGAGAAGGACTTGGTGGATGATGAGCCTAGGGAAGGGAGTGTAGATAGTCTCAGTCATCTCATTATTAAAAAGGAGGAGGTGTTGGGTGTCTTGCAAAGCATTAAGGTAGATAAGTCCCCAGGGCCTGATGGGATCTACCCCAGAATACTGAGGGAGGCAAGGGAAGAAATTGCTGGGGCCTTGACAGAAATCTTTGCATACTCATTGGCTATAGGTGAGGTCCCAGAGGACTGGAGAATAGCCAATGTTGTTCCTTTGTTTAAGAAGTGTAGCAAGGATAATCCAGGAAATTATAGGCCGGTGAGCCTTACGTCGATGGTAGGGAAACTATTAGAGAGGATTCTTCGGGACAGGATTTACTCTCATTTGGAAACAAACAAACTTATTAGCGAGAGGCAGCATGGTTTTGTGAAGGGGAGGTCGTGTCTCACTAATTTGATTGAGATTTTTGAGGAAGTGACGAAGATGATTGATGAAGGAAGGGCAGTGGATGTTATCTATATGGACCTTAGTAAAGTCTTTGACAAGGTCCCTCATGGCAGACTGGTACAAAAGTTGAAGTCACACGGGATCAGAGGTGAGCTGGCAAGATGGATACAGAACTGGCTTGGTCATAGAAGATAGGGGGTAGCAGTGGAAGGGTGCTTTTCTGAATGAAGGGATGTGACTAGTGGTGTTCCGCAGGGATCAGTGCTGGGACCTTTGCTGTTTGTAGTATATATAAATGATTTGGAGGAAAATGTAGCTGGTCTGATTAGTAAGTTTGCGGACGACACAAAGGTTGGTGGAGTTGCAGACAGTGATGAGGATTGTCAGAGGATACAGCAGGATATAGATCGGTTGGAGACTTGGGCGGAGAAATGACAGCTGGAGTTTAATCCGGACAAATGTGAGGTAATGTATTTTGGAAGGTCTAATGCAGGTGGGAAGTATACAGTAAATGGCAGAACCCTTAGGAGTATTGACAGGCAGAGAGATATGGGCGTACAGGTCCACAGGTCACTGAAAGTGGCAACGCAGGTGGACAAGGTAGTCAAGAAGGCATATGGCATGCTTGCCTTCATCGGTCGGGGCATAGAGTATAAAAATTGGCAAGTCATGCTGCAGCTGTACAGAACCTTAGTTAGGCCACACTTGGAATATTGCATGCAATTCTGATCGCCACACTACCAGAAGGACGTGGAGGCTTTGGAGAGGGTACAGAAGAGGTTTACCAGGATGTTGCCTGGTCTGGAGGGCATTAGCTATGAGGAGAGGTTGGATAAACTCGGATTGTTTTCACTGGAACGACGGAGGTGGAGGGGCGACCTGATAGAGGTTTACAAAGTTATGAGTGGCATGGACAGAGTGGATAGTCAGAAGCTTTTTCCCAGGGTGGAAGAGTCAATTACTGGGGTACATAGGTTTAAGGTGAGAGGGGCAAAGTTTAGAGGGGATTTGCGAGGCAAGTTCTTTACATAGAGGGTGGAGAGTGCCTGGAACTTGTTGCCGGGGGAGGTGGTGGAAGCAGGTACCATAGAGACGTTTAAGAGGCATCTTGACAAATACATGAATAGGATGGGAATAGAGGTGTACGGACCCCTGAAGTGCAGAAGGTTTTAGTTTAGACAGGCATCAAGATTGGCGCAGGCTTGGAGGGCCGAATGGCCTGTTCCTGTGCTGTACTGTTCTTTGGTGTTTGTTCAAGAAAGGAGAATTATATACAGGCAGATGGATAATGGTTGCCATCAACCTTTTGAAAAAGGACGACATGTTGGTTCTCACAATTGCTCACCTGGATTTAGCCAGAATGAGGAAGACCCCATATATTAAGCAATTAAGATAAAGAGTGCACAGAAAACATGAAATCTCGGCAATATTGGAAAATAATTCAAAAATACATTCGAGCTAGACGAGTCTTACGTACTAGAGCAAATATGATTCATCCTCACAAACTCCCACGTGGAAAGAAAACTGCTGTGATGGCATCTGCACAAATGTAATAGTTAAAAATAACTGGGCTTTTCAACTCAACAAGCATATGAAAAAAAGAGAGGAAGTGGTTTTTAGATAACTGATCAAAATTTACTGCTTCAAATTTCAGATGTTGGCCACAGTTAAAATAATAGTGTATCTTTATTCTCAACATTATCCTCCTGTTGTTGAATAAAACTGCAACACTGCCGTTGGTTGTTTATATAATTGAATAGTATGATCTGTTTGTAGCTTGCCGACATATAAAATGCTGGAATCCTTATAATGGAGGCTATGCTGAAAACATAGCTCAAGTCATTGTTCATGTATTTGGAGTGGGCTGTCCTTCTCAGCCTTTTTGCTAAGATCAAGTGTAGTATCTGTTCTTTTCAGTACTTATTTGGAAGAGGAGAAACCATGATCAGTGGCTTTTGATCCTCGTTCGGCTTTGAATGAAATGGCGACAATCAATCTTCGAGCTTCAGGCCAGGGAGTGTGGAACACCGTTCGGGTGGTCGTGAAGGACAAGGAAGGAGATGCACTAGTCGATCGCACTTTCTTCATCAAGAAAATCATCATCAATTGCTGTGGATTTCAAGCTACGGACGTGTTCTGCCTGCAGGATTTCCCCAGCAGTGGATGTTTCGACGTGACGTTGAAGAATGTGGCGGGATGCACCAAGTTCCTGAAGGCGTTCAAAGAGAAAGGGGACCGGGCGCCTCTGTCCATCCTCACAGCGGAGCCGCTTTTCACGCTTCCGTCACAACATGACCGGGTGGTGACAATTCACCTCTACAACCCCCATGTTCTGGTGGTGGATGTACTCACCTTTCTCGCCAGGTACGTCGAGGTGGTTAGAAGCAGCACTGATGTCAAGGACCCCTTTGGGATTTGGACCAGCAAGCGCAGGTCAAGGTGCCCTTGAAGGTCGATGCCAATGGAGCCATGATCCACCCTCCCTCCAGCTTCGCTATCGGGGGAAGTCGAAGCTTCTTGGTCTACGCTGGGTAGCCCAGAGTTTGTTGCACCTGTGGCAAATCTGGTCACGTGGCAGCTAACTGCAGCACGGTTGTCTGCAAGAACTGCAAGGAGGAAGGCCATCAGACCAAGGACAGAGGTTCTTCATCCGCAAAGGGGTTCAGAGGGCGAGGGAGAGACAGAGGGAAATGTCCCGACTCCAGAAAAGTATGCAAAATCTGCTCCGGCTGCAGTCGATGGGGGTCGAGGTCAAGGAGGACCTCGAAGAGGTGAAGAGCCAGCAGGCCTCGCTGTTTGCCACGGAGGCCTCCAAGATCATCTTCCGGTCCAGAGTCCGCTCCATTGAGCAGGATGAGACGTGCTCGCGTTACTTCTTCCAAAAGGTACACAGAGAGAGCTCCGTTATCAGCAGCCTGAAGGAAGAGGATGGCTCGGTAACGTCTTCGCAGTCCGACACACTAAGGATCAGCAAATCCTTTTATGCTGGGCTGTAGGACGCGAAGCCCACAGACAGCGGAGCCTCCCAGTCCTTCTTGTCATCTGTCACAGAGGTCTTAGATGACAGCACGAAGGAGAGACTGGACAAGCCGCTAACTCTGGACGAGCTGACAAAGGCCGTCGAGTCTTTCGAGACGAGTAAAACTCCCGGAAGCGATGGCTTACCGGTTGAGTTGTATTCGGCCCTATGGGACTGGGTCGGCTTGGTCCTGCTGGAAGTATACGAGAGTATGCTCCTGGCCGGCAGCATGTCAGAATCCACGAGGAAAGGCATCATCACCCTCATCTACAAGCAGAAGGGGGAGAGGGCAGAAATTGGCGGCCCATCTCACTATTTAATGTTGACTACAAGATTCTGCCCAAAGTCATAGCCAGTCGAGTCAAGTCTGCTCTGGAGTTGGTGATCCACCCTGATCAGACCTGTACTGTACCCGGCAGGAAGATCTCCGATAGTCTCGCGCTACTCAGGGATACGATCGCCTACATACGGGACAGGAGGGTGGACACCTGCCTCATCAGCCTGGACCAGGAGAAGGCTTTTGACAGGATATCGCACACCTACATGTTGGACGTGCTTTCCAAAATGGGGTTTGGGGATGGAATCTGCAATTGGATCAAACTGCTCTACACAAACATCAGTAGCGCAGTCTCAATCAATGGGTGGGAATCGGAAAGTTTCACGATCCAATCTGGAGTCAGACAGGGCTGTCCTCTTTCCCCGGTCTTGTTTGTTTGCTGTATTGAACCGTTTGCTGAGTCTATTAGGAAGGATGCGAGCATCAGAGGGGTGACAATCCCAGGCAGTGAAGGCACTCAGGTAAAAACCTCCCTGTACATGGATGACGTCGCCGTCTTCTGCTCTGATCCGCTGTCTGTACGCAGACTGATGAGCATCTGCGACCAGTTTGAACTGGCCTCGGGAGCCAAAGTTAACCACGGCAAGAGTGAGGCCATGTTCTTTGGGAACTGGGCTGACCGATCCTTTGTCCCCTTCACCGTCAGATCAGACTACCTGAAGGTGCTGGGGATATGGTTCGGAAGGGTCGGGGTGTGCACCAAAACATGGAGGGAGCGAGTAGCCAGGGTTCAACACAAGCTGAGCATGTGGGAGCAGTGATCGGCCTGGTCACATTGCCGCGGAACGCTCCATCCAGTTGGACTGTGCCATACCACCTATCCTTCGTGGAGCAGTTTCTGCGGAAAATCACCTTTGACCACCGATCCATCAGGCAGTGGTCTGCACGGAACGTCCTCAAGGCCCTATGGGAAAAGGAGATGGTGGATCCTGTTGGATGGTTCCCTGAGCAGACCGTCAAAGTCATTTGGCGGAATGCCTCACCACCAGAACTTTCAAACAAGCACCAAGATGTAGCTTGGCTGGTGGTGAGAAGAGCCCTCCCCTCAGATCCTTCCTGCACGCCCGAAGTCTCACCCTCTCCGCACAATGCCCCCGCGGTGGCTGTGGTGGGGAAGAGACAGTTGCCCACCTCCTTCTGGAATGTGTCTTTGCATAGCAGGTTTGGAAAGAGATGCATTGGTTCTTGTCGAGGTTCATCCCAAGCAGCTCTGTAACACAGGAGTCTGAGCTCTATGGGCTGTTCCCCGGGACGCACACCGAGATAAACATCAACTGCTGCTGGAGGACCATCAATTCGGTGAAAGACTCCCTTTGGTCTGCCCAAAACGTGCTGGTCTTCCAGCGCAAAGCGTTATCCACGACTGAATGTTGCAGACTGGCACATTCCAAGGTCGAGGACTATGTGCTGAGGGATGCACTAAAGCTTGGGGCAGCCGCAGCAAAGACTCAATGGGGAAAGACCACTGTGTAAGGTCCCCCCACCAAGCTGAACTGAGGGGCTGGTTCCATGGGAAACCCCTCGAACTGTATCGGGAAAATTTTTGTTTGTTGTAAAATGTAAATATGTATATGGCATGACAATTGAAATGGAAAGGTTGTGAGGCAACCCATGATTGTGTTGAAGGAAACTGATCACCTTTGCACTGTTTGTATTTTTTGACTTGCTGCTGTTTGAAACTACATTACTTGGTAATATATTTTTTTACAGATTTTTATGAATAAAGTATATTTTGGAAATAAAGAAAAAGGAGTGGGCAGTCTTTCACATTTCATTCTGTTATCTTGACTTTGCAAGGCTGACTCTGTAAAGTAATAGATTCAACATGCATCAGTATAATTTATTCGTGTAAATTTTCAGTTCGTTGACTATAGTTATATTATTTCCCTTTTAAACCGAGTAGTTTTGCCTCAAACCATTGCATTTTTACTTAGATAGCTTAAAAAAAACATTATTGAAGTGCTGTGGAGGTCTTGACTGTAACTTACTTGCCACATGTTGGATGTACAAATGTTTGCATCCTGAGCAAATGCAAAATTACTTACCTTTTTTTAAATTCTTCTCTTCAATTTGAACCCTGCACCTTTCTCCTGGAGCCACTGACACTGAGATCTGGTGCTGTGAATACTGATACTCACTCCTCTGGTACTTTGCCGAAATGTATTCTGGATTTGTGAGCCTGCATAGTAAATGTTGGGTTATTCAGCCAATGTGAGGACAGCACAGTTGAGCCTGATTCTAAAATTGCCAACATTGGTCACTGCACAAGAATAAGGAGTGTGAATTTTTGAAGAATTCCACTCCTCTGCACCTTCCACCTCCTATCATTATGACAGAAAAGCTGAAGGCAATGGCTGGGATCAGCAAACTCAACACAGACTGAAAATTGAACCTAAGATGTCTGATCTATATGGTTGTGTTCTGCACCTTTGCTTACTGGCAGTTGAGGGAGCTCAAGTTAGAATTGTCACCTCAGCACATTTAGTAGATAACTTGCAAAATCCTAGGTTTTAGTGAGAGAGTGTAACTCAGCAAAAAGTGATGTACGGTGTCTTTCATGCTGTAATGAAGGCAGGAGGGAAAATTCTTCAAAAATGCCCATTCCTTACTGTTGTGCAGTGACCCCTATTGGCAAAGTTCTACTGATGGATGCTGGGCAAGAACATCGCTGTGAACAGGCTGTGGAAATATCTTCAGGTGAAATCCTGAACCAGATTTTTACCAGTTAGTCTTGATAGTTTCCTTGAAATGCATCCGTATATTTTAATATGCACAAGATTATACTCCGATAAACACTATTTCATACTACTTCACAGTTCTCCTGCAGATTTTGGCAGCAGTGCCAGAGGTGCCAAGACCCATTCAAAGAACTAATTTTCCAACACTGCTTCAGATGCAGGAGAATTGAAGCAGGAATGTAACAAGCTACCTTTGTTTTTATGGGCATGACAAGCTGAATTGTGAGCCTGCCTACAGAGGCCTGCAATGTGATTTCCTGCTTGCTGACTTTCTCGACTTCCCCAGATACTTGGTGTTGAATCTAGCCCACAGTGTAAATAGAGTGGATTCCACAGTGTTGGCAGTCAAGAATATCAAAAGCTGCTTCAGATAGAATCACCCTTATAAATATGAAAGAAGCCTCTGTAATATAAAATGGAGACAGTTTTATATTGTCACCCATCACTGTTTAAGTCTTCAAACCAAATAACTGAGGAACCCACACAAGTAGAGTTTCTGCTGGCCCAATGTGAAGTACAGACCCTCTCTCTATACAGGGTACCTGCCCCATTTATCTAATCCAGACAGTTTATGCACAATTTGGCAACAATCTAGTCCTAGGGATTCAAATGTGCTCAGGGACACGGCTGGAATTTTATCAACTCAAATGTTATCAAATGATGCAGCTTCCCAGCACAGAACAGTGGTAAGCTGCCTGCTGCTTCCCCAGATAGGATAACCCTGCTTATTGGGACACAGGTTGTCTAAAGCTGAAACAAGAAGAATAATCGACCGATTGGCATACCCTCCCAGAAATCATTAATGAGACAGTTGGGCGGTCTATTGGAGGACTGTGCATCTGGCTCACAG
This sequence comes from Heterodontus francisci, assembly GCF_036365525.1. Classification (NCBI taxonomy): domain Eukaryota; kingdom Metazoa; phylum Chordata; class Chondrichthyes; order Heterodontiformes; family Heterodontidae; genus Heterodontus; species Heterodontus francisci. Next base: position 56,046,398 of record NC_090405.1, read on the forward strand.
ATTGGATTACTGAGTCCACACAGATGATTTACTGTTGCATCCTTCCATTGTTGGGCATTTCATATTGGGGCTAACTTGATACCAGAGATCCCAATTACTCCTCACCCCAATCAAGATGGTCACAAGTTGGTCATTTGGTATGAATGTTTGTTTCAAACGTTAGCCTTTCCCGAGGGAGACAGCAGGTACCAAGAGCTCCTTTATAATTAGTATAGTGAGCATCAGAACTCAGCATATAATGGATGAGTATAGTCATGCACCATAGAGACACAGAGAATCATCGAGTTATACAGCACACAAACAGGCCCTTTAGCCCATCGTGTCTGTGCCGGCCATCGAGCACCTATCTATTCTAATCCCATTTTCCAGCACTTGGCCCGTAGCCTTGTATGCTACGGTATTTCAAGTGCACAACTGAATACTTCTTAAATGTTGTGAGAGTTCCTGCCTCTACCACCCCTTCAGGCAGTGTGTTCCAGATTCCAACCACCCCCTGGGTGAAAAATGTTTTCCTCAAATCCCCTCTAAACCTCCTGTCCCTTACCTTAGTTCTGTGGCCCCTGGTTATTGATCTCACCGCTAAGCGAAAAAGTTTCTTCCTATCTATCCTATAAATGCCCCTCATAATTTTGTATACCTCAATCAGGTCACCCCTCAGCCTTCTCTGTTCTAAGGAAAACAACCCTAGGCTATCCAGGCTCTCTTCATAGCTGAAATGCTCCAGCCCAGGCAACATGCCAGTGAATCTCCTCTGGACCCTCTCAAGTACAATCACATCCTTCCTATAGTGTGGCAACCAGAACTGTACACAGTACTCCAGCTGTGGCCTAACTAGCATTTTATACAGCTCCATCATAACCTCCCTGCTCTTATGTTCTATGCCTCGGCTAATAAAGGCAAGTATCCCATATGCTTTCCTAACCACCTTTATCTACCTGTGCTGCTGCCTTCAGTGATCTATGGACAAGTACACCAAGGTCCCTCTGACCTTCTGTACTTCCTAGGGTCCTACCATCCACTGTATATTCCCTTGCCTTGTTGGTCCTCCCAAAATGCATCACCTCACACTTTTCAGGATTAAATTCCATTTGCCACTGCGGTGCCCATTTTACCTGCCCATCGATATCGTCCTGTAATCGAAGGCTTTCCTCCTCACTATTTACGACACCATCAATTTTCGTGTCATCTGCGAACTTACTGATCATACCTCCTGTATTCACATCTAAATCATTAATGTACACTACAAACAGCAAGGGTCCCAGCACCGATCCCTGCGGTACACCACTGGTCACAGGCTTCCACTCGCAAAAACAACCCTCGACCATCACCCTCTGCCTCCTGTCACTAAGCTAACTTTGGATCCAATTTGCCAAATTGCCCTGGATCCCATGGGCTCTTACCACCTTAACCAATCTCCCATGCGGGACCTTATCAAAAGCCTTACTGAAGTCCACGTAGACTACATCAACTGCCTTACTCTTATCTACACATCTAGTCACCTCCTCGAAAAATTCAATCAAGTTTGTTAGACACGATCTCCCCCTGACAAAGCCATGCTGACTATCCTTGATTAATCCCTGCCTCTCCAAGTGGAGATTAATCGTGTCCCTCAGAAGTTTTTCCAATAGTTTCCCTACCACTGCTGTTAGACTCACTGGCCTGTAATTACCTGGTTTATCCCTACTCTCCTTCTTGAATAATGGTACCGTATTCGCTGTCCTCCAGTCCTCTGGTACCTCTCCTGTGGTCAGAGAGGATTTGAAAATTTGTGTCAGAGCCCCCCGCTATCTCTTCCTTTGCCTCACATAACAGCCTGGGATACATCTCATCTGAGCTGGGGACTTATCCACTTTTAAGCCCACTAAAACAGCTATTACTTCCTCCCTGTCTATGCTAATTTGTTCAAGTATATCACAATCCCCATCCCTGATCTTTACACCTACATCGTCCTTCTCCATAGTGAACACAGATGAAAAGTAATTATTTAAAACGTCACCTTTGTCCTCCGGCTCCACACACAGACTGCCACTCTGGGCCATGCTCTTTCCCTGGTTATCCTCTTGCCCTTAATATACTTATAAAATGCCTTTAGATTTTCCTTTATCTTGCCCGCCAGTATTTTTTCATGCCCCCTCTTCGCTTTCCTAATGCACTTTTTAAAGTACCTCCCTACACTTTCTATACTCCTCTCGGGCCTCCGCTGTTTTCAGCGCTTTGAATTTGCCATAAGCCACCTTTTTTTTTTCCTTGTCCAATCCTCTATATCCCTTGACATCCAAGGTTCCCTGGACCTTTTGGTCCTACCCTTCACCTTTATAGGAACATGTTGGCCCTGAACTCTCACTATTTCTTTTTTCATTGACTCCCACTGGTTTGATGTAGACTTTCCTACCAGTAGCTGCTCCCAGTCCACTTTGCCCAGATCCTGTTCTATCATATTGAAATCAGCCTTCCCGCAATTCTCCCAAGTCAGGAGTGTGATGGAATACTCTCCACTTGCCTGGATGGGTGCAGCTCCAATAACACTTATGAAGCTCAACACCAACCAGGACAAAGCAGCCCACTTGATTGGCACCCCATCTACAAACATTCACTCCCTCCACCACTGACACACAGTGGCAGCAGTGTGTACCATCTACAAGATGCACTGCAGCAACGCACCAAGACTCCTTCAACAGCACCTTCCAAACCCGCGACCTCTACCAACTAGAAGGACAAGGGCAGCAGATGCATGGGAACACCACCACCTGCAGGTTTCCCTCCAAGTCACACACCATCCTGACTTGGAACTATATCGCCGTTCATTCACAGTCGCCGGGTCAAAATCCTGGAACTCCCTTCCTAACAGCACTGTGGATGTACCTACCCCACATAGACTTCAGCGGTTCAAGAAGGCAGCTCACCACCACCTTCTCAAGAGTAATTAGGGATGGGCAATAAATGCTGGCCTAGCCAGCGACGTCCACATCCCATGAATGAATTAAAAACAAAAGTACCTTTATTTCCGGTCCATCCTTGTCCTTTTCCATAACTACCTTAAATCTTAGAGTTATGGTCACGATCTCTGAAATGCTTCCCCACTGACACTTCTACCACTTGTCTGGCTTCATTCCCCGGGATTAGGTCCAATACCGCCTCTTCTGTTGCAGGGCTTTCTACGTGCTGGCTCAGAAAGCTCTCCTGTATGTACTTTAAGAATTCCGCCCCCTTTAAGCCTTTTGAACCAAGACTATCGCAGTTGATATTGGGGAAGTTGAAATCTCCTACTATCATTACCCTATTATTTTTTACACCTCTCTGAGATTTGCCTACGTATCTGCTCCTCTGTCTCTCCCTGACAATTTGGAGGCCTGTAGTACACTCCCAGCAAAATGATTGCCCCCTTTTTGTTCTTAATTTCTACACATATGGCCTCATTTGAGGAACCTTCTAAGATATCATCCCTCCTTACTGCAGTAATTGACTCCTTGATAAACAGTGCAATGCCACCTCCTTTTACACCCTCCCCTGTCACGCCTAAAGATTCTATACCCTGGAATATTGAGCTGCCAGCCCTGCCCTTCCCTTAACCATTTCTCTGTGATAGCAATAATATCATATTCCCTTGTGTTAATAAACGCCCTCAATTCATCTGCCTTTCTAGTTAGACTCCTTGCGTTAAAATAGATGTAAACCAACCTTGCAATATTCACTTGTGCCTTAACAGGTCTATATTTGCTCTGCCTTCCAGACTGACTCAGTTTCTGTTCTATATTTGACTGTGCATCACCCCCTACTGTACCTTCACTCTGTATCCCATCCCCCTGCCAAATTAGTTTAAACTCCCTTCACCCCCCAACAGCAAACTTCCCAGCAAGGATGTTGGTCCGGTTCCGGTGCAACCCGCTCAACTTGCACAGGTCCCACCTTCGCCAGAAACAGACCCAGTGATCTAAATCCTCCCTCCTGCACCATCTCTTCAGCCACGCATTTATCTGCTGTATCCTCCTATTCCTATACTCACTAACACATGGCACTGGGAGTAATCCAGAGATTACAACCTTTTGAGGTCCTGCTTTTTAATCTGCTACCTCGCTCCCTAAAATCTTGTTGCAGGACCTCATCCCTCTTTCTACATATCTTGTTGGCACCAATGTATACTACGACCTCTGACTGTTCACCCTCCCCTTTCAGAATGTCCTGCAGCTGCTCCGTGACATCCTTGACCCTGGCACCAGGGAGGCAACATCCCATCCTGGAGTCACCTTTGCGGCCGCAGAAACACCTGTTTGTTCCCCTTACGATTGAATCCCCTATCACTGTAGCCCTGCCACTCTTCTTCCTCCCTTCCTCTGCAGCAGAGCCACCCATGATGCCATGAACTTGGCTCTTGCTGCTTTCCCCTGAGCCAACACCCCCAACAGTATCCAAAGCGCTATATCTTTTTGAGAGGGGGATGGCCACAGGAAACTCCTGCACTACCTGCCTTCCTCTACTCTGCCCTGTGGTCACCCATTCCCTTCCTGCCTTTGCAGCGTTTGCCTACGGTGTGATGACCTTGCTAAACGTGCTCTCCACGACGATCTCAGCATCACGGATGCTCCACAGTGAATCCACCCTCAGCTCCAGCTCCGTAATGCCGGTAGCCAGTAGCTGCAGATGGATGCACTTCCTGCACACATGGTCATCAGGGACACTGGAAGCGTCACTGATTTTCCACATAGCGCAGGAGGAGCATATCATGGGTGCGAGCTCTCCTGCCATGACTTGCCTTTAGATTACTTATTTACTCCCTTTAATTAAAAAATACTAATTATGCTAGGGGCCTTGTTCTACTCCAAACACTACCCACTACAATCTCAAGTCCCTAATAAATTACACTAATTAAAAAAAAAACACACTTTAGTAGTACTAATCTCATCACTTATACGGTAGGTTTTAGGGTATTTTTAAAAAAAAAACTTTCCTCTTATTTTGTTAAGCTATTTACAGGCACTAACAGCTGTTACTTACCCAACCAATCACCTTGCAGCTTTCCTGTGATGTCACTGACTTTTTTTTCATTTCTCAAAATTCCGGTGCACCCGGACTGCTCTGCGCTCCCGGAAGGTACCTGTTTAGGCCACGATCCCCGGCTCTATTTATTCCGCTCCTCTCTTGGCGTTCTCCCTTCAAGTCCGCTGCTCTCCACTCCGCTCCCGAAGATACGTGTCTAGGCCGCGATCCTCAAGTTCTGTTTATCCACTCCTCTCTCGGCGTTCTCCCCGCAGGTCCGCTGCTCTCCACTCCGCTCCCGAAGGTACGTGTCTAGGCCGCGATCCTCGGTCTCTATTTATCTGCTCCTCTCATGGCGTTCTCCCTGCAGGTCCGCTCCTCTCCACTCCACTCCCGGAAGATAAGTATTGCATTAAATAATCAAAAAGCAAAAGAAAACCTGCAAAATCTGGAAATCTGAAGCAAAAATAATGCTGGAAATACGAAGCAGGTCAGTCAGCATTGTGGAGAGATCAAAGGAGTGAACATTTCAGGTCCTCACCCAAAATGTAGACTTGTCTGTTCTCTCTGCAGATGCTGACTGACCTGTTACGTGTTTTCAGCATTTTCTGTTTCTATTTTATACAAGTTGGAGAAGGATGTTGAGGGAGAAGGAGTACATTTGAGAGGGGATGCAATAAATTTTAAAGGGCTGCGTTAAAATCCCAGAGTTTATGCCCTCCTATCCTCCTTTAATCTCTCTCTCTACATGAAGTCTCCTACTTATTCTCAGCCACCCCCTTGACCTTGCCATCTCACGTGGCCTCGCAACTTGCATTGTGCCAGTCACAGAGAAGGTCATCTCTGATCACCTCTCTTATATTGCTCTCCAATGTCCACTTCGTTCTCTGTCTGTCCCTGGAAAAAAACTCCAAGTTGTACACATCTGCACTTCCAAATTCCTAACTATCTAGCCTTTGGCCCACCATTCACCATGACAATCCTGTTGCACTAATCTGCTCAATCACACCCTCATCTCCACCTTTACTGCCCTAGTCCCCATTAAACCGTTACTCTCAAGTTGGTCATTCCACCGGTACAGCCCTCATCTCCACTCCCTTAAGGGTGTAGACTGGGTGGGACTGCACTCATCTGTTTACAATTTTATCTATCCAATTGTAGAATCACGTGCCATGGCTTCTCTTCCAACTCCCACAGTTACCTCTGGTGTACCCCAAGACCCTATCCGTGGCCTCCTCCTATTTTTCATCTACACGCTGCCCCTCATGTTAGCAAGGCCATAAAGAAGACAAAGCATTCGGCTTTATTTTTAGAGGTATAGAATTGAAAAGTAGGGAGGTTATGCTAAACTGTATTGAACCTTAGACCGCATTTAGAGTACTGCCTGCAGTTCTGGTCACCAGATTGTGAAAAAGATATAGAAGAACGGGAGAGGGTGCAAAGAACATTTATAAGAATTACACCAGAAATGCATGGGTATTCCTATCAGGAAAGGATGAACAGGCTGGATCTCTTCTATTGAAAAAAGAAGGCTGAAGGGTGACCAAATAGAAGGCTTTAAAATTATGAAAGGTTTTGATAGAGTGGATACAGAGAGAATGTTTCCACTTGTGGGGAAGAGCATAACTAGAGGTCATCAATATAAGATGGTCAATAGAAAGTCCAATACGGAATTCAGAAGAAACTTCTTTACCCACAGAGTAGTGAGAATGTAGAACTCACTACTACAAGGAATGGTTGAAGCTCATAGTATAAATGCACTAGCTAGACAAGCATATGAAGGAGAAGGGAATAGAGGGTTACGATGATAAATTAGATGAGGAAAGACAGGAGGAGGCTCGAGAGGAGCATAAAAGCCAGCATGGACTGATTCTACTGAATGGCCTGTTCCTGTGCTGTATATCCTAATGTAATGTATTCCTTCAGCCGAAAACACATCATCAGTTTCCACATATAGGCTGACGACACCCAGTTCCACTCACCACCACCCCCTCAACCCCTCCATTGTCTCTAACTTATCAGACTGCTTGTCCAACATCCGGAAATTTCCTCCAACTAAATATTGCGAAGACTGAAGCTGTTGTCTTCAGTCCCCACTGCAAACTCCGTTCCCTAGCTACCAACTCCATCACTCTAATTTTGAATATACTATAGATCCCCAAACAGTCAGAGGGAGATAGAAGAGCAAATATGTAGGCAAATCTCTGAGAAGTGCAAAAACAATAGGGCAGTAACAGTGGGGGATTTCAACTACCTTAATATTAACTGGGATAGAGTTAGTGTGAAAGGTACAGAGGGAGCAGAATTCTTAAACTGCATTCAGGAGAACCTTTTTTTTTGTAACCAACACATAGCAAAGCCCAAAGAGAGGGGATGGTTCTGGACTTAGCTTTATGGAATGAAGCTGGGCAGGTGGAAAGGGTATCAGTTGGGTAGCATTTTGATGGAAGTGATCATAATTCCGTTACATTTAGGGTAGTTATGGAAAAGGACAAAGATGGACCAGTACTAAGCTGATATGTGATTTAACTGATGTGGACTGGAAACTGCTACAAGAAGGTGAATCATTGCCAGATCAGTGGGAGGCATTCAAAGAACCCTAGCTAGGGTTCAGAGCAAGTATGTTCCCTTAAAGAAAAAAGGAGGGGCTAACAAGTCCAGAGCCCCCTGATGTCAGGGGCTTAAAGAAGGTTTAAAAAAAAGGGAAGCTTATGGCAGATACTGAGGGCTCAATACTGCAGGACACCTAGAGGAGTGTAAAAAATGTAGCTGTGAAATTAAAAAGGAAATTAGCAAAGCAAAGAGAGGCCTTGAAAAGCTTTGACAAGTAAAATCAAGAAAAGCCCAAAGATTTTTTAAAAATAAATAATGAGCAAGAGGATAACTAAAGAAAAGATAGAGCCTATTAGGGACCATAAGGTTAACCTCTTTATGGAGGTGAAGGACCTTTTTTATGGGTCTTGGTGAATACTTTGCATCTGTTTTCACAAAAGGAAGGGACGATACAGAGATTGCAAGGAGGAGGAGTGTGAAATAGTAGATGAAGTTAACATAATGAAAGAGGAAGTATTAAGGGGTTTAACATCTTTGAAAGTGTAGAAATCCCCAGGTCCGGTCAAAATATATTCTAGGCTTTTAAGGGAAGCAAGAGAAGAAATAGTGGAGGCTCTGACCATCATTTTCCAATCCTCTCTGGCTACAGGTGTGGTGCCAAAGGACTGTAGGATAGCTAACGCTATACCATTGCTTAAAAAGGGCGAAAGGGATAGACCAAGTAATTACAGGTCAGTCAGCCTTATCTTGGTGGTGGGAAAATTATTGGAAAAAGTTCTGAGGGACAGGATAAATCTTCATTTAGAAAAACCACGGATTAATGAAAGACAGCACTGGTTTGTTCAGGGAAGGATGTGGCTGTCTGACATGATGGAATTTTTTGAGGTGGTAACAGGGAGGGTGGATAAGGGTAGTGCATTGGATATAGTCTATATGGATATTAGCAAGGCTTTTGATAACGTCCCACATGGCAGACTGGTCATGAATGTAAAAGCCCATGGGATCTATGGCATAGTGACAAGTTGAATCTAAAAGTGGCTCAGAGGCAGGAAGCAAACGGTAATGTGGATGGGTGTTTTAGTGACTGGAAGGCCGTTTCCAGTGGAGTTCCGCAGGGCTCAGTACTAAGTCCCTTGCTTTTTGTGGTTTACATCGATGATTTGGACTTGAGTGTAGTGGGTATGATTGAGAAGTTTGTAGGTGATACAAAAATTCACCATGTGGTTAATAATGAAGAAGAAAGCTGTAGACTGCAGGAAGATATCAATGGACTAGTCAGGTGAGCGGAATGGGGGCAAATGAAGTTCAATGCAGAGAAGTGTGAGGTGATGCATATGGGGGAGACTAACAAAGCAAGGGAAAACACAATAAATGATAAGATACTGAGAAATGTAGAGGAGCAGAGGGACCTTGGGGTGCATGTCCACAGATCCCTGAAGCTGGCTTTTTTATTCTTTCACAGGATGTTGGCATCACTGGCAAGGCCAGCATTTGTTGCCCATCCCTAATTGCCCTTGACCACTGAGTAGCTTGCTAGGCCATTTCAGAGGGCATTTAAGAGTCAACCACATTGCTCTGGGTCTGGGTTCACATGTAAGCCAGTCCAGGTAAGGACAGCAGATTTCTTTCCCTAAAAGACATTAGTGAACCAGATGGGTTTTTACGACGATCGATAGTTTCATGGCACCATTACTGAGACTAGCTTTTAATTCCAGACTTTATATTAATTACCTGACTTTAAATTCCACTAGCTGTTATGGTGAAATTTGAACCCCTGTCTCAAGTACATTAGCCTGGACCTCTGGATTACTCTGGGCCTCTGGTTCCGATGAAGGGTCACTGACCCGAAACATTAACTCTGCTTCTCTTTTCACAGATGCTGCCAGACCTGCTGAGTGGTTCCAGCATTTCTTGTTTTTATTTCAGATTTCCAGCATCCGCAGTATTTTGCTTTTATCCTCTGGATTACTAGTTCAGTGACATGACATATGGGATACTTGCCTTTATTAGCTGAGGCATAGAATATAAGAGCTGGGAGGCTATGTTGGGACTATATAAAACACTAGTTAGAGTGGAGTATAATATGGGAGAATGTGAAATTGTCCATTTTGGCAGGAAGAATTAAAAAGAGGCATATTATCTAAATGGTGAGAGATTGCAGAGATCTCGGATGCAGAGGGATATGGGTGTCCCAGTGAATGAATCGCAAAATGTCATTATGCAAGTACAGCAAGTAATTGGGAAAGCTAATAGATTGTTACTGTTTATTGTGAGGGAAATTGAATACAAAAGTAGGGAGGTTATGCTTCAGCGAAACAGGGCATTGGTGACACCACATCTGGAGTACTGTGTACAGTACTGGTCTCCTTATTTAAGGAAAGATGTAAATGCGTTGGAAGCAGTGCAGAGAAGGTTTACGAGACCGCTACCTGGAATGGGCGGGTTGTCTTATGAGGAAAGGTTGGACAGGCTAGGCTTGTATCCGCTGGAGTTTAGAAGAGTAAGAGGTGACTTGATTGAAGCATATAAGATCCTGAGGGGTCTTGACAGGGTGGATGTGGAAAGAATGTTTCTCCTTGTGGGAGAATCTAGAACTAGGAGTCACTGTTTAAAAATAAGGGGTCACACATTTAAGACAGAGATGAGGAGCAATTTTTTCTCTGAGGGTCGTGACTCTTTGGAATTCTCTTCCTCAAAAGGGCAGTGGGAGTAGTATTTAAATATTTTTAAGGCAGAGGTAGATAGATTCTTGACAATCAAGGGAGTGAAAGGTTATCGGGGATAGACAGGAATGTGGAGTCGAAGTTACAGTCAGATCAGCCGTGATCTTGTTGAATGGCTGAGCAGGCTCGAAGGGCCAAGTGGCCTACTCCTGCTCCTAATTCATATGTTCGTAGGCCACAGCTGGAGTACTGCATGCAATTCTGGTCATCACACGATATGAAAGATGTGATTGCACTGGAGAGGGTACTGAGCAGATTACAAGGATGTTGTCTGGTCTCAAGAATCTTAGTTATGAGGAAAGATTGGATAGGTTAGTGTTGTTTTCTTTGGAACAGTAGAGGGTGAGGGGAGACCTAATTGAAGTGTATAACATTCTGAGGGGTCTAGATAGAGTGGATAGGAAAGCCCGATTCCCCATAGTTGAGGCGTCCGTATCCAGGGGTGTAGTTAAGGGGTTTAGAGGGGATTCAAAGGGAAATTTTTTCACCCAGAGTGTGTTGGGGATCTGGAATTCATTGCCTGAAAGGTTGGTAGAGGCAGAAACCTTCATAACATTTAAAACGTACTTGGATATGCACTTGAAGCGCCCTATCCTGCACGGCTACGGACCAAGAGCTGGAAAGACGGGTTAGGCTGGATGGCTACTTGTCGACTGGTTTGGACAGGATGGGCCGAATGGCAAGAGTAGGCCATTCGGCCCTTCGAGCCTGCTGCGCCATTCATTATGATCATGGCTGATCATCCAACTCAGTAACCTGTTCCCGCTTTTGCACCATACCCTTTGATCCCTTTAGACCCAAGAGCTTATATCTAACTCCTTGAAAACATACAATGTTTTGGCCTCAACTGCTTTCTGTGGGAGCGAATTCCACAGGCTCACCACTCTCTGGGTGAAGAAATTTCTCCTCATCTCAGTCCTGAATGGTTTACCCTGTATCCTTAGACTATGACCCCTGGTTCTGGACTCCCCCACCATTGGGAACATCCTTCCTGCATCTACCGTGTCAAGTCCTGTTCGAATTTTATAGGTTTCTATGAGCTCCCCCCTCACTCTTCTGAACTCCAGTGAATATAATCCTAACCGACTCAATCTCTCCTCTTACGTCAGTCCCGCCATCCCAGGAATCAGTCTGGTAAACCTTCGCTGCACTCCCTCTATAGCAAGAACATCCTTCCTCAGATAAGGTGACCAAAACTGCACGCAATATTCCAGGTGTGGCCTCACCAAGGCCCTGTATAATTGCAGCAAGACATCCCTGCTCCTGTACTCAAATCCTCTCGCTATGAAAGCCAACATACCATTTGCGTTTTTTACCGCCTGTTTGAACCTACATGCTTACCTTCAGCGACTGGTGTGCAAGAACACCCAGGTCTCTCTGCATATTCCCCTCTCTCAGTTTATAGCCATTCAGATAATCTGCCTTCCTGTTTTTGCTACCAAAGTGGATAACTTCACATTTATCCACATTATACTGCATCTGCCATGCATTAGCCCACTCACTCAACTTGTCCAAATCACCCTGAAGCCTTTCTGCATCCTCCTCACAATTCACCCTCCCACCCAGTTTTGTGTCATCTGCAAATTTGGAGATATTACGTTTAGTTCCCTCATCTAAATCATTAATATATATTGTGAATAGCTGGGGTCCCAGCACCGATCCCTGCAATACCCCACTAGTCACTGCCTGCCATTCGGAAAAAGACCCATTTATTCCTAATCTTTGTTTCCTGTCCGCCAACCAATTTTCTATCCATCGCAATACACTACCCCCATCCCATGCGCTTTAATTTTACATTCTAATCTCTTATGTGGGACTTTGTCGAAAACCTTCTGAAAGTCCAAATAAACCACATCCACTGGCCACCCCATCAACTCTACTAGTTACATCCTCGAAGAATTCTAGTAGATTTGTCAAGCATGATTTCCCTTTCGTAAATCCATGCTGACTCTGTCCGATTCTACCACTGTTCTCTAAGTTCTCTGCTATAAAATCTTTGATAATGGACTGTAGAATTTTCCCCACTACCGACGTCAGGCTGACTAGTCTATACCCAGCAACTGTCTGAGGCTGAATCAGTCTGTTCGCAAAGTTTGTCTTATTTCACCCTGAGATGAGTTTCCAGTCATAAGTATGCACTATCGCCAACTCTGCCTACTTCCACCTCCAAAATATCGCCTGACTCCGCCTCTGCCTCAATTCATCTGCTGAAACCCTCATCCATGCTTTTTTTTACTTCTAGACTTGGCTATTCCAATGCCGTCCTGGCTGGTCTCCTCTGTTCCACCCTCCATAAACTTGAGCTGATCCAAAACTCTGATATCCATGGCCTAATTTGCACCAAGTCTGGTTCCTCCATTACCCCTGTGCTTGCTAATCTGTATTGGCTCCTACTTAAGCAATGCCTCAGTTTTTAAATTCTCATCCTTAGTCCCTCCCTATCTCTGTAATCTCCTCTAGCCCAGAACTTTCAAAACGTCTGCGCACCTCCAATTCTGGCCTCCTGAACAGCCTTGCTTTTAATCGTTTCACCATTGGTGTCCCTGCTTTCAGCTGTCTACGTCTTAAGTTCCAGAATTCTCTCCCTCTCCTTTCTCCTTTTAAGGCAATCCTTAAAACTTACTACTTTGACGAAACTTTTGGTCATCTGTCCTAAAATGTCATTGGGCTCAGTGTCAAACTTTGATTACTCCAGTGAAGTAGCTTGGGATGTTTTATTATGTTAAAGGAAGATACAGTATATGGTGAAACAAAATAGGAGGGTGAATGATGCATAGCAGGTGAATTCTTCAAGTGAGAACCAGGCCAAATATAAGTTGAGAGGGGAAGTGAGGAGGAAATTAAGACTGGCCAGGAGAGAATGAGAAAACAAAAGATAACCCAAAAATCTTCTACCAGTATATAAATAATAAGTGAGTTATAAGAGGTGGGGTGGGTTCTATTCGGGACAAAGAAGGTGAAAAATGCTTGAGAGGTGCAGGGCAAAGCTAGAATACTTGATGAGTGCTTTGTATTGATGTTTACTAAGGAAGACGATGCTGATAAAATTTCAGTAGAAGCAGAGATGGTAGAGGAAATGGAAGGGGTGAAAATTGGATGTAGTGCAAAGGCTGGGTGTGCTTAGAGTGGTTAAGTCGACTGGTCGGGATGCTAAAGGAAGTCGTGGTGGAGATTGTGGAACAGCTTGCCATAATCTTCCAATCTTCCCTAAGGGGAGGTGCCAGAGGAATGGAGAGTGGCAAATGTGGCACGCTTATTCAAGAAAGGGTATAAGGACAATCCTAGTAACTACAAGCCAGTCAGTTTGACATCCGTGGTGGGCAAGGTTTTAGAAATAATAATCATGGAATTGTACTTCAACAGGTACTTGGAGAAGTTTGAGCTAATTAAGGATAGCCGGTACGGATTTGCAAAAAGGCAGATCGTGCTTAACTAATCGTATTGAATTTTTTGATGAAGTAACAGAGGAAGTTGTTGAAGGGAATGCAAAGGATGTTGTCTGTATGGATTTAGACAAAGTGTTTGACAAACTGCCATTATAAAAGAATGGTTAACAAAATTGGCTTATGGACTAGGAAGGTTAGCGTTAGCTAGGCTAAAAAATTGGCTTAAGGGCAGAAAGCAGTGAGTTGTAGTAAATGAACGACTGATTTTCAGCCTGGAACATGGTAGATAGTGGTGTTCCTCAAGGGTCAGTGCTAGAACCACTGCTGCTTTATTTGATATATATAAATGACTTAGATATTGGAATACAGAATTTGCCAGAGATCCAATGGAGATGCAGCAGACAGTGAGGATGATGCCAATCAACTGCAGCAGGACATAGATATGCTAGCAGAATGGGCAGACGAATGGCAGATGTAATTTAATACAGTGAAGTGCAAGGTGATGCATTTTGGCAGAAGGGATAGGGCGAGGCAATATAGACTTAATTGCACAGTTCTAAAGAATGTGCTTGGGGTTCATGTGCATAGATCTTTGAAGGTGACAGGACATATTGAGAGAGTGGTCAGAAAAACATTTGTGATTTTGGGCTTTATAAATAGAAGTATTGAGTATAAAAGCAGGGAAATTGTGCCAAAGCTTTGTAAAGCTCTGCTTAGGTCACAACTACAGTATTGTGTCCACTTCTAGTCACCACACTTTAGGAAGGATGTGAGGGTCTTTGAGGGGGTGCAGAGGAGTTTTACCAGAATGGTTTCAGGGATGAGGGTGTTGGGTTGAAAAATCTGGGGTTGTTGTTCTTAGAGCAAAGGAGATTGAGGGCTGCTTTGACAGTGGTATACAAGATTGTGACAGGTTTAGTTAAGGTGGACAAAGAAAAGCTGTTCCCATTAGTTGATGGTGCAAGACCTAGGGGACACAGATTTGCGGTTTTCAACAAGAAATGCAGGGGGATGTGAGAAAGACCTTTTTTAACCCAGCGAGTGGTAATGACCTGGAACTTGCTTCCTGTGAGAGTGGTGGAAGTGGAGACGATCAATGATTTCAAAATGAAATTAGATGGGCACTTGAAGGAAATAAACTTGGCTACAAGGATAGAGCGGGGGAATGGGACTGACTGGATTGGTCTACAAAGAGCTGGCATGAACTTGATAGGCAGAATGACCTCCTTCTTTGCTATTATGACTCTAAAGGTGGTATATGAATACCAGTTGTTAGTTTAAAAAGTTATCCCCACTGGAATAAATTCTAGCAGTATTCAGCTCGGCTTTAACCAGAGTTGATATATATCAACCTATAAAATCACTTGCTGTGGGTCAGTATGAAATGGCCTGCATAAAAGAATCCAAGTTGGCCCATCACATTGCAGCCCAACAACACATGGGACAAAATGACCAAGAAAAACAGACTTTGCGGACCACGCAGTGCAGTGAGTCGATTGAAACAATATTTGACTTTAATCCTGTGTGTTTTCCTGCTGCCATTACTGTGGTCCTGAGCACACGCGGTACTAGTGGCTGCTGCAGAATCTGTATGTCAGTGTGTTTTTTTTTAGTTTAGTTTTTATCCACACCAGGAGGTGGCACATTTAGACTCAAGCTGCAAAGCTGCTGCTAATCTTGAGTTATAGTGCACTATACTTACCTTCTGGGAGAGCAGAGGAGAGAAGCGGACCTGCGGGAAGAACACGGAGCAAGGAGTGGATAAATACAGCCCGGGGATCGCGGCCCAGAGCACTTGCCTTCCGTGAGTGGAGTGGACCTGCGGGAAGAACACGGAGCGAGGAGCGGTGAAATACAGCCCGGGGATCGCGGCCTAGAGCACTTGCCTTCTGTGAGGGGAGCGGAGAGGAGTCCAGGCACGCCAGAGTTTGAAAACAAAGTGAACAGTGCCGTCACAGGAAAGCTGCAAGGTGATTGGTTGGTGAGTAACTGCTGTTCAGGAATAACTCTAAATAGCTGGGTTAGTACATTACTGTTAGGGTGCGTGTGTAAATAGCTTAATAATGAGGAACAAATGAGTAGCTGGTATTTTTTTTTTGAGTAAGGTTTATTTTAATAGTGAACTGTATTGATTTTTAGTAGGATTTATCAGTACTAGTAAGGTTTTATTCATAATTCTAAGCTGTTGTAGTATTGGTAAGGTTTTTTTAAAAGTAGCAAGGGGTCAACTAATAAAGGAATGGCAGGGTTGCTTCAACCTCGAGAGTGCACCTCCTGTGCTATGTGGGAGTTCCAGGATGCTTCTGTAGCTTGGAGAGCCATTTGTGCAGAAAGTGTCGTCAATTGAAGCAGCTTGAGCTCCGGGTTTTGGAACTTAAGTGGCAGCTGGCAACATTGCTGTGCATTCATGAGGATGAGAGCTACGTGGACAGCACGTTTATAGATGTGGTTACCCCACAGCTTAACAGTATGCAGGGAGAGAGGGAATGGGTGACCACCAGACATTCAAACAGAATCAGGCAGGTAGTGCAGGAGACCCCTGAGTGCATCACACTCTCCAACAGGTATTCAGTTCGAAATACTGAGGAACGTGATGCTTCATCTGGGGAGTGCAGCCAGAGCCAAGTCCATGGCACCACGGGTGGCTCAGCTGCACAGCGGGGTACAGGGAAGATTGGAAGAACCATAGTGATAGGTGATTCAATAGTCAGGGGAACAGACAGGCGATTCTGTGGCCACAGATGTGAATCCAGAATGGTGTGTTGCCTCCCTGGTGCCAGAGTCAGGGATGTCACTGAGCGGCTGCAGAACATCCAGAAGGGTGAACAGCCAGCAGTCGCGGTCCACATCGGAAGCAACGACATAGGCAGAAAGAGAGATGTCGTCTTGCAGTCAAAATTTAAGGAGCTAGGTAAGAAATTGGCAAGCAGGACCTCAAAAGTAGTAATGTCCGGATTACTCCCTGTGTCACGCGCAAGTGAATATAGAAATAGTAGGATAAGACAGATGAATGCGTGGCTGGAAAGATGGTGCAGGTGAGAGGTCTTCAGATTCCTGGGACATTGGGACCGGCTCTCGGGGAGATGGGACCTGTAATAGCCAGACGGGTTGCACCTGAACAGAGCCGGGACTGAGTTCCTTGCGGGATGTTTTGCTAGTGCTGTTGGGGAGGGTTTAAACTAGTTTGGCAGGGGGATGGGGACCTGAGGGTAGACTCAGCTGGGACAAAATCAGAAATTAAAATGGAAGGCGGAAAATTAATGGATGAGTCTGGAAGACAGAGGAAACGAGGGTTAGAAAATAAAAAAAGAGTTTGGCAGTGCTCAAAGGTATCCATTTCAGTGCAAGGAGTATAGCAAATAAAGCAGATGAGTTGAGGGCACAGATAGACACGTGGCAGTATGATATCAAAACTATTACAGAAACATGGCTTAAGGAGGGACAGGAACAGCAGCTCAACATTCCTGATTACAGGGTTTTCAGACGCGATAGGAAGGGGGATAAGAAAGGAAGGGGAGTGGCAATTTTGGTCAAGGAAACTATTACAGCTGTGAGGAGGGATGACATGTTGGAAGGTTCATCAAATGAGGCCATATGGATTGAGCCAAGGAACAAAAAAAGGGCAATCACACTGCTGGGAGTGTACAATAGACCCCCAAACAGTCAGAGGGAGATAGAAAAGCAGATATGTAGGCAAATCTCTGAGAAGTGCAAGAACAATAGGGCAGTAATAGGGGATTTTAATTACCCCAATATTAACTGGATAGTTTTAGTGTGAAAGGAATTGAGGGAGCAGAATTCTTGAGGTGCATTCAGGAGAACTTTATTTGCCCAGTATTTAGCAAGTCCAACAAAAAAGGACTTCGTTTTAGGAAATGAAGATGGGCAGGTGGAAGGAGTGGCAGTAGGAGAGCATTTTGGTGGTAGTGATCATAATTCAGTCAGTTTTAACATAATTATGGAAAAGGACAGAGATAGAACCGGTGTTAGAATTTTCAATTGGGGCAAAGCCAGTTTTACTAAACTGAGGAGTTATTTAGTGAAAGTGGACTGGAAACAGCTACTTGAAGGTAAAATAGTGTCAGAGCAGTGGGAGGTGTTCAAGGGGTTCAGAGTAAACATGTTCCCACAAAGAAAAAGGGTGAGGCGGCCAAATCTAGAGCCCCATGGATGTCAAGAAGCCGACAGGGCAAGATAAGGCAGAAAAGGAAAGCTTATGTCCGACACCGAGAACTCAATACTACAGAAAGCCGAGAGGAGTATAGAAAGTGGAGGGGTGAAATCAAAAATTAGGAAAGCAGAGAGGTAATGAAAGAATATTGGCAAGCAAAATCAAGGTGAACCCAAAGATGTTTTATCAATACATTAAGAGTAAGAGGATAACTAAGGAGAGAGTAGGGTCCATAAAAGACCAAAAAGGTAGCCTATGTGTAGGAGCGGAAGATATTGGTATGGTTCTTAATGAATATTTTGCGCCTGTCTTCACAAAAGAGGGGGATGATGCAGATATTGTCAATAAGGAGGAAGAGTGTGAAGTATTGGATATGATAAACTTAGGGAGAGAGGAAGTATTAATGGGATTAAGATCCTTGAAAGTTGATAAACCACCAGGGCCAGATGAAATGTATCCTAGGCTGTTAAAAGAAGCAAGAGAGGAAATAGCAGAGGGTCTGACCATAATTTTCCAGTCCTCACTGGATACAGATGTGGTGCTGGAGGATTGTAGAATTGCTAGCATTGTACCTCTGTTTAAAAAGGGAGCGAAGGATAGACCGAATAATTTACAGGTCAGTTAATCTAACCTCAGTAGTGGGCAAATTATTGGAATCTATTCTGAGACACAGAGTAAACTTAGAAAGGCACAGGTTAATCAAGGATAGTCAGCATGGATTTGTTAAGGGAAGATCTTGTTTGACCAACTTGATCGAATTTTGTGAAGAAGTAACAAGATAAATTAGGGTAGTGCAGTTGATGTGGTCTACATGGATTTTAGCAAGGCTTTTGACAAGGTCCCACATGGCAGACTGGTTAAAATAATAAAATCCCATGGGACCAGGGAAATGCAGCAAGGTGGATACAAAATTGGCTCAGTGGCAGGAAACAAACAACAGTACAGCACAGGAACAGGCCATTCGGCCCTCCAAGCCTGCGCCGATCATGATGCCTGTCTAAACTAAAACCTTTTGCACTTCCGGGGTCCGTATCCCTCGATTCCCATCCTATTCATCTATTTGTCAAGTTGCCTCTTAAACGTCGCTATCGCACCTGCTTCCACCACCTCCCCCGGCAGCATGTTCCAGGCACTCACCACCCTCTGTGTAAGAAAACTTGCCTCATACATCCCCTCTAAACTTTTCCCCTCGCACCTTAAACCTATGTCCCCTAGTAACTGACTCTTCCACCCTGGGAAAAAGCTTCTGACTATCCACTCTGTCCATGCCACTCATAACTTTGTAAACCTCTATCAGGTCGCCCCTCCACCTCCGTCGTTCCAGTGAAAACAATCCGAGTTTATCCAACTTCTCCTCATAGCTAATACCCTCCAGACCAGGCAACATTCTGGTAAACCTCTTCTGTATCCTCTCCAAAGCCTCCACATCCTTCTGGTAGTGTGGCGACCAGAACTGCAAGATTCCAAGTGTGGCCTAACTAAGGTTCTGTACAGCTGCAGCATGACTTGCCTATTTTTATACGCTGTGCCCCGACCGATGAAGGCAAGCATGCCGTATGCCTTCTTGACTACCTTATCCACCTGCGTTGCCACTTTCAGTGACCTGTGGACCTGTACGCCCAGATCTTTCGGCCTGTCAATACTCCTAAGGGTTCTGCCATTTACTGTATACTTCCCACCTGTATTAGATCTTCCAAAATGCATTACCTCACATTTGTCCAGATTAAACTCCAGCTGTCATTTCTCCGCCCAAGTCTCCAACCGATCTATATCCTGCTGCACCCTCTGACAATCCTCATCACTCTCCGCAACTCCACCAACCTTTGTGTTGTCCGCAAACTTACTAATCAGACCCTTCCAAATTTTCCATTTTCCTCCAAATCACTTATATATACTACAAACAGCAAAGGTCCCAGCACTGATCCCTGCGGAACACCACTAGTCACAGCCCTCCATTCAGAAAAGCACCCTTCCACTGCTACCCTCTGTCTTCTATGACAGAGCCAGTTCTGTATCCATCTTGCCAGCTCACCTCTGATCCCGTGTGACTTCCCCTTTTGTACCAGTCTTCCATGAGGGATCTTGTCAAAGGCTTTATGAAGTCCATGTAGACAACATCCACTGCCCTTCCTTCATCAATCATCTTCGTCACTTCCTCAAAAAACTCGATCAAGTTAGTGAGACACGACCTCCCCTTCACAAACCCTTCAAAAACAAAGGGTAATTGTTGACAGTTGTTTTAGCGACAGGAGGGCTGTTTTCAGTGGCGTTCCGCAGTTCTCATTGCTGAGCCCCCTGCCTTTTGTGGTGCATATTAACAATTTGGGCATAAACTTAGGGGGCATGATCAAGAAGTTTGCGGATGACACAAAGATTGGCCATGTGGTAGATAGCGAGGAGGAAAGCTGTAGGCTGCAGGAAGATATTGATGGTCTGCTCAGATGGGCAGAAAAGTGGCAAATGGAATTCAACCTGGAGAAGTGTGAGGTGATGCATTTGAGGAGGTCAGACAAGGCAAAGGAATACACGATTAATGGGAAAATACTGAGGTGTAGAGGAAGTAAGGGACCTTGGAGTGAAAGTCCACAGATCCCTGAAGGTAGCAGGACAGGTCGATAAGGTGGTTAAGAAGCCATCTGGAATCCTTTCCAAGGTACAGAATAAAAGAGCAGGGGGGTTATGCTGGAACTGTATAACTCATTGGTTAGGCCACAATTTGAGTACTGTGTGTAGTTCTGGTCACATTACAGAAGGATGTCGTGGGCTAGAGAGGGTACAGAGGAGATTTACGAGGATGTTGCCAGGACTGGAAAAATGCAGCTATGAAGAAAGATTGGATTGTCTGTGGTTGTTCTCCTGGGAACAGAGAAGGCTGAGGGGAGATTTGATTGAAATGTACAAAATTTTGAGGGGCCTGGATAGAATGGAGGTGAAGGGTCTATTCACCTTAGCAGAGAGGTCAGTGACGAGGGGGCATAGATTTAAAGTGATTGGTAGAAAAATTAGAGGGGATATGAGGAAAAACCTTTTCACCCAGAGGGTGGTGATGGTCTGGAACTCGCTGCCTGAAAGGGTAGTTGAGGCAGAGACCCTCAACTCATTCAAAAGGAGTCTGGATATGCACCTCAAGTGCCATAAGCTACGGACCAAATGCTGGAAGGTGGGATTAGAATTGGTAGATCTTTTTTGGCTGACACAGACATGATGGGCCAAGTGGCCTCTTTCTGTGCCTTAAACTTTCTATGATTCTATGAATACAATACTTCCTGTTGGCTGAGCCTGGTAGTGGCACTGGTATTAGAATACATAAAGAGATGCACAGCTCACTTGCTTGGTGGCAAAAACAGGGTGTAGGAAGGTAAGCAGCTATAATGAAGTTGGATAACTGTGCTAGGAGAGAAGAATATGTGTGGTACAGAAATATTTCTTGTGTCTGTGTATTCTATTTTTATGTTCAATGCTGAGAATTCAGGCGTTCATGAGTAATATGACTGTTTTTAAGGGGCCTTTAGAATGGATTTTATGAGCAGAACTGTAGGTGTAAAATGTAGATAGATGAATGTGATGTCTTGTGTCACACAAATATTAGACTTGACGCTTCAAGTCAGCTGTGTGAATGCTAGTGTTGCAAATTAAGCATTCAAGGCTGCCAGATGGTTAATCAACAGTACATAGAGAGGCATATTACCACACTGCTTCAAAGATGTTAATGAAGTATCCAATTTATATGTTCTTTTGATATTTTTGCTTAGATTTGAGTAGCTATTGTGTTTCATAGAGAAATGAGGGGGGAAATCCAGATCCATCATCTGTTTGACCTTAAAAGTTGAATATCGGTTAGAATAACTCCATCTCTGGTTTATTAGAATGTTACTTTTTTGGGCAAATTAACATTACAGGTTTAGACAGTGGATCTAGAAGTGGTATGGCTCATCTCACTTTTTCCATTTCTTTGAGATGTATTATTTACTTTGGGAAGGGTAATGCAAAGAATTGCAACAGTCAAAATAAACAACAGCTTTTACCTATAATTTCTTGGCAATATAGTATCTCTTCCTCTTTTCCCCTTCAAAAGGAAAAGGCTTGAATCTGTTTCATCTCGTCATATGATGCCATCACTGTCAGATTTAATGTTGCTTCTACATCCTTTAATGCTGCCTCTATTATACAGCAGTTATATAAAAACACATCTTAAAATGCTCTATATTATAAAGAATGATGAATATTTGGCAGTTTAAAGCACTAAATAGAACACGCGAGTATAAACAATTGCTGAAGTTGGACAAAGTTCTAATGTGCGCCATTATATGTCATCTCCCTCTTGTGGCTGGGAGCCGGTCCCCTATGGGGAATGGCCATTTTATATAGTTTATTCTGCTGCTCGATTTTTGTGGTTGCATTAAAACTTGACGTTTTTACTTAATCACCAGTCATTCAGATTGTGTGTCAACTCAAAGGTAAATGCAGCCTACTGGCATGGGGTAGCATCAGAATGATTCATACCTCTTGTCAAAGGCAATTAGTGAGTTTATGTGGCACGTGTACACGATATTGACTTCTCCCTAGTACACAGTGTTAAGGAACAGTAACAGCAGAAACTATGGCAGACATGCATTGGGTACCAAAGCAGTGGTGCTTAGGGAAGTTCGAGGCAGTCAATTTGTTTGATCATTGGTATCAGAACCTAAACTACACTTTGACACTTGATCCTGACTTTGCCCCCTTCCTCATTGACTGTTTCACCTGGGAGAAGAGAACCAAGGCTAACCCACTTTGTGGATTCAGAGACACAGAAAGTGATGGGACTTCTCCAGGACTCTGCTCAACAAAAAGTGAACTTATTGGACCTGATGCCAGGGCAGATGGTGAATTACTTCCCCGTTTTATCTCACAACTCTATAGTTAAAGCATCAAAGTCAATTGCTTCAATATGGCAGTCCATCCACCTGTATTATGGTTTCAAGGCCATGGATGCCCACCTCTTAGCTCACCACACCTCCTTTGGCAACACCTTCCAAACCCACGACCTCTTCCACCTAGAAGGACAAGGGC
This sequence comes from Heterodontus francisci, assembly GCF_036365525.1. NCBI lineage: Eukaryota > Metazoa > Chordata > Chondrichthyes > Heterodontiformes > Heterodontidae > Heterodontus > Heterodontus francisci. Next base: position 56,069,257 of record NC_090405.1, read on the forward strand.
AGCTGACGCGTGGGAACATCACCACCTGAAAGTTCCTCTCCAAGCCGCACACTATCCTGACTTGGAAATATATTGCCGTTCCTTCACTGTCACTGGATCAAAATCCTGGAACACCCTCCCTAACAGCACTCTGGGTTTACCTACAACAGATAGACATAGCATACAAGGCTACAGGCCAAGTACTGGAAAATGGGATTAGAATAGATAGCCTTGATGGCCGGCACGGACATAGTGGGCCGAAGGGCCTGTTTCTGTGCTGTATAACTCAATGACTCTAGATGTCGCTGATTTCAGAATGCAGTCAGATGAAAAGCATGAGAATCTGTATCAATGTCTGATGGCTTTCTTTGAGAATAACGTTTTACTGAAAGGTGGTCTCAGTCATCACTGTCTACCTTGATGAGGATGAAGAGATGTCACCCTCACTGGAGAGTATACTGGTGCTGCGTTAGCTACAACTCATTCATCCTAGCGTACCATGTCTAGTGAAGCTGAGGTATGACACTGAGCTCGGGTCCCACACCCTGGTATCTGTCAAGCCAGAGATCTCCCAAGCCTTGAATTTGCTGTTAGATGGGCAGCACAGTGGCGCAGTGGTTAGCACTGCAGCCTCACAGCTCCAGCGACCCGGGTTCAATTCTGGGTACTGCCTGTGTGGAGTTTGCAAGTTCTCCCTGTGTCTGCTTGGGTTTTCGCCGGGTGCTCCAGTTTTCTCCCACCACCAAAGACTTGCAGATTGATAGGTAAATTGGCCATTATAAATTTCCCCTAGTATAGGTAGGTGGTAGGGGAATATAGGGACAGGTGGGGATGTGGTAGGAATATGGAATTAGTGTAGGATTAGTATAAATGGGTGGTTGATGGTCGGCACAGACTCGGTGGGCCGAAGGGCCTGTTTCAGTGCTGTATCTCTAAATAAAAATAAAATAAAATAAAAATGAGCTTCATGCATCGACTGATGCCAAGGCTTTCCGCTCCACCACTTCCCCCTTCCAGAAGTGCCAGTTTCATCCTCACCTAACAAGACCAGTGTAACTCCCTTCACGCACATGACGGGTGTCACGCCCATTATGTGAGTAAGCGTGACAACTAGATGAACATTTCCTCAGCAAGTTTAATTTTCTGCCGGATCAAGAACGCCGATATATGGCTAAAGCTCATGAGATAGCTGCTATCCTGGATGACGATGATGGTGACATCGCAGATGCTTATTTGGACGAGGCAGATGAGGAATCTGCTGATGTTTTGTTGGAATTGGCTGCATTCCATGTACAGATTTGTCAGTCACCCTACTTAGACATATTCTTCGAGTACCATACTATTTGAGTAACCATTGACAGTGGAGCGACTCGCGACATGTTCCACGCTTCCACAGCAATGAGACTCAGTGTCCCAGTCAAGACTTCATCGTAACCTGCTCACCAGGCTGATGGTTCATTGCCTTTGCATGTTGGTGAAACACACTTCTCTCTGTCCAGAAATCATCACAGTCTTGCCTTCGAAGGCCTGGTCGTAGAGAACCTTGATGTTCAGGTGCTTGCAGGCTCTCTGGAAACCAATGATATATCAATTAGACCCGCCAAACACCTAGTACTGATTGGTATCTCCACCACCTATGTTTATAGATCTCAACCCCATGCTTCCTCCAGCCCAGGCAGAGTGAGATGAGCCCATGTCCTTCGTACATCCTCAAGGTCAACAACAATCTGGCCAGGGAATTTCATTTAGATGACCCTACTGGATGATCTTGCAGACCTCACGACATTTGCAGTTGAACTATCCTACCTTGCTTCAGGACCAAGCCTCCCAACATTTGACCTCCACCATATATTTTGCCTAGTGTCGCTGACCAGATTCGCATTACGACCCCCTCCTGTAAACTGTAAGTAGTGTCTCACAATGAACGTTTTGCTCGGATACAAACTGTCTTCACCCCAGCAACCTAGATTCTCAGACTTCACGTGATGGCAATTACAGCCGCTTACCAAACAATGCAAGTGTAAGCACCATCAGCTGTTTTCAGAGTTTGCCCTTGTGAATCTGGATCGCACCCTGCCTCAGCACACATGTACTCAGTTCCACACACTCCTTCAGGAGTATAATAATGTCGTCGATTCAACCTTCCCAGGTTACAATGGCAAAGCTGAACGTTCAAGGCTATTGTGAACACGGGACCTGTACAATCTCCACAGCGCACAGGTCTCTTTGCCCAGTATACCAGGAATAAACTTGAGTTGCAACAAAAATTTGATGACCTTGAAGCTCGACCTGAAGGCGTGGGGATTGCTGTGGAATACCTTAACCCATCATTTCTCGTGAAGAAATCAAATAGGGTTTTCGACTTGTCACAGCATTTGCCAATGTTGGGTGCTCCAGTAAGTCACAAGCTTTGCTCATGCCAGATGTTGACTGAACCTTACGCAAGATTACCCAGTGGAAATAAATCATTGCAACAGATCTGACCAATGTCTTTTACCAAATTCCATTAGTGTGATTTTCAATGAAGTACTGTGGAGTGGTTACACCCTACAAATGTGCTGGTGTCTGCACTCAATCTGCCATGGGCATGCCTGGATCTGAAACTGCCCTAAGAAAATTGACATACCATGTCCTTTGTGATCTTCTTGCAGATGACCTCTACTGTGGTGGTAATAGTCTTGAAGAACTTCTTCATAACTGGCTACATGCTCTGTCACAATGTGATCTGTACCTATCTTCCCTTAAGACTGTCATCTGCCCTAAGGCTACAATTATTCTGGGATGGATTTGGTCTCAGGACACCTTCCAAGCTAGTCCACACCGCCTGGCCACCCTCTCTACCTGTTCTCCACCGGAGGAGTTTTCTGGCATGCTGCCTTTCTTTGGAGCCTACAAGATGCTTTCGAGAGTCCTTCCTCAGTGTGCCTCATTACTCAGCTCCCTTGGACACTGTTAATGCTGGACATCAGTCCAATGAAAGGATAGACTGCACAAGCTTCCAAATGGCACAATCTTCTCTTTCATCCGCTTAAACCATTACCCTTCCCTGTTCAGGAGATCAACTCTGGGTTGTCGCAGACATTGCCGTTAAGAAGCATGGCATCGCATTCATCCTGTATATGAACTGTGGCAACAGATTCAAACTTGCTTTTTTTTCAGTACCAAACTGCATCGTCACCAAATCACCTGGTTGCCTTGTGAAATTGAAGCTCTGTCCATCGCAGCTTCTAATGAAGTACTTTAGCCCATCTATTGAGCAGTCCAAACATTGTCCTTATGTCCTCACAGGTAGCAAACCTTGTGTGCAGGCTTCTGAAAAACAGTGCAGGGCAGAAAATTCTCCCAGTCCACATGTCACTACCTTTCTTTCCACAATCAATTTCTACCATGCCTCTGTCAGACACGTAGCTGGATTTGTGAATAAACCATCAGACTTTGCAAGTCACAATGCTCCTGACTGGGAGGATCCCATGTGCCAAGTCTGTTCCTTCATACACCAGACCTCAGATTCCACAGTTCACCGGGTATCCATTGATGCCATTGTATCAGGCTCAACAAGACTCCCTTTCACCAGCAGGTCAGCATAGCTAGCTATCCAGTCTGAATGTCCCCTGCTTTGTCGCATGCATGCCCACCTGTTGCAAGGCATCCGCTCTTCAAAGAAGCGAAATAACCAACAATCGTGGGTTACTACCAATAGTTTACTCGTCGTTCAACACAGTGAGCCCTTGCCCCCTGCAGGGAATGCATTATCATTCCGCATAATATCCTGGAAGGCCTCATCACTGCTCTCCACTTGCGTCTTGGTCACCCGTCATGTCATCAAGTCAAATTGGTTACCCACCGATTTTATTTCTATGCACTTGACATGGATGCCTTCATTGAACATACAAATTAGGAGCAGGAGTAGGCCACTTGGCCCCTCAAACCTGGTCCGCCATTCAACAAGATGATGGTTGATTTGATTGTAACCTCAACTCCACATTCCCGCCTAGCCCCGATTAACCTTTCACCCTTGGTTATCTAGAATCTATCTACCTCTGCCTTAAAAATATTTAAAGACTCTGATTCCACTGCCTTGTGAGGAAGAGAGTTCCAAAGACACATGACCCTCAGAGAACAAAATTCTCCTCATCTCTGTCTTAAATGGCTGACCTCTTATTTTTAGACAGTGACCCCTATTTCTAGATTCCCCCACAAGAGGAAACCTCCTTTCCGCATCCACCCGGTCAAGACCCCTTAGGATCTTATATGTTTCCATCAGGTCACCACTTAGTCTTCTAAGCTCCAGTGGATACAAGTTTAGCCAATCCAACATTTCCTCATAAGACAACCCGCCCATTCCAGGTATTAGTCTAATAAACCTTCTCTGAGCAGCTTCCAACACATTTACATCCTTCCTTAAATAAGGCGACCAATACTGTACACAGTATTCCAGATGTGGTCTCACCAATGCTCTGTATAACTGAAGCATAAACTCCCTACTTTTGTATTCAATTCCCCTCGTGATAAAAGGTAACAATCTATTAGCTTTCCTAATTACGTGCTGTACCTGCATACTAACCTTTTGCGATTCATGCACCAGGACACCCTTATCTCTCTGCATCTCCGAGCTCTGCAATCTCTCACCATTTAGAAAATATGCTTTTTTATTCTTCCTGCCAAAATGGGCAATTTCACATTTTCCTACGTTATACTCCATTTGCCAGATCTTTGGCCACTCACTTAACCTATCTATATCCCTTTGTAGCCTCCTTATGTCTTATTTACATAGAAGCATAGAAAATAGGAACAGGAATAGGCCATTCGGCCCTTCGGGCCTGCTCCGCCATTCAAAAAAGATTATGGCTGATCGTCTAATTCAGTACCCTGTTCCCACTTTCTCCTCATATCCCTTGATCCCTTTGGCATTAAGAAATATATCTATCTATCTCCTTGAATATATTTAATGGCTTGGCCTCCACTGCCTTCTGCGGTGGAGAATTCCACAGGTTCACCACCCTCTGAGTGAAGAAGTTTCTCCTCATCTCACTTCTAAATGGCGTACCCCATATCCTGAGACTGTGACCCCTGGTTCTGGACTCCCCAGCCATCGGGAACAACCTCCCTGCATCTACCCTGTCTAGTCCTCTTAGAATTTTATAGGTTTCTATGAAATCCCCTCTCATTCTTCTGAACTCTAGTGAATATAGGCCGAGTCGACCCAATCTCTCCTCGTACATCAATCCTGCCATCCCAGGAATCAGCCTAGTAAATCTTCTTTGCACTCTCTCCATGGCAAGAACATCCTTCCTCAGATAAGGAGACCAAAACTGCACACAATACTCCAGATGTGGTCTCATCAAGGCCTTGTATAACTGCAGTAAGACATCCTTGCTCCTGTACTCAAATCCTCTTGCAACGAAGGCCAACATACCATTCGCCTTCCTAATTGCATGCTGCACCTGAATGCTTGCTTTCAGCGACTGGTGAACAAGACCCAGGTCTCATTGCATCTCCCCCTTTCCCAATCTATCACCATTCAGATATTCTGCCTTTCTGTTTCTACAACCAAAGTGGATAACCTCACATTTATCCACATTATACTGCATCTGCCATGCATTTGCCCACTCACCCAACTTGTCCAAATCACATTGGAGCCTCTTTGCATCCTCCTCACAGCTCACATTCCCCCCCAGTTTTGTGTCGTCTGCAAACTTGGAAATATTGCATTTACTTCCCTCACCCAAGTCATTAATATATACTATGAATAGCTGGGGCCCAAGCACTGATCCCTGTGGTATCCCACTAGTCACTGCCTGCCACCTGGAAAAAGACCAGTTTATTCCTACTCTCTGTTTCCTGTCTGTCAACCAGTTCTCAATCCATGTTAGTATATTGCCCCCAGTCCCATGTGCTTTAATTTTGCACACTAACCTCTTGAGTGGGACCTTATCAAAAGCCTTCTGAAAATGCAAATACACCACATCCACTGGTTCTCCCTTATCTATTCTACTAGTTACATCCTCAAAAATCTCCAGTAGATTTGTTAAGCATGACTTCCCTTTTGTAAACCCATGCTGACTTTGCCCAATACCGTTTATGCTTTCTTATTTTCCTACCTATCTTTGTGTAATCAGCAAATTTAGCAACCATACCTTTGGTCCCTTCATCCAAGTCATTTATGTAAAGTTGAGGCCCCAGCACTGATACCTGTGGCACACCACTCTTGCCAACCAGAAAATGACCCACATATGCTGTCTCTCTGTTTCCTGGTAGCTAGCCAGTCTTCTAAATGCCAATATGTTACACCAACACCATGAGCTTTTATTTTCTGCAATAACCTTTGATTTGGCACCTTATCAAATGCCTTCTGGAAATCTAAGTACAATACATTCACTGGTTCCCCTTTATCCACAGCACATGTTACTACTTCAAAAAACTCAATAAATAGGTTAGGCATGATTTCCCGTTCACAAAACCATGTTGACTCTGCCCGATTACCTTGAATTTTTCTAAGTGCCCTGCTTTAAGTTATAGCTTCCAACATTTTCCCTAGACCGATATTAAATAACTGGCCTGTAATCTCCTGCTTTCTGTCTTCCTCCCTTTTTGAATAAAGGAGTTACATTCATTATTTTCCAATCTAATGGAATCTTCCCCACAATCTAGGGAATTTTGGAAAATTAAAAACAATGCATCAACTATCTCATTAGCCACTTCTTTTAAGACCCTAGGATGAAGTCCGTCAGGACCAGGGGACCTGTCAGCCCGCAGCTGCAACAATTTGCTCAGTACCACATCCTTGGTGATTGTAATTTTCTTGAGTTCCTCCCTCCCTTTCATTTCCTGATTTACAGTTATTTCTGGGATGTTACTTGTATCCTCAATAGTGAAGACTGATGCAAAAATACCTGTTCAAATCATCAGCCATCTCCTATTTTCCCTTATGAATTCCCCAGACTCACTTTCTATAGGACCAACGCTCACTTTTGTTAACTTTTCTTTTTTAAATATCTGTAGGAACTCTTACTATCCTTTTTTATATTTCTAGCGAGCTTTCTCTCGTACTCTCATTTTTCCCTCATTAATCTTTTAGTCATTCTTTGCTGTTTTTTTATCTTCTGTCCAATCTTCTGACCTGCCAGCCATCTTTGCGCAATTATTTGCTTTTTCTTTAATTTTGATACTATTGTTATGCCAATATGCTTTTTTGAATGATAATTTTCTTTAATTCACTGACTGGAGATCTGAATTTTTTTTTTAATGAAGTTTAAAAAGAACATTGAAAACCGGATGACTGCTGGCAGCTTAAGTTGATCGCCTAGTTTGCTACAGTGTATCCTGCATTGCAAAGGACTGTGAGGAGGGAGACGGAATGTCTGTGCATTTCCCAGAAATAACCAAGACCCAGGAAGTTTAAAGGAACTACCTGTTCTTTTCAGAAAGCAGAGAAATACTGCTAACTGCTATGTTTGAATCACTGAGTGACTGTTATGAGACAAGCCTCTCCCTATCTGTGGTTTTAAGCTGGTGTTTCCTCTGCAGCAGAGGAGAAGCAACTGGACTCTGACTGCCAGGCATCTGTAAGAACTAAAATTTGAATGTCCCTAGCACAGTTGCTAGGAGCTCCATAGAACACCCTCACAGCCACCACCACTCTTTCTCCCCCCCCCCCCCCCAACCCCCCAATCCCCAGCAACCTCCGGCCTCCCGAGTCAACCATCAAGAGCAAGACAAAACTGTTGGCTATTCCATCCCAGTATCTTCGGTCATAAATCCCAACCAATTCCTAATTTCAGTGGAAAAGACTTAGCTGTGGTTTCAACAGGAGACCGAACATTCCAGCCCCAGGATGGAAAGCTGATGTCTCAGATGTGGTGCCCAATATAGTATTTCCTGTTGGCTCGGTCTGGGAATGGCACTGGTTAATGAGCATGAAGTTATGCACAGCTCATTTGCTTGAAAAAATACAACAAATTACTCTCAGCACACTAGTCGAAGTGAGTTTTCAGCCAAATAATTGAAACAAAAGAAAACATTTTCACAAAACTTTCTCTTCTGAGTCTTTAGATTCTTTTTTACAGTAATGGTTGGTAAGATGCATTAATACATTTGGAATGACATCCATAAAGATTCTGTCATTGTAAATGAATAATATATTTGTTTATAAAAATCTTACACAGAAGATAAACTTTCAGCCCACAAACCTTACTTCCTATTGTCATGGTTTTAGCTCACATTTTGTATCAGTTCTTACCATTTTTATAAATTGGTATGTCAACATTTCCCATTCAGGTTTTCTATATAGACTGCCATCATGTCATTACAAGCACTGGGCAATAGGCGGCTCATGGAACAAATGTCAAGACTTTCTTCCCTATCTGTCACCATCTTGCTTTCTCCTTGAGGTAAGTAATTCTTTAGTTCAAACTTTTAACTTTTTATTATGAAACAGGTTTTTAAACTCTAACATTTTCCCTGAATTGTTTTAAATTTCCTAGTTTCGGTAGCCCTTGGATCTCTCTCCCCTCCCTATTGCCTTTATCTTTCTTTGCCCACTGTGAAGCCAACTCCCAATACTTTGTCTTCCCAATTTCTTTCCTAATGGCCTTTTCTTCATTCTTCCACTTGTGAGCCTCCTGCTGATGCCTTGCTCTGTCATCACTATCTTAGTGCTCCCTGCTTCTTTGCTGAACAAGCTATTATGCTCCTAATTACTGTATCTGCCCTTCTTTCTTCAGCTGCTGTTATTCCTATCCTGTTGTCCTGCCAGGGTGTCATCACATTCACACACTAACTCAAGGGCCATCTACGTCCACCATTATATTCCCACTCGCGCTACTATTTCTCTGTTGGCGAATCCACCAATTTCTTCTGTAAAGTGCTTGTAATGTTCTACTCATAGCCCTATAGCACTTTAAGTAACAAACTTGGGCCCTTTTGCATAACCTGGTGGTACTGAGGTAACTTTTTTGGGGTCAAACTACACATGATTGGGAAGCAAAAGCATGGTGTTCAGCCAGAGACAGTTATAAGGTGGGTTACCCAGAAGGGGAATGGATGGATAAGCCAGAAAAGGAATTGGGGGCTTCTGCAGTGTATAAGGGAGCTAATCAGAAAATGCCAATTGCAAGCGTAAAGAAGTGAGAAACATTTGTGCAGAATGGGGTTACAGAGTGAGTTATATGAGGTAAGTAAATGATGCACTGATGGGGTGTGAGAGGATGGGAAATGAAATGAAATGCTGGATATAATGTAAGACAGTACTGTAAAGGGGTTGTGTTAAGAGTGAGGCTATGAGAAGGGCAGCAATTGGTGACCATGGGAAGGAATAGCATTGGCAGCAAAAATGCATCAGTACTAAAAAAACATTTAATCAACTTCCTGTGACCAATGCCAAGAGAGACAAACTAGTCGTACATTCTAAGATAATGAAAGATTCTGCATTCCTTTTGTCAAAAGTCATTATTTAAGTATTTGCTCATGCAGACATAATACATAAAGACAAATATTTCCTTTCAGTAACTTAAAATAATTTCAGGGAACTTAATATATGGTGACTCGTAATCACCATTTTGAAATTAAAATAGAAAAAACATGTGACTGCCTCCATTGAGGAAAAAAATGTCAAGTGATTTAAATCAGATATTCAGATTGTTTCCCCTCCATGACGTTCATGCCACTAACTTCTCCCTCAATGACTTAAGTTGCTTCACAGCTTCAGACTCTTCTTTGTTCTATTTCAAACAACTTAGTGCTTCTGCCAGATTTACACCTCTTCCATTCAAATGCTTGAGTGCATTTCACATATGAGGAGTCTATGTTGCTTTTGTTAATTTATTTCTTGAGCTTTTCATGCATAAGAAACTTCTATTCTATTCTTAATGTTTCTTTGTCATGATGCATCTTCAGTAATAATTAAAATCACTGGATGGAAATAACTGTATATTTCAAATGCAGCCAAAGTTATTCACCTATTTTTGCAAACTCTACTCATCCAGCCATAGGAAGTCATTTGATGAGTAGATGGCATGACCACAGTTTTCCAGGAGACCTATCACGTGTATCTTGGTTAGGTTGATTTTAAGAACTGTGAAGTGTCTATATGTTGGCCTGTGAAAATTTTTGTGTATAATAATTTCTATAAGTATTTTTGAGGAGTTTGACCCATTCCAGTATATCGGTGTAATATCATGGTGGTATGAGCGTGGTTGAATGCCATTGACATATATTTTTCAATGCCCATTTTAAACCTGTAGCTTCCTTTACCACTGCAAGAATTCAACAGTAAAACTCTGGGACCCAAATATCTTATCATTAGAAGCAACAACAAAATTAATGTAGCACTAAAAGGTTAACTTGAAATTTGCCATGTTATCCAATAGTTTATTAAGTAGATTTTCCATTATTAGAACATTCTGTAAGACTCCAAGTTTTTATATTGAGAAATCATCTCCGGCCCAGTACATCACTGTAGGAGTTCCTTGAGGTAGTGTGCTAGGCCCAACCATCTTTAACCGCTTCATCAATGACCTTCCCTCCATCAGAAGGTCAGAAGTGGGGATTTTCTCTGATGATTGTACAATGTTCAGCACCATTCGCAGGTGTCAAATACTACTGAAAGAATAAAGAAGATGCCAAGTTTATTGCTGGTGGTTACTATTTGCCTTAAAGATAGCAAGGTGTGTACAGAATGATGAAACGCTGGATTGCATCTGTGCTTCCCTCAGGTAGGATGAAAGGATCCTCTCTCATTTCATTCTCCACATCTCCCAAAAGCTAATTAGAACGGCAGAGAAAGAGGTAAGTAATCACCTGCCTCATTTGTTCGTCAAGGAGCAATGCCTGAAAAATGGAGTGTCAGGGGAAGAAACAGAAATCTGTGGTCTGATATACAAATGTCAAATTAATGGAAAAATCGAATAATGTACTTTGTGTATGTTAAATAGTGAATAACAGGATGTTTTGAATGTATTAGAAGGCTGAAGTAGTTCTAGTTGTTCTTGTATCGTTAACGGGTATCAGAACACCAACATGTTGCCCACAAGTCTCCAAACCATCTATTTAAAATTCCTGCTTTTGAGATTAGGGAGTATTTGCAAAGATTTATTAAACAATACCTTCCCTTTTTGTTGATTTTTAACATTTTAATTTATATTTAAATCTGGAATATTTCACAAATGCCTCTCAAATTTATTTTTGAGTGCTGTCTGTCTCATGTTTTATAAAGCCTTACTTTTAGAAGGGATGCATTGCTGGCCATCAAAACTGTGTGTGTGAGGGGAGTACCATTTCCAACCTCCTGGTGATTGTATATATTTATTCTCCCTATGATATATGGGTAACTGGGGGGAGTTTCATTACCTGTGGGATAAAATGTAAATAGTTGCACCTCCACTAAGGCATGAGGTTTTGTGTTCCATCCTGTGTTTCATTCTGTTTATTTTATATATAATATTTCCGGTTAGCGTCTTTATTTCTCACTGCAATTTGTATCTTCCATTACCTGTGATATTCTCCTGTCAAGTCTTTTTTGATGCACAGCCTTGTATAATAGAATAGATTAATGAAGAGTTTTCTCTATTCGTTTCATGGGTTGTGGGCATCGCTAGCAAGGCAACATTTGTTGCCCATTCCTAATTGCCCTTGAGAAAGTGGCAGTGAGTGGTCCTCTTGAAGCACTGCAGTCCATCTGGTGCAGGTACGCCCACAGTACTGTAAGGGAGGGTGTCCAGGATTTTGATCCAGTGACAGTGAAGGATTGGCGATATATTTCCAAGTCAGGATGGTGTGTGGCTCGGAGGGGAACTTGTAGATGATGGTGTTCCCACGTGTTTGGTGTTGCCCTTGTCCTTCGAGGTGGAAGAGATCGAGAGTTTGGAAGGTGCTATCGAAGGAGGCGTGGTGAGTTGCTGCAGTGCATCTTGTAGATGGTACACCCTGCTGCCATTGTGCGTCGGTGGTGGATGGGGTGCTGATCAAGCGGGCTTCTTTGTCCTGGATAGTGTTGAGCTTCCTGAGTGTTGTTGGAGCCGCACTCATCCAGGCAAGTGGAGAATATTCCATCACACTCCTGACTTGTGCCTTGTAGGTGGTGGACGGGATTTGGGGAGTCAGGAGGTGGGTTACTCGCTGCAGAATTCTCAGCCTCTGATCTGCTTTTGTAGTATTTATTTGGCTGCTTTAGTTCAGTTTCTGGTCAATGGCAACCCCCAGAATGATGATGTAGGAGATTCAGCAATGGTAATGTCGTTGAATGTTCAGCGGAGATGGTTAGATTCTCTCTTGTTGGAGGTAGTCATTGCCTGGCACTTGTGTGGTGCAAATGCTACTTGCCACTTATCAACCCAAGCCTGGATGTTGTTCAGGTCTTGCTGCATATGGTCATGGACTGCTTCAGTATCTGAGGAGTGGCGAATGGTGCTGAACATTGTGCAATCATCAGCGAACATCCCCACTTCTGACCTTATGATGGAGAGAAGGTCATTAATGAAGCAGCTGAAGATGGTTGGGCCTAGGATGCTGCCCTGAGGAACTCATGCAGTGATGCCCTGGGACTGAGATGATTGGCCTTCAACAGCCGCAGCCATCTTCCTTTGTGCTAGGTATGACTCCAACCTGTGGAGAGTTTTCCCCCGATTCCCATTGATTTCAATTTAGCTGGGGCTCCTTGGTGCCACATTCGGTCAGATGCCGCCTTGATATCAAGGGCAATCACTCTCACCTCTTGCATTAAGCTCTTTTGTCCATGTTTGGACCAAGGCTGTAATGAGGTCAGGAGGCAAGTGGTCTGGCAGAACCCAACTGAGCATCGGTGAGCAGGTTATTGCTGTTTAAACGGCACTTGAAAGTCCTGTCGACGACACCTTCCATCACTTTGTGGCTGATTCAGAGTAGGCTGATAATTGGCCGGATTGGATTTGTCTTGTTTTTTGTGGACAGGCCATATCTGGGCAATTTTTCATATTGTTGGGTAGATGCCAGTGTTGTAGTTGTGCTGGAATAGCTTGGGTAGGAGTGCAGCTAGTTCTTTAGTACTACAGCTGGGATGTTGTCAGGACCCATAGCTTTTGCCGTATCCAGTGCCTTCAGCCTTTGCTGCATATAAATTGGCTGCACATTTCCCAGTATTACAACAGTGACTATACTTCCAAAGTACTTTATTGACTGTGAGGTACTTTGGGACATCTTGAGGACATGAAAGGTTATATATAATATATAAATGCAAGTTCTTAAATTTCTTAGTCAGTGTGGCATTAACGTCTTTTGCTGGGAGTCTGTTCCACATATCCACTGCTCTTAAGGTGGAGCGGGAAGGAAGAGGAAAAAAAATCTCCTAATCGAGCTTTGTCTGAATCTGCTTTTTATCCAAGTGATCTAGTTCTACAATCGCAGGCTGTTAAATAACCTGCCAACATCTTTATAAACCTCGATCAGGTACTGGATAAAAGCAACATCTGCTCTGAGTGTCTGTTAAAAATGTAGTCTTAAATCCAGAATTCTGGCTATTGTTTTTTTTCTTTAAATGATTTCCAAATTATCAGTGTTTTCTGAAGGTAAAATGCCCAAAATTGCACCATTCTAAATTTGATGTCGCCGATAATCTGCACAAAGGTGAAATAACTTGTTTTTGATTTATAAACAATTACCTTCAATAAGCATCCTAGGATTAATATTGCAGATTACATCTTCACATTATTTGGACAGTTGAATGAACGGGAGGGGAAATGATTTCATTTGTGGCATGACTTTCAATTAAAAAAACAGATTTCTGCACTTCACACACATTTTCTGCCCAAGTGTTTTGATAAAGATCTGAAGGTAGTGAAAATAGCCGATTCTGGTCAGTGGTTACCATTCTGTCAGAAGCTGCTGTTGATTACCTTATAGTGACAGAACTAAGTATGAGGATGGATAATTCAGAGAAAGTGTCATGTAGAGCCATGAGCTGAATAAGAAAGACCAAAACTGAAAAAGAAAGACCAAAACTGAAAACGGGAGAAGGCGAGTGTAGAAAATTGGGAAGGAAAGTGACATGAACACGGAAAACTGAAACCGAGCTTGACAGGTGCAATAGTCATCTTGATTTTTTGCTAAAGCAAAGCACTTCTTCTGCTAACAACTACACTTGTTTTTCTTTTTCACTTTTGCTAATAGGCACCCATTCATTCATTATGTGCATGTGTTCTGGGGGATCTTCATACTAACTGTAAAAGTCAAACATTTTCTTGATGTAAAATCCTCCACTTAATGTACATTCACTCTTCCAGTGAAGTCAAGTGAGGAGGAAAATATTATTCTCATCCAATAAATTTCTTAAACAGTCTGAAACTAAAGCTAACACACTAAGTAGTCTACGACTTTTAGAACAGACGCTGGAAACTGAAATAGATGAATAAAATCTTTTTGCCATTCAAGATAATTGTTACTTAATTTCTCATACAAGTCATCTGGCTCAAGAAATGTTAAGTGCCAGTTCACATTTTCTGAAATATACATTTTGGAAAAGATTCTTGAAAATACAGATTATGGAAAGAAAAACTGCTATTATTTTTCTCTAAATCTAAAAATAAACACAACTTGGGCACAAGGGACTAAACAAGGACTAGGGCTAAATTTCTTCCAAAGACGAGAAATAAAATAAAATTAAAACTTGAGATTCAGAGACGAGAGTAAAAGCAAAATTAATATTGTTTCTAGGACAAAACCAACAGCATGCCAAAACATTTCACGAAATATAAATTTAATTTTGTCTTGTTTTATATGGACCAATGTATGCTTTATTTGGAAGAGAGTTTTATACAGCAAGCCCAAAGTATAGCAGACAGTATCCAGTGCATCCAAAATTCTACCTATAAATCATACTGTTTGAATCGGCATGAAATCTAACCCTGATTTAGTTCTCTTAAAATTGTCATTTTTTATAATGGGCTCAATTTATATCGTCAAACAGAGGTCGGGTTTTTGCCGACTTAAGGTCTGATCTGACCTCCAAATGCCAATCAAAAAGGGACACAGGTAAGCCACAAAAGAAGTACTGCCTAATTGCTTACATCTGCAGTGCACTGAATTGGCTGACGCTGTAGTTTACTTTCTTATACCCTGGTTTACACAGCAGCTGCTAATTCCATTTGGTACTGAATTCTGTTGCTGTTATCAGTATAACTAAATGATGCAGAATTGTTTACTCTGCACTTGCTGTGAAGTAAAAATTCCAAACTTGTACCAGATGTTTTAAACCAATATGGGATCAATGTCTGCCTTGATTTGAATTCCTGCAGAATTTAAAAGCCCTCCCTCCCAGTAGGGTGCTTGTTTTGGGAAGGAACTTTACATTGCTCATTATATCTACTGGGCTTCAGGGCCAAGATACCACCTCAGCCTTGAGGTCCGAACTTAAAGGTTAGATTTATTGTGTAAATAGGGAATTTATGAACTTCTGATTCTTCAGTGTGAAAATGTAGTTTTCGAATAACTTCCAGTTCTGAGTTACAAAAACATATGGTGAATGTGGTTTGCTCTCAATTTGAAAGCCTTAGCCCTATATGAAGATGTAGAATATGACCAATTAGAGTGCTGGTCTCAATCCATTCCGTTTATATTCAGTTTAGTCTTCGTTCATCTTGTTTTCCTCACTTGTTAAAAAGTAGAGAAGTAGAGTCCTATCTATTGCCATACCTTTATGACATTTCCTTCTCTGCTGGAAAGTAGGCTCTGTTCCACAGGAGATGCATGTCGCCAAAATCATCTCTCAATGCAAAAACAAAGGCGACAGAGGAGGCAGCAGCAACTCACAACAGGGCATCTCACTTCTTAGCATCGTGGGGAAGGCCTTTTCTAGGATCGTACTTAAAAGATTCCATTTACTTGCAGATCGCGTGTACCCATGCGGTTTCCGTGCTGGCAGATCTACTGTGGACGTGATCTCCATACGCCAGTTACAAGAGAAGTACATGGAACAGAATATAGCCCTTTCATAGATCTCACTAAGGCATTGGACACCGTCAGCAGATCAGGGCTTGACCAGATTTTGGGAAAAATTGGCTGTCCACCAAAGCTCCTCAGTCTCATCCGCTCCTTCCATGACCACGTGCACTTCGCTGTGCAGTTTGGTAGCTCCGTTTCAGATAGTTTTGGAGTGAAGAATGGAGTGAAACAGGGTTGTGTCTTAACCCCCACTCGGTTTGGCATCTTCTTCTCCATGCTCCTGACCTTCGCCTTCCCTGCAGATAGGTCTACTTGCATACTAGGTCAGACTGTATCTACAATCTATCAAGGCTGAAAGCGAGGACAAAAACACATCACTTCCTGATGAAGCTACTCTAGTCGCTCACATGGAAACTCAGCTACAAAGACTCCTGGACTGTCTCTCCCATGCCTGTAACTTGTTCGTATGACTATAAGTGTCAACACTGCCCTTGATCACACTAAATAACACCCCACTGAATTCTGCTACCTTGGGTCTGCGATGACAGACACTCTGTCCCTTGATGCAGAGCTCGATATCTGCATAGGGAAAGCAGCTACCACCTTTGGCTGACTTGCAAAATGTGCATGGGATAACACCAAGCTGACCCTTAGGACCAAGCTGATAGTTTATAAGGCCTGTGTTCTCAGCACCTTGCTGTATGGCTGTGAAACATGGGCGACTTACAGCTACCAGGAAAAGAAGCTTAATAATTTTCATCTTCACTGTCTGCGGTGCATTTTGTATACCCTGGCAGGACAAAATCACAAATGTGGCAGTCCTGTCAAAGGCAGAGCTCCCAAGTGTGTTGGCACTAATCAAACGGAGGCGGCTTCAGTGGATTGGACACATCCGCAGGATGGAATACGGTCGCATGACCAAGGACCTTCCGTATTTTTAGATTTAGAGATACAGCACTGAAACAGGCCCTTCGGCCCACCGAGTCTGTGCCGACCATTAACCACCCATTTATACTAATCCTACACTAATCCCATATTCCTATCACATCCTCACCTGTCCCTATATTTCCCTACCACCTACCTATACTAGGGGAAATTTATAATGGCCAATTTACCTACCAACCTGCAAGTCTTTTGGCTGTGGGAGGAAACCGGAGCACCCGGAGGAAGCCCACGCAGACACAGGGAGAACTTGCAAACTCCACACAGGCAGTACCCAGAATTGAACCCGGGTCGCTGGAGCTGTGAGGCTGCGGTGCTAACCACTGTGCCACTGTGCCGTATGGTGAGGTAGCTGAAGCAAGATGACCAATGGGGCGCCCAAAGCTCCTCTTCTAAGATGCTTGCAAGCGTGACATGAAGGCCCTAAACATTGACTATCGCACCTGGGAATCACTAGCTGACGAAAGAGGGAAATGATGACACATCCTCTGGACTGGTGTGCACTATCACGATGACCCATTGCTAAAGCAGCTTGGCATAAAGGCCTGCTCAGGTCGGGAAAAAGAACGCGACCAATCCACAGTGGAACTGAGCCTGACTCGGCCAGTGTCCCTTCAATTTTGCTCTGCACCTGACCCAGCCCGACCCGACCCAATCTGACCATCCCTTTACTTACCTTCATACTTGGAACCTCCAAGAAGCTGCAGCTTGTACGTGATGACGTCATAGTGACGTCACTCGCTCACTGCGCAGACTCAGTTTTGTCCTGGACTCCCAGCTCAGGGAAGTTTTAAAAAATTTTTTAATACTTACCAGCAGAGTGTGCGTCCAGCCCGGCCCGACCCGAGCCCGGAAGAAGGGCCCGACCCGACTCGAACCCGACGCATGTCTGGTCCCATCTGGTACGGGTCGGGTAGCAGGCCTTTAGCTTGGCAACAGGCGCCAACGTCAAAAACAACTTGCTGCGTCACTTGGCAGCTTCACCTGCGGCACTTGTAAGATGCAGAATGACTCTCGTGCAATTGATATGGAAGCTCACCAGGCAAAAGCGCAAACAGTTTGCCTGCATGCGGAGCTTCGTCCAATAGGAGCGCGGGGAAGACGGGACTTGCTGGGAAAACTACCGTCAGTTGGTGAGCGTGGAGCGATGGAGTGGGAGGGAGGGGGGGCATGGGTGGTGAACACATAGAGCCGGGGAAGACAGGGGTGGGATGGCGGTGCTGGTGATCACGCAGACGGCGGGGGTGATGCAGGGCAGTGCAAAGCAGTAGTGTTTCCGCTCCCCTGGTGCATGGTGGGTAAAGGGAGGAATTGTTGGAATAAAAGAAGTCAGTAATTTTTTTTTACCCAGTATGTCCTACTTCAAATGCCTTTATCGTTCTGAAATTTGCTCATCGGCCCCCTATGTAGGAGAAACATTGTAATGTGGCCCCTCATGCGAAAAGGTTGGACAGCCCTGGGTTAGACAGTACGAGCACAGCAGCATTGGTTCAGGAGTTGCAGAACTCGCATAGGAAGTGAACACTTTGATTATTCCAGTTGACGCATTGTGTAAATAAAATAGGGGAAGGGAGATTGTATAGATATTCCACTTTTAACTAAATTATGGTCATTTTCGCATGCATGAGCATGACTACTATACAAAATATCTATTAGCTTCCCAAATACTGGGATAATGCTGCAATAGTAGAAAGTTGAAGCAGATTGCAGTTGTGTGTATTTGAAAAAAATTAATCCAATTAACACATTCTGTGGTTGGCACAACTGAGATTTCTTCATTGCCTGAGGTTTGGAACCAGAACATTGCTGTGTCACCAGTCGTTAGTGATAATTAGTTCAGGCACCTTCTGATTTTCAAAGGGAGCTGGCAGGTTTTCAAGTAACAAGTGTTTTACTGGTGAGCTCCATTCCCTTTAAAGCTGTTAGATAAAATTTGCAAAAAAAAAAGCTGAGTGAATAGCAAGAAACTGAAACTTAGAATAAGTTCTAACAGTTTTAAAACATTTAGAAAACTTTGAGAATAAAATTCCAAACTGTTCAGAATGGTGATGATGGATGGTCCGAACCCATTTCCCCAGACTCTTGGGCCATTGAAGTTTGCTCCATTTTGCCTGTTTTTTTTATACTTCCCATTCTACTTACCTACCTCCTTTTTAGTTGTTCTCACACTGTTTTGTAAATGTCTTTTATTTAAATTTTCTCATTAGAGCTCCTTTTGTCTCCTGCACATATATCACTTCTGCCATTTAACTATTGCCTGTTCTCTGCCTAAGCACTTTACAGGTTATTCTATTTCTGTTCCTGTGGGTGGCTGGTAGGTCTTTCCTCCATGCCCCCTTGCCTTAATGAATCATGAATAGTTTATTGTTAGGTTGTGAACGACTCTCTTTGAGTGATGGCACCTCTATCTTGGGTCTTATTGCAATATGAAAACTGCGTAAGAGTATCCCGTTTATACAACATTGTGAATTTTCCTCTACACTTACCAAGTATCCCTATTGCACCTCAGATTGAGATGCCAGGTTGGTGCTAAATTAAGGACTTCTGTGCCACACACTGATACCAAGTAGGAACTGGGTTGAAACTGAGGCAAAAGAGAGAGAGCAAATGTTCATTCCATCCTTCTGAAATTTGAACCCAGATCTCAAAGGTCAAAGGATAATATGCTAACCATCAGCACCATCCATTATCTCATCGGAGGAGAAAGATCTTTAAATTCTCGGGTACTTGAGGCAGAGTGAAATTCACTAGTTTTATACTGTGTTACATTGTCCTTACAGTATAAATTTAGGTTGAAAGCCATAGCATAAAGTGGCTGGTCTTGTTCAAAAAAGCCTCAGTATTTCCAGTTGTTTTGACAAATGGAGATGAACAGAACATAATGGAAGTGAGTTGAATGCAGACGAAAGGAACCTGGAGCTAAAGCATGACAGGTGGATGGAAAATTCCTTTGATTAAACAGAAGAAGATGCAGAGTATATGGATGCAGAGAGGTTAGACGGTGCATTGCCCAATTCTGTTGTTGTCTGATCCGTACACACAACTGTGCATTGGGCATCATTGTATAGAAATCAAAAGTGGAAATGCTGGCTGATTTTTTTTTTCATCCTTCCCAGAAGAGTAGAACCCAATACTGGCTGAAGTCAGCTAAATCTGCACAAATCAGGTATTAAACCTGGGACACTCAAAGTTTGCCATGCGTGCTCCAAAGCTTTTAATAATGTTCCTAACTATAATGTAGTTCACCAAGTCACATTGTTCTACAAATAGTTGAAATCTCGGACACACCATAGCAGCTGCTGATGGCAATCAATTTACTATTTGGCATCAATTACTTTTTGTTTAGTTACAGTATCACATATACAATAAGTTAAACTGTTTTCATTCTTAAATGGGATGTGAGCATCTCTGGCAAGGCCAGCATTTATTGCCCATCCTGAATTTCCCTTGAGGAGGTGGTGGTGAGCCACCTTGTTGAACCGCTGCAGTTCATGTGGTGTAGGTACACCCACAGTGCTGTTGGGGAGGGAGTTCCAGGTTTTTGACCCAGCAACAGTGAAGGAACAGCGATATGTAAGTCGGAATGGTGTGTGGCTTGGAGGGGAACTTGCAAGCGGTGGTGTTCCCATGTGTCTGCTGCCCTTGTTCTCGGTGGTAGAGGGTGGGTTTGGAAGGTGCTGCCGAAAGAGCCTAGGTGAATTGTTGAAGTACATTTTGCATATGGTATACACTGCTGTCACTGTGCAGCGGTGGTGGAGAGAATGAATGTTTAAGGGGTGAATGGGGTGACGATCAAGCGGGCTGCTTTGTCCTGGTTGGTATCGAGCTTCCTAAGTGTTGGAGTTGCACTCATCCAGGCAAGTGGAGAGTATTCCTTCACACTCCTGACTTGTGCCGTGTAGGTGGTGGACAAGCATTGAGGAGTCAGGAGGTCAGTTACACAATTCCCAGCCTCTGACCTGCTCTTGTAGCCACAGTATTTAAATGGCTGGTCTAGTTAAGTTTCTGATCAATGGTAACTGCTAGGGAGTTGGTGGGGGATTCAGCGATGGTAATGCCATTGAACATCAAGGGGAGATGGTAAGATTCTCTCGTTGGAGATGGTCATTGCCTGGCACTTGTCTTGTGCGAATGTTTCTTGCCACTTATCAGCCCAAGCCTGAATGTTTTGTCGGTCGTGCTGCGTGTGGACACGGACTACTTCAGTATCTAAGGAGTCTCAAATGGTACTGAACATTGTACAATCATCAGCGAACGTCCCCACTTCTGGCCTTATGTTGGACGGAAAATATTTGATGAAGCAGCTGAAGATGGTTGGACCTAGAACAGTAGTTTTATCTGTTTAATCTCTGACTGATTTCTTTGTCACAGCTAGTGGACATTTGTTTCTTTGAAAACTGTATCATTCTTTCTCTGTTGACCTCGTCTTTCCACTGTGCTGATTTCTGAGACATTAGTTTCCTGATGTTTTGTACATCAGCATTATGGAAAATACATTAGTCATCTTGTTAGGTGAAATTGAACGTTTGGGCAGATTTTTCTGTTCCAGTCTGCATTTAAAGTAACTGCTGTATGGATTTGGCAACATCTCTAGTACCAGACTTTGTCATCTGGATCTGGAATCATTTTGATGTGTGTTAGACATTCACTCAGCATCATATACCCGAAGTGAAAATCAACAAGGTCTGTAGTTACTTTTAATAGTATCTCTTCATGCGTCATTTGGTACAATTAAGAAACAAAAATATTTCCAAGTCAGCGAGGTAACGAATTCTTGATGTTTAATTGGTATATACTTTTGTCAATGCTTTAGATTTTTTTTGATAAGAAATTTTTGAGCAGTTTTTGCATTGCAGCCTAGGTCTTGGGAGAGCAAGCTAACAACAACTGTCCTGCATTTACTTTGTGGCTGAGTGCACAATGGGGACATAACATTGTGTGCACACAAAGATATTAGCAAAAGTATTGCAATACCACATTACAGCAGCATGTTCATTTGCCCCAGTTTCACTATGAAAAACTCTAGCAGGTTTACCTTGTGGCCGTGGCTGCAGGAGACCAATGCTAAGGCAGCTGGTTGCTGCATAACAACATTGAAGCATCTTTAACTCTTCTGCACCATTGCTTGAGTGCCTGCTATGTTATACTAGCTGCCAGAAGGTTCACACTACTCTCTAGGGTTTATAGTGGGGTCGAAGGGCTCCCCTATTGTCCCTCTCCTTGTTTGACTGCAACAGGGTTTATTTCTTTTTTAAAGAGAACGTGCTTGCCAATTCAGTGAGTGTTTGACTACTTATGTGAAATGATCATAAAAGAATCAATCGGACACGTTTCCTTGAGTTTAACAAAGAAAGAGGTTAGCTATATTGTACTTAAACCGATCTAAGTAAAATGATAAACTACGCTCCAACTTTCACACACATGCACACACACACAGGTTACAGAGTGGGGAAAGATGGATTAGAGTCCGAAGCAATAAAAAGGGATATACCGTCTGTGGTGTTTGATGACTGGATTGTCTTCCCGCTGAACTCCGTGATCCTGAGGCTTCCGGCTTGTAGAGGTGGCCAGCAGATTCTGGGTTTTCCTGGAGAACAGTGATGTGGATGAGTTCCTTCATTAGTCTCTGTCTGCTGCAGTGATAGGCTTAGGTGGTTCTGGACTTGCCAGGTGGACTAGAGAGGGAGGGACACCCCACTTGCGTCTCTTCTGATCAGTGTCCAGTTGCTTGTCTGCTGCAGAGAGAAAAAACCCAGCTTAAAACACACAGATGGTGGGCCTGTCACATGATGGCTCATTGTATATTTCCTCTTGCAACTTAAATAGTTCATGTCTAGGAATTCACTTCTCTGAGTCCATTGTTCAAGTGATTGCTTTTTGAATGGTTTGTCTCCGTCAGTTTAATGTCCCAAGTGATTTCCTTTAAGTGTCTTGTTAATGGGGACTGACCAGGTGATGCACTCCAAACTTCCCAAGTCATTGTTCTGAAAGGGACTGGCCAGACAATTTAACTCCCTCTCGATGCATTGGAATGCAGGGTATTTTGATGAAAATTTTGGTGGCCATTTAAGCTGCTAGTAGTCACCTTTTTGTCTGCTCATTTAAAAAAAATTTTAATTCGCATTTCCAGTTGATTGACTAAAAAAAAATAATCAGTCGGCATAGCACGTGTTCATGACAGAATACTATTATCTATTTTTCCCTTGGGGAATATTCAGAATTCATCCTTTCTCCCTGTTTGAAATTAAAGAAAAAGTATCTGAGCAGAGATGGTAATTTACTGCAGCTGTAATGACGATATTTACATGAGAATGGGATGAAAAAGACATTGTCTGTACATACCCTAAGAATCTAGCCAACTAAAATGAATATTTCACCCTCTGTTGCTAAAGTTGCAATTATGCTGCTTTTGAAAGTATCACTTGCCATATTTTGTTCAAATATTAACATGTTAGCTGTGTGGGAATTAACCAGTCTTAAAATTTAATCTATATTAAATTGTGTTTCTGTCCATAACTTTCACATCAGCTTAGGATGTGTGTATAGTATATGCCTAATATGTATCTTCCCAGATTCTGCAAAGCTGAATCATCTCAAAAACTATGCCTTTGATACAAATATGATGCTGAAAGATGTTGTATAGGTTAGTTTGAAGTTTTGATCTTGTGAAACAGAAGTTGTATTTCAGTAGATAACCTTTGGTACAACATTAGATAAGGATCTATTTGAATGCTAAGCTGTCCTCTAACTATTGCCTTCAGGTTTTAAGGATGTGGACCAAATCGGAACTGTCAGTGAAAGTGTATGCTGATGAATTGGCTTTACAATGTTCATAAAGGCACATCCCTGCACCTCGCAGTGACCCAGATCTGGAATGCTTAACAAACAGTAAGTGTGACATTATCAACTCCATTGAATCATGAGGTTGGACTTCAAATAAATGCACTGAGTTAATTAGAAATAAATTTCTGTAGATGTAGAACAGCAGTCAAACTTGGCTATGAAAGGAAATAAATATAAAAGACCTCAATCATACCTGGGAGCATTTGGCTTCAAAATTTTATGTGTGATGTTGAAAGGAAAAAATAGCAAGACTTCCCAGTCCGAGTGCATCTTGTTGTGAAATGGCTTCCATTTTAAAAATATTTTTTGAGGATTGTGTTTGAAGATGGTGGAGATGAATTCATTTGGGACTGAAAAGATTCCATCGATGCTGGACTTTTTTTTTAAAAAGAGGTCACTGGAAGAACTTGGGAACCTTTGTTTAAAAACAAACCTTTACTGGATGTCACATGCCTTAAGCTAAATAAACAGCAAGAGCCTTGGTGACTAGCGGATTTGGTTACAGAGAAGTGGCATGTCAGGATTTATGATGGTCAAGAATTGGTTCCATTTTAGATATTGTTTTGAGTCAGTTGGGGGTCAGCCTGCTAAGAGAGACGACCAGTTCATGCTTTCTCCACCTCTTTGAGAAGCCCTGAGAATCCAGTGTGAGCTGAAACCCCTGCTGCTGTATTTCTCCTGGAAAGCTTCTAGACTAATCCTCCACGTTGTCTGAAGAGAACTGCTCCAAAAAAATCCCAGTGACAGCTGTCTACACGTATTTGGGGTGCCAGAATAAAGAAACAACTGATCATTCCATATCTTCTCCTTTTCCTTCAATAATTAACCAGTATTTGGCCAAAGTTTTTTTTTGTAAAGCGATCTCTGCAGAGAAAACTTCTTTATATTTTATTTAACTGGGGGTTGTGTGTGCGTGCGCGCGCGCGTGTGTATTTGTTGGGCTAATTTTAGAAGGGAACTTTCATATTTCACTCTGTGTGCTAATTCTTTTTAACTTTACTGAATAAGTCTCGTTTTACAATAAACTAATAATTTTGTTGCTTATTAAAGAGACCTGGTTGGTAAATTTATTTGGAAATAAAAATAGACTATATAATTGGCCATATTGGTAACTGGGTAAACATGTTGTGACCCATGGAGAAGTGGAACTAGAGAAAGACAGTGCACTCCTCCCACCTCAATTGTAACATGAATGGGGTCTATGTGTGGATAACCCAAAGTCGACGACATGCAATTGTGAATGGGGTAATAATAGTTGAAAAGGGGGAAAGGAAAACTCCAGGTTTCTTGTGTATTAGAGTAAAGTTTACACTACCGGAATGGCTTTGTCAGTTGCTACGACCTTTCTAGAGAGGGAGGACTTATCCCTGAGTGATTTGAAAACATAAACAAGGCTGGCTAAAAGAATTGGCAGAATAGTTGGAGTTAGAGTTCAAACCAGGAGCTAAGAAAGCAGACAAAATTGAGGTAATAGCACAGCATTTGAAATTGGAAGAAGGAAAAGGCAGTCCAGATGGTAGTTCAGTTGAATTAGCTGGAATTCAGTTGCAGATGAAGCAGCTTGAACAGGAAAAAGAAACGAAAAAACTTGAACATGAAAGAGAAAAAGAAATGAGAAAACCTTAACTAGAATTTCAAAAGGAAAGAGAAGAGTGGCAGGCGAGAGAAAGGGAGTGAGAAAGGGAATTTGAATTTTAAAGTAGCTGTGACTAAAACAAAAGTGTGGCCTTGACTCCAGTGAAAATTTTGGTGAGGAAAGACCTGACTCCAGCCCAGCACCCAGTGGAGAGCTGTTTAAATTTGTGCAAGCCCTCTTGAAGTTTGAGGAAAGGGGCGCAGAGGCATTTTTCATTTCTTTTGAAAAGATAGCTAGACAGATGAAGTGGCTGAAGGAAAGCTGGACACTGCATTTGCAAAGCAGGTCGACAGGAAGAGCTCACGAAGTTTATGTCATGCTTTCTGAGGAGGCTTCTGCAGATTACGAGATGGCAAAAAAGGCTATTCTCGCTGCTTATGAAGATTACAGGCAGAAATTTCAGAACCTCCACAAACCTCTAAAGAATTTGAGAGGATAGAGAAAATTAATTTGGATCGTTGGATGCGGGCACTAAAGGTAGAGGCCACATATGAGACCCTTAGGGAAATAATTCTTCTGAAAGAATTTAAAAATTCACTCCATCTGGAATGCACTGCCTGAGAACGTGGTGAAGGCAGGTGCAACTGAAACATTCAAAAGCAACTTAGACAGATATATGAAAAGGAAGAGTGTTCCGGGTTATGGGCAGAATGCAGGGGAATGGAACTGAGGGAATGGCTCTCTAGGACAGTACTGTGGGCACAATCGGCCGAATGGCCTCCTCACGCACTCTAATGATTCTGTGATTCCATCCATTATTAAGAACCCATGTAGAGAATCGGAAGGTTTCAACAGCCAGAAAGGCAACTGAGATCGCTGATGATTACAAGCTTGTTTATAAGACCAAACCCTTTTTCTGTCACCCCCACAAACCCGAGAAGGATAGAAGATGGGAGGGTGAAAGGAAGGCATATAGCCAGGGACAAGAAGGGAAAGTTGTGAATGCCCCAGGATTGCCTCCTCAGGTCAGAAAGGAAGGTGCTGAGGGTGGAAGTGAGGTCTAAAAGCCGAATTGTTTCTATTGCCTCAAGGTGTGACACCTTCGTGCAGAATGCTGGAAGTTGTGGGGTAAACCCACACTTGGAATATTGTGTTCAGTTCTGGTCGCCTCATTATAGGAAGGATGTAGAAGCTTTAGAGAGGGTGCAGAGGAGATTTATCAGGATGCTGCCTGGACTGGAGGGCATGTCCTACGAAGAAAGATTGAGGGAGCTAGGGCTTTTCTCATTGGAGCGAAGAAGGATGAGAGGCATAGATAGAGTGGATAGCCAGAGACTTTTTCCCAGGGTGGAAAGGGCTATCACCAGGGGGCATAATTTTAAGGTGATTGGAGGAAGGTTTCGGGGAGATGTCAGAGGTAGGTTCTTTACACAGATAGTGGTGGGTGCGTGGAATGCGCTGCCAGCGGTGATAGAAGCAGATACATTAGGGGCATTTAAGCGACTCTTGGATAGGTACATGGATGATAGTAGAATGAAGGGTAGGTAGGTAGTTTGATCTTAGAGTAGGTTAAAGGTTCGGCACAACATCGTGGGCCGAAGGGCCTGTACTGTGCTGTACTGTTCTATGTTCTATGACTTATGCAGAAAAAGGGAGACTGACTGAGCGTACGACAGAGCAAGCTGTAGGTCTGACTGCAGCTGTAAGGCCAAAACGTAAACTGCTGAGAGTGTGGGGGACATGAACAAAGTACCTGAGAGTTATAGGGAATTCTTGTCAAAAGGAAAAGTAACTCCTTATCCCTCAAGTGAGGCAGGTAAACCTATAGTTATACTTAGGGATACAGGAGCCACCCATACTCATTTGCTGGGGAAAGGTATAACTTTTCCACCACGCTGAATGCCAAGGTTTTAGTGAATGGTATTGGTGGGGAGTATATGCTTGTACCTTTGTATAGGGTACTCATGGAGTGTGACCAATGTCTGGAGCGATAACTGCAGGGGTTGTCCATAGCCTGTAGACAGAGTTGACCTCCGGGGGAATGATTTGGCTGGATCAAAGGTAGTAGCTTCTCCAGTTGTCACAGAAAGACCAAGTGAAGTCAAAGAGGCAAAGAAGTTGCAGCAAAAGGTTTCGGGAATCTTTCCTTCATATGTAGTGACCCGAACAATGGCTAAACAAGTTCCATTGTCAGAGGTCAAATTTGCACCACAGACAGATAGCCGAATATCTGAAACTTTTTGTTTAGGGATTTGGATAATCCAAAGTAAACGTTCAGTAAATCTTCTGTGATCAGGGCTCAACAAGCTGATCCAGAGTTAAGTAAAGTGACACAATTGGCTCTGAATGAAGCTGAAGCAAAGGGAGTTCCGGAAGGCTACTATATTAAAAATGTGATTCTGATGAGGAAGTGGAGATTACCTCACAGACTGCAGACGAAGAATGGACGGTAGTTCACCAGATAGCGGTAGCACCCAAGTATCGCCGGGAAATATTAAGGATAGTCCATGA
The DNA here is from genome assembly GCF_036365525.1 of Heterodontus francisci. Lineage (NCBI taxonomy): Eukaryota > Metazoa > Chordata > Chondrichthyes > Heterodontiformes > Heterodontidae > Heterodontus > Heterodontus francisci. The sequence goes on from NC_090405.1 coordinate 56,097,017, forward strand.
AATTCCTATAGCAGTACATGTGGGATCCGGAAGACCCAATCACGTATAAGTTGACAGTTTTACTGGCCAGGTCTTTACCAGGACGTGGTGTAGTTTTGTCAAACGTGCCAGATTGTGGGAAAACTGCAACCTGCCATAAAACCGGCACCTCTAATTCCCATACCAGTTTTTGGGGAACCATTTAGTAGGGTGTTGGGAGACTGCGTGGGACCTTTACCGAAAACAAAAGTGGGACATCGATATATACTCATTATTATGGATATGGCTAATTGGTTCCCAGAGGCCATTCACTTGAGAACAATTTCTGCTAAGGTAGTGGTATAGAAGTTTAACCCAGTTCTTCACTAGATATGGTTTACTGATGAGATTCAGTCAGATCAAGGTTCTGATTTTATGTCTAAAAATTTTCAGGAAGCTGTGAGTAATCTGGGTATAACACAGTTAAAGTCTCCAGCCTGCCACCCACAGACACAAGGAGCTTTAGAACGGTAACATCAGACCCTCAAATGATGATCAGGGCATACTGTCATGAATATCCCCATGATTGGGACAAAGGGTTAGAATTTCTTTTGTTTGCCACTGGGGCGTCACCTAATGAATCGACAGGTTTTAGTCCTTTTGAATTAGTTTATGGACATGAGGTCAGAGGGCCTCTAAAACTAATCGAAGAAAAGCTTTTAGAACAGAAGGACGCATCGTCTGTGTTAGATTATGTATGTGTGTTCTGGGAGTGGCTCACGAGAGCCTGCAAAGTGGCTCTTGAACACCTGAAAGCCTCCCAAACAACCATGAAGAAATGGGCAGACAAGCATGCCAAGACCTGAACATTTCAACCAGGGGATGAGGTGTTAGTATTACTGCTTTTACAGGGTGAACCGCTGAAAGTACAGTTCATTGGACCATATACAGTAGTCAAAAGGCTTCGTAAAGTAAATTATTTGATTGACCCCCAGATCGCCGGAAAAAGAATCGGCTGTGTCACATTAATATGTTGAAACAATATCACTGCTGGTAGGAGGATAAGCAAGAACAGGTATGTCAGATATTAGGGACAGTGAAGGATGAAAGGGATAGTGAGGATGAGGCAGAAGGAGGCCTAGACAATTCTCAAATTAAACTTCCATCTATCTGATTAGCTAGTATTGAATTGTTAGGAAGATTAGACACTATGCTTTCATATTTAGATGCAGAGCAACGAAAAAGCCTAACCAGGCTACTCACAGCATTTAAAGGAGTCTGTAGGGATAAACTAGGATGTACAACCTTAGCCATACATGATGTGGATGTAGGAGAATCCTCTCCAATAAAACAGCATCCTTATTGCTTAATTCCAGAGAAACAGGCCCAGGTGAAAGCAGAAATCCAATAAATGTTGGAAAACCACCTAATTGAACCCAGTCAGAGCAGCTGGAGTTCCCCAGTCATGTATATGCCTAAACCTGACAGTTCAGCTAGATTTTGCATAGACTACATAAAGGTTAATGCAGTAGCAAAGGCATATTCCTACCCGGTTTCTCGCTTGGAAGACTGCATTAACAGAGTTTGCAATGCCACGTTTCTTAGCAAAATAAATTTGGTTAAAGGGATACTGGCAGGTTCCTTTTAACACCCTGAGCTAAAGAAAGATTGGCCTTGTCACACCAGGCGATCTTTTTCAACGCCGAGTGGTGCCATTCGGGCTTAAAAAATTGCCCCTTTCCAGAGACTAATGAACCAAGTGATAGCCAGTGTTCCTAACTGTGTGGTTTACCTTGATGTACTGGTATACAGTGACAGTTGGAAGGACCACTTGGAACAACTAAAAGCTCTGTTTAGAAAATTACAGTTGGCTGATTTGGTGATAAACCTTGCCAAAAGTGAATTTGCAAAAGCACGGGTAACCTACCTAGGGCATGTGGTTGGGAAACGACAAGTGTTGCCAAGAACAGCAAAAGTACAAGCATTATGGAATTCTCTGCCCTTAAGACTAAAAGGGAAATCATGAGGTTTTTGGGGATGTGTGGTTTCTACCACAAGTTTGTACCAAATTTTAGCACAAGAGCTGCCCCACTGACCAATTTGTTACAAAAAAAAAGAAAGCCAAGGTAGTATGGTCAGGAGAGTACCAAGCATCTTTTGAGAGGTTGAAAGCCATTTTGATTAATGCACTAGTGTTGGCTGCCCCAAATTTCATTAAGCTCTTCAACGTAGCAATTGATGCTAGCGACCTGAGAGTCGGTGCAGTCCTGTTACAAGATGATGAATTGGGCATAGAAAGGCCAGTGGGATACTTTTCCAAGAAGCTAAATAGACACCAAAAGAGATACTCAACAGTGGAAAAGGAAACCCTGGGCTTACTGCTCATTCTTAAGCATTTTGAAGTGTATGTCCACCACGACTGCAGAGACACTGGTATATACTGATGATAACCCTTAGCTTTTGTGGAAAAATTCAAAAACTAGAATGCCAGACTATTTTGATGGTGTTTACTATTGCAGCCCTATCACTTAAAGATTATCCACATTGTGGGGGAAAATAATGTAATTGCTGATTCTTTGTCTATAATTTAACCTTGCTTTGAATTATCTGAGTACAAAGATGGTACAGGGCTTAACTGTATTAGTTAAAAAGTGAATGTGAATGATTGTGTAAATGTGTTTAAAATTTTTCATCTGTTTTTTTCCACTCTTTGTAATGAAACACATTTAAAAGTGGTGTTTCATTCCTCCAAGGATGGAGGTGTTATGAAAGTGATCCCATTTTTTTTTTTTGAGGACTCGTGCTTGAAGATTGTGGAGATGGATTCATTTGGGACTGAAGAGATTCCATAGATGCTGAACTGTCTTTTTTTAAAATAAGGTCACTGGAAGGTCTTAGGGAACTTTGTTTAAAAATGCACCCTTACTGGATTTCACATGCCTTAAGCTAAATAAACAGCAAGAGCCTTGGTGACTAGGGGAGTTGTTTACAGAGGTGGCATGTTAAGATTTATGGTGGTCAGGAGTTGGTTTCATTTTGGATATTGTTTTGAGTCAGTTGGGGATCAACTTGCTAAGAGAGAAGACCAGTTCATCCTTTCTTCACCTCTCTGAGAAACACTGCAAAACCAGTGTGTGATAGCTGAAACCTGTGATGCCGCATTTCTCATGGAAAGCCTGCCAGACTAATCCTCAACGTCACCTAAAGAGAACTGCTCCAAAAAGATCCCAGTGACAGCCGTCTATGCGTATTTGGGGCACCAGAATAAAGGGACAACTGATGTCATTCCTTATCTTCTCCTTTTTACTTCAATAATTAACAAGGCCAATGTTTTTTTTGGGTTTTTTTGTGAAGAGATCTCTGCAGAGAAAACTTCTTTAGTTTTTCTTTAACCGGGGTGTGTGTGTTGGGCTAATTGTAGAAGGGAACTTTCATATTTCAATCTGTGTGATGCTTTGCATCTCTACTGAATAAGCCTTGTTTTATAATAAATTAATAATTTTGTTGTTTATTAAAGAAACCTGGTTGGTGAATTTTATTCGGAAATAAAAATAGAGTATGTAATTTGGCCATATCGGTAACTGGGGAAAAGGTTAAATAAATGTTGTGACCCGTGGAGAAGTGGAACTAGAGAAAGACTGTGCAGTCCTCCCACCTCAGTCATAACCATCTCAATGTCAAAAAGTTATGGGAAGGTGGTGGAGTTTTTTTTTGAAGTTCTACTTCACAATTGTAACACTAATCATGTTTTATTTTAAAGTAAAATGCAGCTCAATTTGGCTTTTGTTTCATTTCCCTGTAATGTTGCTGTATTTTCTTGTCCAATTACTTTTCACCATGGTTGTTGTATGGCCAAGTCTGACATTACAAATTTCTTTCTTTCTTTTCAAATTAATAATTAAGAAATGTTACAAGTTTAGATCCTATAACCACTGAAAGCTTGTTTTTGGTTTCTAATGAACAAGGTCATCATGTTTTTACTTTAGTGTCAGCTTTGGTTGCACTGTTGCCTCTGAGTCAGAAGGTTCTGAGTTCATGTTCTTCTCCAGGAGGTGTGCACAAAATTCAAGGCTGACATTCCAGTGCAGTAGTGAGGAATTGCTGCACTGCCGGAGGTGTCTTTTGGATGAGACATTAAACTGAGGCCACGTCTGCCCTCTCAGATGAACATAAAAGATCCCATGGCACTATTTCGAAGAAGAGCAGCGGTGTTATCCCCAGTGTCCTGGCCAATATTTACCCCTAAATCAACATCGCAAAAAAAAAGATTATGTGGTCGCTTTCATGCTGCTGTTTGTGGGAGTTTGCTGTGCGCAAATTGGCTGCTGCATTTCATACATTACAACAGTGACTCCACTTCAAAAGTGCTTCATTGGCTATAAGGTGCTTTGAGACATCCGGTGATCATGAAAGGCACTATATAAATGCAAGTTTTTTTTCCACTTGATGCATATGTTATGACCAGGTGAGAAAGCTGTCTAGGGGTCTTTTACTGTCTTCACCTGGTCTATTGTAACAGGATTTAATTTTTAAACAGTGTTTTGAGCTCCCCTTGGTGAATCCTTGTTCACCGCTTTCCAATTATAAGGCAAAGAAATGAGCACGCCAGGTTTTCTTTGCTTTAAAGAAGAAAAGTGAAAATTATTAAAACATAAACTTAAACTCTAATTCAGTTAACATCTACGAATACACACCGCGCCCCACGCTAGCATGCAAATAGAGACAGAAAAGAGCAGAAGAAAAATAGTGGCTAGGTTTAAGGCAATCTCTGAAGAGGGTTTTTTTTTTAACCGTGCTTTGAGCTCACTGTAGTCCTTTTGTAGGTAGTCTTGCTTTTCGTTGGGACCCAGTATTCTTCTTAAACGTTGTTCACTGTAGGAGACTTTTCTCTCTTGGGGTTCATGTGTCTTCAATGGGTCTTCAGTTCTGTGAGAAAGAGATGCGAGCCGACAGGAGAGAGGTCTTTTCAGTCCAGGAGCAAACAGCTTTCTCAGTTCAAATTCTCTGTGGCAAGTTCAAATTTAAAAAAAAACAGCCAGTTTGTCATGTGACTAAACTGGTCTGACCACATCGGTTTGTGTATTCAGCCATTTTAGCAGTTAACCTGGAATGCCAGCCTCTCCACCTTGAACGTCTGGTAATCAAAAGTCCGTTCTGGATTAAATTGGAGCAGGGAGTGGTCCCTTTGGCCATTCCAAGTACTGTCAGTTACTATGCAAAAAAGGTCTTTCTGGCAAGTGGCCTGGCAATTCCTTGTGATAGGCCCTCTTTTCTTCCCAGCAGCAATTTTAAGTTTTTATGTTCATGTGGGGAAATAATGTGTGCCTCTTTCTTGGCAGGTGGGGGCCTGCATGACTCATTGAAGCAGGCCATTTAGCCCCATCAATCTGTATTGGAGTTTATCCTCCATGAGAGTAAATACTCCTAATTTTGCATGTCAGACTATCCTTTTTCTTGGAAATTGATATTTTGGTAGCGATTACTTTTGCTTTCCCTGTTCTCATAGTTCTTCAGAAGTGATTAGCGAAATGATGTTAGTTATGCTAACCCTGTATTGACTTTAGAAGCTGTGGCCATTTAGCATCTGGAACTAAAGCATTGGTTTTGGTGCCGCATTAGTTATCCAATCAAGTCTTGTATGTGGAAAGGCGAGTTTCCATTTAATGGCTTGGCTGTTGAGTAGAAATGATTCCTAGGAAAGACACCTTATTTGTTTCTGGTAGATACTTTTCCTTAAGACACTTCTCACAAAAAGAGCAAATAACATTAAGTGAATCTTTAAACACAACAGCCTTTTTGAATTTGATGCTCCCTGGTTCTGGAGTATTTTTGAACATTTTCCATCCGGCTGGAAGTTAAATTGCTACTGCATGAACTGTCTTCCCTCTGATTTGTTATCTGTTTATAAAATTGGTGAGAAATCTGATCCCTCTAATGGAACTTAAATTCAGTTCCTTTTAAGCTAATAACTTTCCTTTGTGTCTCAGTTTGCCTGCAAGCTCAAATTTTTATCTTCTAAAACTGCTTTGCTAGTGGCTGTGTTTGTGTCTGGTGGGTCTGTAAGCTTCAGGCATTGGCTGTTGAACATGTTACTTAATTTGAGAGTAATCAGACAGTTTATCAGACCAATTCTAGGTTCTCACTAAAGTTGGTTTCACTCTTTCAGTTGTAGCTGGAGTTAGGTGTCCCATCCTTTATCTGCCTTACTATTTATTGGGAATTGGATTAACTACTTTAATAAATGGATCTAACTTGGAGGCAAATACTTAGATCATTAAAATGCCATCTGCAGTGAGAGAAAATAGTCGAAAAGACTAATTGAATGCCTGCCTTTAGAACATAACATAAAAAATAGGAGCAGGAGTAGGCCATTCAGCCCTTTGAACCGCTCTGCCATTCAATGAGATCATGGCTGATCATCTACTTCAACACCATTTTTCTGCACTATTCCCATAACTCATGATGTTTTTAATATGTAGAAATCTATCGATCTCAATCTTTAACATATTCAACGACTAAGCCTCTGCAGCCCTTTGGGGCAGAGAATTCCATAGATTCACCACCCTCTGAGTGAAGAAATTCCTCCTCATCTCAGTCCTAAATGGCCTGCCCTTTATTCTGAGATATTCTGCTTTTATATGCAGAGGACTAAAATGCAAGGGGGTAGAAGTCATGCTTCAGCTAGACAAAGCCCTGGTTAGACCACACCTGGAGCACTGTGAGCAGTTCTGGGCACAAGATCTTAGGAAGGATATATTGGCCTTTGAGGGAATGCAACATAGATTTACCTGAATAGTAGCTGGACTCCAAGGATTAAATTATGAGGAGAGATTACACAAACTAGGGTTGTATTCAGTATACCTTCCTAGCTGCGCAGGTACGTGGTTGTGCAGCAATTTAGAACGTATCACACAGGGAACAAACAGGCTGTGCCAACTCTTTAAGATGAGTGCATGTGCGGCTGCACGCCAATCTAAAAGGGACTGCACAGTCCAACAAGCTAGCTGTGCACTGCAAAGAGATATTCGAGGGAGCTTTGGTGTATTTCCTGGAATTTCAAAGGTTAGGGGGTGATTTGTTCAAAGCTTTCAAGATATTAGGGACAACAGATAGGTTAGATAGAAACTATTTCAGCTAGTTGGGGGGTCTAGGATGAGGGGCATCGTCTAAAAAAAATTAGAGCCAGACCTTTCAGGAGTGAAATTAGGAGACACTTTTACACACGAAGAATAGTAGAAGTCTGGACTGTTTCCATAAATGGTAATTTTAAATGTGAGATTGATTTTTTTTTATTTAATCAAAGGTATGAAGGAATGTGGGGCAAAGGCAAGTACATGGAGATTGGTCACAGATCAGCCATGATATCAGTCAACAGTGAAACAGGCTGAAGGGGCTGAATGACATTCTCCTCTTTGTGTGTTCCTATGTTTTATGTATGATAGATCACACAGAATAATTTCAGAAATCCCAACAGTTTTCACGAGTACTGTGTGCAGTTCTGGTCATCTCATTACAGAAAGGATGTAATTGCACTAGAGAGGGTACAGAGGAGATTTACGAGGATGTTGCCAGGACTGGAAAAATGCAGCTGTGAGGAAAGATTGGATAGGCTGGGGTTGTTCTCTTTGGAACAGAGAAGACTGAGGGAAGATCTGATTGAAATGAAGAAAATTTTGAGAGTTCTTGATAGAGTGGAGGTGAAGGGTCTATTCACCTTAGCATCGAGGTCAGTGATGAGGGGGCATAGATTTAAAGTGATTGGTCGAAAGATTAGAGGGGAGATGAGGAAAAACGTTTTCACCCAGAGGGTGGTGGGGGTCTGGAACTCACTGCCTGAAAGGGTAGTTGAGGCAGAGACCCTCAACTCATTCAAAAGGAGTCTGGATATACGCCTCAAGTGCCGTAATCTGCAGGGCTACGGACCAAATGCTGGAAAATGGGATTAGAATAGGTGGATCATTTTTCAGCTTGGCACAGACACGATGGGCCAAGTGGCCTCTTTCTGTGCCTTAAACTTTCAATGATTCTATTCTATGATAGCCAGATTATGACAAAGGCTTCTTTCGAACAGAAGTTGCCTGAGTTAGTAATGGAATATCTCCTCCATTGCTGTTATCTGGCAAGTATGGCATTTTCCAAACCAATCAAATAAATTTAATTAAATTGCATCTGGAGCATAGCTCAGTCCATATTTGTATTGAGGAAGGAGTTAAACCTTGCTTCTATTTATGTTCACAAGGTACCCCTCTTCCCATACTGCGTTTTCCCGCTGGCCTGTATTTCAGCCATCTATATAGAAAGATAGTAAGTAGATTGTGCTCTGAATAAACACTGTTAATTGGTGTGTGGGAGACACTTCTGCAGAACAAATCCTGACATTAAAGTTATTACACTTCATGTATTTTTGTTAGCTATTGAAATTACTTGACAGTAGTATTAAGAGCATTGAAGTGAAGTCTAGTTTGTTGATACTGGCATTTTCTATAGGGAGAGTGATGAGGGAGGGTAAAATCAGTGATAAATTAGCATGAGTACTTGGAAACACAGTACTGTTATGGAGCCTCAACGTTCTATATATTAGTAGATCCTCTGTGGCAACGTTTGCCATAATCCTAGAATTTTACAGCAAAGAACGGGACCATTTGGCCTGTTATACCTTACTGGTTTTTTTGAAAAAGGCTCTTCAATTAGTCCATGCGACCATATGAGTTAGGAGCAGAAGTAGGCCATTCAGCCTGTTGAGCCTGCTCTGTAATAAGATCATGGCTGATCTGTTTCTGTCTTGAATTCCACACTTCCATCTACCCCCAATAATCTTTGATTCCCTTGCCTATCAAGAATCTATCTACCTCCTTAAAAATATTCAATGACCCCGCCGCCACCACCTTCTGAGGCAGAGAATTCCAAAGTCGCACAACCCTCTGAAAGAAAAAATTTCTCCTCTTCTCTGTCCTAAAAGGGTGACCCCTAATTTTCAAAAATGTCCTAGTTATGGACTCGCGCTCAAGAGGAAACATCCTTTCCGCATCCACCTTGTCAAGACCATTCAGGATCTTGTATACTTCAATTAAGTTTCCCCTCACTCTTCTAAACTCCAGTGAAAACAAGCCCAGTCTGTCCAACCTTTCCTCATAAGACAACCTGCTCATTCCAGGTATCAATCGAGTAAACCTTCTCTGAACCGGCTCCAACGCATTTACATCATTTCTTAAATAAGGAGACCAAAACTGCACACCGTATTCGAGATGTGGTCTCACCAATGCCTGTATAACTGAAGCATAACATCCTTACTTTTATTTTCAATTCATCTTGTAATCTTCTTCTTTGGCCTCCTTGTCTCGAGAGACAATGGGTAAGCGCCCAGAGGTGGTCAGTGATTTTTGGAGCAGCGCCTGGAGTGGCTATAAAGGCCAATTCTAGAGTGACAGACTCTTCCACAGGTGCTGCAGATAAAATTGGTTGTCGGGGCTGTTACACAGTTGGCTGTCTCCTTGCACTTCTGTCTTTTTTCCTGCCAACTGCTAAGTCTGTTCAACTCGTCATTCTTTAGCCCCGCCTTTATGGCTGTCCGCCAGCTCTGGCGATCACTGGCATCTCGTAATAAAGGATAGCATTCCATTAGTCTTTATTACTTGCTGTACCTGCATACTAACCTTTTGTAACTCACGCACTAGAACACCTAGATCCCTCTGCACCTCGGAATTCTGCAGTCGTTCTCCGTTTAAGGAATACTCAGCTTTTTTATTCTTCCTGCCAAAGTGAACAACTTCACATTTTCCCACATTATACTGCATCTGCTAGATTTTTGCCCACTCACTCAACCTATCTATATCAGTCTGCAAGCTGCTTATGTCCACTTCACAACATACTTTCCTACCTATCTTTGTGTCATCTGCAAATTTAGCTACCATGCCATCACTCCCCTCATCTAAGTCATTGATATAAATTGTAAAATGTTGAGGCCCCAGCACAGACCCCTGCGGGACTCCACTCCTCACATCCTGCCAATCAGAAAAGGACCCATTTATGCATACTTTCTCTTTTCTGCCTGCCAGCCAATCTTCTATCCATGCTAATATGTTACCTCCTACACCATGAGCTCCTGCTTTGTGCAATAACCTTTTATGAGCCACCTTGTCAAATGCCTTCTGGAAATCCAAGTACAGGACATCAACGGGCTCCCCTTTATCCACAGCACATGTCACTCTTTCAAAGAACTCCAATAAATTGGTTAAATATGATTTCCCTTTTACAAAACCATGCTGACTATTCCCAATTACCTTGAGATTTTCTAAGTGCCCGGCTATAGCCTCCTTAATGATCGATTCTAACACCTTCCGCACGACAGACGTCAAGCTAACTAGCCTATAGTTACCAGTTTTCTGCCCCACCCCCCCCCCCTTCTTGAATAGACGGGTTATGTTTGCTCTCCCAAGTCTCACTCCCCCAGCTCTTTCCCTACAGTGCTTCAAGTGCATCCAGGAGAGCTTTTTGAGCCAGCACGTAGAAAGTCCTACAAGAGAAGGGGTTCCGAAGAAGGGTCACTGACCCGAAACGTTAACTCTGCTTCTCTTTCCACAGATGCTGCCAGACCTGCTGAGTGAATCCAGCATTTCTTGTTTTTGTTTCAGATTTCCAGCATCCGCAATATTTTGCTTTTATTATAAGAGAAGTGGCAGTACTGGACCTAATCTAAGGGAATGAAGCCGGACAAGTGGTGGCAGTGGCAGTGTCAGTGGGGGAGCATTTCGATGATAGTGACCATAATGCTATAAGATTTAAGGTAGTTATGGAAAAGGACAAAGATGGACAGGAAATAAAGGTACTGAATTGGGGGAAGGCAGATTTCAATATGATAAAACAGGATCTGGCCAAAGTGGACTGGGCGCAGCTACTTGTAGGAGAGTCTACATCAGATCAGTGGGAGTCATTCAAAAAGGAAATAGTGAGAGTTTAGTGCCAACATGTTCCCATAATGGTGAAGGGTAGGACCAATAAGTCCAGAGAACCCTGGATGTCGAGTGGTATAGAGGATTGGATAGGGGGGAAAAAAAAGGAGGCTGATGGCAGATTCAGAAGGCTGAAAACTACGGAGGCCCTAGAGGAGTGTATAAAGTGTAGGGGGTATTTAAAAAGTAATTGGGTGAGCGAAGGGGGGCATGATAAAGCACTGACGGGCAAGATAAAGGAAAATACCAAGGCATTTTATAATTATATTAAGGGCAAGATGATAATCATGGACAGAGTAGGGCCCATTAGGGACCAAAGTGGCAATCTGTGTGTGGAGCCGGAGGACGTAGGTGAGGTTTTAAATAATTACTTTTCATCTGTGTTCACTATGGAGAAGGACGATGTAGGTATCGAGATCAGGGAGGGAGATTGTGATATACTTGAATAAATTAGCATTGAAAGGGAGGAGGTTTTAGCGGGCTTAAAAGTGGATAAATCCCCAGGCCCAGGTAAGATGTATCCCAGGCTGCTATGTGAGGCAAGGGAAGAGTTTGCAGGGGCTCTGACACAAATTTTCAAATCCTCTCTGGCCACAGCAGAGGTACCAGAGGACTGGAGGACAGCGAATGTAGTACCATTATTCAAGAAGGGGAGTAGGGATAAACCAAGTAATTACAGGCCAGTGATTCTAACATCAGTGGTAGGGAAACTCTCCACTTGGAGAGGCAGGAATAAATCAAGGATAGTCAGCATGACATGTCAGGGGGAGATCATGTC